>NC_089511.1:48082751-48409140 GCF_036850995.1 Saccopteryx leptura | reverse complement strand
TATTTACATCAAGAGAGAAAATAGGCTGGACCATCCTTTAAAACCACAGCTTCTTTTATTTATTTATTTTTTTTTTAAATTTATTCTTTTTTTTTTTTTTTAGAAAGGAGAGGGAGAGATAGAGACAGAGAGAGAGAGACAGAGAGAGAGAGGAGAGACAGAGAGAGAGAAGGGAGGGAGGAGCTGGAAGCATCAACTCCCATATGTGCCTTGACCAGGCAAGCCCAGGGTTTCAAACCGGCGACCTCAGCATTTCCAGGTTGATGCTTTATCCACTGCACCACCACAGGCACGACAGCTTCTTAAAAGTGAATATAAAGTCTATGACCCTAGGAGATATCTGAAATGATACTGATCATTCATAAGCCAGTTCTCTCACTAGGTGAACCACAAGTACAGACTACTGCCAGGTAAGGCCAAACTGGAACCAGCCATGGGGAAAGTCGTAAGGGTTCCAAAGGAGAGCCTTGAGCTGCCTTGGTTTGATCACATCATTTTGAGATCACCTCCATGAAATAAGAGGATGAACTCAATGACCAGATGTAAAGGAAAAACTTAAAACAATTCAGTCTTACTCTCCTGGTCCTGCACTGGCATCCCTCACGTTCTCTCCCCAGAGGAATAAAATGAAGCAAATGGAATTCATAAAGATTGTCCAGATGCTAGATGAGTTTGTTGTAAAAAAAAAAAGCCTCTGTCAATAGGGAGACAGTATATGGAATCAGTTCAATGAATTACAGTATCTACTGTCTTATAAGAAGTCAGGCGGCATGCCTAATGCTTAATGCACAGTACTTCAATTAACCTTCAAAACCTTGTGAGGTAGGTTGTTCTAACATAGTTTTGTTAACTAAGACACTGAAAGTCAAAGAATAACTGCCTTTGAAAATTATAGCACTAATAACAACAGCGGTAAGGCTTCTCTTTACTACAATCTTCCTCTAAACCAATACTGTGGTGTGGACATTACATTCATGATCTGATCTAATTCTCCTAAGTCCAGTCCAGAGCATACTGTTTTTCTCCCCTTAAAGATGCAATATTCTATAGTGGTGAGGGGAGGGGCAGTCAAGAGTCACAAATATACAGTGATGGCTAAATGATTTGACTTTGGGTGATGGGTACACAACACAATCAACAGTTCAAATGCTTATTGAAATAGTTTACCTGGAACCTATATAATCCTATTGATCAATGTCACCATATTAAATTTAATTTTTTTTAAATTTCTCAGTATTACTTACTACTGTCAAAAATAATGTTTATCTTAATTATTTAACATGTTAGAATTTCTAATGCCTTTGATTCTTCTTTATCCCCTACTGATATTTTTGTAAATTTTATTTTAATATAATTTCAAATGTACAGAAAGTTTCTAAGAATTGTACAAGGAACTACTTATACACCCTGATTTACCTACCAGTTGTCAATTACATTTTGCCCTCGTTTACTTCCTCTCTGTCGCCATTTTTTCAAATATCTGTGACATTAAGTTTGAGACATCATGTCCATTAACCCCTAATATTACTTAATTGGGGAGGAAAAACTAACATTTCTCCTACTCATTTTTGGTTCTCTCACTGGGGCCCTGTAAATTAGCCTAACAAAAGACAGATTAACAAGAAAAATACAAGCAGAAGTTTATTAGCACACCACAAACATACACATGGGAGCATTCAGAGATGAGTAACTCAAAAGGGTGGTTAGATTTGAGGGATCTGTATACCCGACTTAGTAGAGAAAAAGAAGAGGGAGAAAGAGCGCTTATGAAAAAGAAAATGACTTTTTGGAAAGATATATGGCCTTTGGGGAAATAGATGGCAGATAAGGTAGTTTGTGACAATGTTTGTCCAGTTGTGGGGCTAATTTCTCTTTTCCTAAAAAGATTAGAATTGCTTCAGGAGGGGATTTATAACATTGAGTTGTTTTGGGAAGCTCTGTTTTTAGGCAAAGAATTTCAGGAACTCAAATGCATTCAGCACAAAATAATTCTTTTTCCAAAGTGACTATTTGGAGGGAATGAAAACTTATCTTGATTCCCCTTCACCAATACATTTATCCAAATTAGGCAACTGACACAAATGGATATTAGTATCTAATCCATATTCAAATTTTGTCAGTTATGCTGAAGTCATTTATAGTGCTCCCCCAGTCAACAATCTAATTCAGTATCATACACAATATTTGGTTGTCTCTTTGTCTCCTTTCTAAGCTCAAAAAATTTTAGCCTTCATTGCTGATTATGTAATATAATCAATCTTTCTCTTTTTATTAGCTTTATATTATAAACAAGAGCTTTATACTCTTTGCTAATTCTGTCTTTACTTTTATTGATATCAATATTGACTCACACATTCTTAATTTATTTAATAAGATACAATTTATTACTATCATTATTTACTTTGATGCTCAAATTTTTTCATAGTACAGTAAAGCATTGGGAGATCCTTCAAGCTGGCTATGGGTCCCTTTGACATGAAGCACTCATAACCATTAAACCATTTCATATGTGGTATAGGTATATATGTGTATATTTTAATATTATAATATTAATAAGTATAAATGATATATAATTATATACCATATAATATATTAATATATTAAAATTGATAATATATTTTATATATGAATACATATTTATGTGTATAATTGTTATGTGAATAATTATATATAGTATTTCTATTTTAACATTAATATATAACTATTATATGATGTATAATATATGATGTATAATATAACATATAACATATAAATTATACAATATGGTAACATATAATATGTACATCATAAATACATAGCATTATTTTTAATCTTATTTATATATAATAGTTATGATTATTATAATCATATTATACTACCTCCTGGGGCAGTTCAATATCCTCTCTGGTGCCCAGACAAATCTAGTAATAATGATTACACAGAAACAACAATGAAAAGATGAAGTTTGACCCTTTCTCTGTGCTAGGCATTGTCTCATCTGCTCCTTGTGCACTATTTTATTTAATCATAACAAAAATTCTTTTTTTCTGATGAGGAAATCAAGGCATATAAAGGTGAAGTAACTGGTTGATCTAATCAAATTAGCAAGCTGCTGAATTAACAATTGAACACAGGTTTGCCTAACTTGAAAGCCTTTGCACATTAAGGGATAATGAGAAAAGTAGAACATTTCCCACGGTTGAAATTCTCTTTTGTGTAGGCTCCAGGCCAGTGGTGTTGCTGCAGCATGGCCTGCTTGGAGATGCTAGCAACTGGATTTCCAACCTGCCCAACAACAGCCTGGGCTTCATTCTGGCAGACGCTGGTTTCGACGTGTGGCTGGGGAACAGCCGGGGAAACACCTGGTCTCGGAAACACAAGACCCTCTCCATAGACCAAGATGAGTTCTGGGCTTTCAGGTATATGGAAATCTTGAGAGAGGAGGTGGACATGGATGTGTCTTTGGAGGAATGGGCAAAAAAATATGGCTTCCAGTATTTGGGTAATTTACTTTGGTTGGTTCATCAGTATCCTAATATGATACCCCCTGACCGTCTTCGTTGACTAGTGATTCTTGTGGGGAAGTAGTGGGGAAAATGAACTTCCCCAAGTAGAAAACTGGATCTGGTGAGTGGAGTAAGAATGATGGGTGGTGTCGGGTATTTGAAACTGGAACAGAGAAGTGTATGTTCATTTCCTTAGAGATGGATGTCCTAGGACTAACTCTTCTGTGAATTATGACAAAGACTAGTATCCCCAGGAAGAGATGGGACCAGACAACATGAAAGATACAAGGAAACTATTAAGCCTTAGACTATCAATTCGACTAACACATCTCTCACCCCTTTACAAAAGATTTTTAATATTTTTACTTAAATTATTTATAGACATTGAACCTGTTCTTTATCCATTTTATCAGAGAAGGACCTGATAGCATCTTTAATAACTTTCATATAAATGAATCTGCTTGACCCTGTGCTGTTCTACTAACAGAATAACAGGACACCTCTACTAGGAGGTGGATTTTATGCTCAGTAAATACTGACTGAAGCTGACTATTGCTCTGTAACAGGGGTCCCCAAACTTTTTACACAGGGGGTCAGTTCACTGTCCCTCAGACCATTGGAGGACCAAATTATAAAAAAAACTATGAACAAATCCCTATGCACACTGCACATACCTTATTTTAAAGTAAAAAAACAAAACGGGAACAAACACAGTATTTAAAATAAAGAACAAGTAAATTTAAATCAACAAACTGACTAGTATTTCAATGGGAACTATGGGCCTGCTTTTGGCTAATGAGACGGTCAATGTGCTCCTCTCACTGAGCACCAATGAAAGAGGTGCCCTTTCCGGAAGTATGGCGGGGGCCAGATAAATGGCCTCAGGGCCGCATGCAGCCTGTGGGCCGTAGTATGGGGACCCCTGCTCTATAACATCTGCAGAAAATAGCGATTTGTTAACAACCTGTGACTCCAGAGGCACCCATGCATCACAGGTGTGAAGCAAGTTTATTCTGAGTGTTGTGAGGGGCACAGGAGAAAAACAACTGAAGGGTTTGTAAGCCCCAGGGGCTGTTTTTATTTGTTTCTGATTATAATTGTTCATATAACTTTGTCTTTTCCCCTTGTAGTTATGATGAGATGGCTAGGTTTGACCTTCCTGCAGTCATAAACTTTATTTTGCAGAAAACGGGCCAGGAAAAGATCTATTATGTCGGCTATTCACAGGGCACCACTATGGGTAGGTTCAAAGGAAAGCAGGTTTGTATACTTAGAAGAAATGTGAGCATCTGGTGTACAGCTATGACTGGGAGCACTCATCTCACACTTTACTCTCTGGCCTTGTCCTCTTCAGTGACTCTAAGAGCTACAGGAAATAGATGTGGAATTGAGGGAGGCTTCTAGTATGGGAGGTAGAGCAAAGGCTCTGGAGTCACACAGATATGTATTCAAATACTAGCTCTATCACCTCTTAAGTAAATGTCACTGAGCAAGTTTTTTAACCCCTCTGGCCTCAGTTTCCTCATCTATAAAATGGGGATAATAGCTCCCTCTGAGGGGTATTAGAGGTGATGGACTATTCAATATGATCCATTAGATGTCAGGGATTTTGTCTAAAATACAGCTGTGCGAAAGCAGTTTCTGGCACATAGTATGCACTCAATAAACCCATTGAACAAATGAAGCACTGAGTTCAGTGTCTGTCACATAATGGGCAATCAATGAACACTAGGCATAGAACCAGTGGTGGGATTCAAATTACTTAACAACCGGTTCTCCGCCCAAATGACTGTTTTAAGTATATATTTAAAAAATGATATAACAAAAGGTAGTTTATTATTTCACATATTTAATACTTAAATAAGAACAATAAAAGAAGTACACAAAACTAGATTATGTTAGAAGAGTTTTAAAATATTAATAAAAAAATCAAATAATACCTGACAAAAAACAATAAAACTGTTATTTAAGATATTTCTTTTTTTTAATAATTTTATTTTTTTAATGGGGCAACATCTATAAATCAGGATACATATATTCAAAGATAACATGTCCAGGTTATCTTGTTGTTCAATTATGTTGCATACTCATCACCCAAAGTCAGATTGTCCTCTGTCACCTTCTATCTAGTTTTCTTTGTGCCCCTCCCCCTCCCCCTTTCCCTCTGCCTCTCCCTCCTGCCCCCGTAACCACCACACTCTTATCAATGTCTCTTAGTCTCACTTTTATGTCCCACCTACGTATGGAATAATGCAGTTAAGATATTTCTAATGACAGCTTGTCACCCTGTGGTAGTTTGGCGCTTTTTCTCTTTACTTTACATGTTTGTTTACTGAAGTAACAAACATGAGAAAATTAAAATGTAGTATTTCATCAAAGGTATAATGAGTTTTATAAAATGAGTAAATAAATATTACAAGCTTAGTTCCGTCCAGTTTTTTTCACTGTGGATGGAGTGAACATTAGTACGGGAACTTAGAATATGCTGCTGTGCAGATGAACATTAAAAAAGAGTAAGGAATGTAGCCTGACCAGGCGGTGGCACAGTGGATAGAGCATTGGACTGGGACAAGGAGGACCCAGGTTCGAAACCCCAGGGTCTCCAGTTTGAGCACAGGCTCATCTCGTTTGAGCAAGGCTTACCAGTTTGAGCCCAAGGTCGCTGGTTTGAGCAAGGAGTCATTTGGTCTGCTGTAGCACCCTGGTCAAGGCACATATGGGAAAGCAATTAATGCACAACTAAGGTGCCGCAACAAAGAATTAATGCTTTTCATCTCTCTCTCTCTTCCTGTCTGTGTGTCCCTATCTGTCCCTCTCTCTATCTCTGTCACAGAAAAGAAAGAAAGAAAGAAAGAAAGAAAGAAAGAAAGAAAGAAAGAAAGAAAGAAAGAAAGAAAGAAAGAAAGAAAGAAAGAAAGAAAGAAATGTAAATTTGGGATTTCCACATTGAGCAGCTGCCCAGGTGCCCATCTTAGAAAGAACCCTGATTACAAGTGCCATTTTAATAACAGGTTCGCCGAATTCAACAAAACGTTAGGTGTTGGTTCTGCTGAACCAGTGCAAACTGGCTGACTCCCACCACTGCATAGAACTGAAGGGGCAGTTTACTTTTTTCCCCTCTAATGCCAATGTCTATAATTACGTGCTGGTGTCCTTTTGTTTTTGATGTATTTGTGAGAAAACTTAACTTACCGCCCCAGAGGATACAGATGACCTACCTGGGAAGATGAGAGTGGAGGCTGGTTATCCTGGCCCTTTATCAGACCGAAGTCAACAGGGCAAATGTACGTGGCTTAGATTAGGAGGAAGGAAGCTCAGGAGAGCCACAGTGTGTGCCCCGAGGAGAAGGCTCTCTAGAGGAAGCTGAGAAGAACTCTTTACCTTCATTCACCCTGAGTCAAACCACAAGTTGAGGGTCAGGGTAAGGAACTTTAAGAAGACAGATGAGCACTCACAGGAACTTGGCACAAGTTCAGTTTATTCATTTATTATTATTATTATTTATTCATTTTGGAGAGGAGAGAGAGAAGGGGGAAAAGAGCAGGAAGCATCAACTCCCATATGTGCCTTGACCAGGCAAGCCCAGGGTTTCAAAGCAGCGACCCCAGAGTGAATGCTTTATCCACTGCGCCACCACAGGTCAGGCAGTTGGTTAATTTTTAGTGAACAAAAAGAGACTGATTTTCACATTTTCCTTTCTGGATTTTTCAATGTTTACTAATGCTAGTGATGTTATTTTCATCATTCATTTCATAGAAAGAAAGTTAGTATTATGCTTGCTCCTACTCTGATTTCCAAAAGTCTTAAAATTGTTTTTTCTGGCCCTGGCCAAATGGCTCAGCCGTAGAGCATCAGCTCAGTGTGTGGAAGTCCCAGCTTCAATTCCCAGTCAGTTTTATGTAAAGCAAGTTTGAGCTCTTCTACTAATAGCAGCATGGCTGACTAATAGAGTAATCCTAAGCTTTTTTGCCACCTCCTGCTTCTCAGAGTAACACTTAGCCTCATCATTTAGCAAAGTTTGCCCCAGCACTGAGGATGGCTCCATGGCCTCCACCTCAGGTGCTAGAATGGCTCTGGTCGCAACAGAGCTGCGCCCCAGATGGGCAGAGCATTGCCCCTTGATGTGCATGCTGAGTGGATCCCAGTCAGCCGCATGTGGGAGTCTGTCTGACTGCCTCTCCGCTTCTAACTTCAGAAAAATACAAAAATACAAAAAAAACCCCAGCAAAACTCTGTTTTACTCATTATGTTACAGAACATTATAGCTATCAATAAACAAGACAATTTCTATAATTCTCACTTCTTTTCACTATTTATTAAAAATACCTCATAAAAACACAGGAAGAAGTAACCATTTGCTTCTCCACCCCTCTCTTCCTTCTCTCTCTCTCTCTCTCTCTCTCTCTCTTCCCCTCCCTCAGTCGTGGTTTGAATGGTTCAAGCAAGCCGGCCCCAGGCACTGAGGATGGCTCCATGGCCTTGCCTTAGGCACTGAAATGGCTTGGTTGCTGAGCAACAGAGCAGCTGCCCCATATGGGTAGAGCATCACCCTGTAGGGGACTTGCCAGGTGGATCCCAGTTGGGGTGCATGCGGGAGTCTGTCTCTCTGTCTCCCTGCCTACCTGCCTACCTATCTCTTACTTAATTAAAAAAAAATTGTTTTTTCTCTATATTCCAATTGTTCAACTTGACATGCAGATAAAGGTGCCAATGATGAGGCTAAATGTTACTCTGAGAAGCAGGAGGTGGCAAAAAAGCTTAGGATTGCTCTATTAGTCAGCCATGCAGCTATTAGTAGAAGAGCTCAAACTTGCTTTACATAAAGAGAAGTATTGATGAGGAAGTTCTCAGATCTTGACATTTGAGGGGAGTTCTATATTGTCACAATTGCATTGGAATCTAGTGATGTATTTTAAAGTATTTTCAACCCAGTCCTACTGATGATACAGTTGAGAGAGCAAGAATTAATGCCAGGTTACTCTTCTGCCTGCCTTTGCATGTGGCTGGAAAGCCTAATCACATGAAGAGAAAAGAATCAGTCTTTCTTAATGCTCACCTTCTGGGAACTAGATAGACTCACGTGATTGCAGGGGTTTTTTCTACCCAACCTCCCTCATCTCAACCGGCAAAACATCAGCCTACACAGAGAGTGTACAGGCTTTTTTGAAGTAGACACAGAGTATTTCAAATATAATGACCATTCATTATACAATAGCCCTTTTCTCCCAGAGGCTCCACAGAGATTATCCCCGTAGAGTGTAACATGGGAAATTTCTCTGTTTTACAGCTACAGGAACTGAGGTACAGACAAACCTAACTAGCATCCCACACAAAGTTGATGGCAAAAATAAGAGTTGGAATCCAGTTCACTAGACAACTTGACTACATTACATTAAAGTTTGGATTCCAGAAAAATTGAGGATCAGAGAAAACCAGCAAGCCCTGGCCAGTTGGCTCAGTGGTAGAGCATCAGCCCAGTGTGTGGAAGTCCCGGGTTTGATTCCCCGTCAGAGCATACAGGAGAAGTACCCATCTGCTTCGCCATCCTTCCACTTCTCCTTTCTCTCTATCTCTCTCTTCCCCTCCCGCAGCCAAGGCTCCACTGGGGGCAAAGTTTGCCCCAGTGCTGAGGATGGCTCCATGGCCTCCACCTCAGGCACTAGAATGGCTCTGATCGCAACAGAGCTGCGCCCCAGATGGGCAGAGCATTGCCCCTTGATGTGCATGCCGAGTGGATCCCAGTCAGCCACATGTGGGAGTCTGTCTGACTGCCTCTCCGCTTCTAACTTCAGAAAAATACAAAAATACAAAAAAAAACACAAAACAGCAAAACTGTTTTACTCATTATGTTATAGAACATGATAGCTATCAATAAACAAGACGATTTCTATAATTCTCACTTCTTTTCACTATTTATTAAAAATACCTCATAAAAATTTGCAACTTAAATGAAGTAAGAACCATAAAAATCATCAGCAAAGTGTTTAGCATAAACTACATCCCATATATATATTCTCAAAGTCTGCATTATTGGACTCAATAATTTAATTCAATGAGAACCTACTACTAGATATCCAATTAGCTAAACATCAGAGGGAACATAGAAGAGTTTTTAACACTGTTGTTTTTCACTCTCAAAGAATTTATAATCTCATGGGAGAGTTAAGACCTAATCACAAGTAATTACTGAAATATCTTGACAAAAGTAAAATAAGCATTTTATAAGTTCTAGGATAGTCAATACCCACACAGATATATTTCTTCTCTTGCAGGTTTTATTGCATTTTCCACCATGCCAGAGCTGGCTCAGAAAATAAAAATGTATTTTGCCTTAGCACCCATAGCTACTATTAAATATGCAAAAAGCCCTGGGACCAAATTCTTGTTGCTGCCGGATATGATGATAAAGGTATGTGCCTCCTCTGAAAACTCCTTGTCTATGTACAAGAGTCTTCCAGCCCAATAAGGTAAGACCGACATTTTTGAATTAGAGCCACTTCTTTTTGACTATAACGTAATGACTACTGTTTTATTTCATATTCTTACAGGGATTGTTTGGCAGGAAAGAATTTCTGTACCAGACCAGGTTTCTCCGCCAGTTTTATATTTACCTTTGTGGCCAGATGATTATTGATCAGATTTGTAGCAATATCATTTTACTGCTGGGAGGATTTAACACACAAAACATGAACATGGTAAGTGGGCCCCTAGTCAATTCTCAGTTTTCCAAAGCAAAGCTAAGAGTTATGAGTCTCACTCCTTGAGAGCTATTGCCAATAAAGACTTAGAGAAATGTAATCTTAGTAATTCAATTTTCTCCAAATTATACAACTAAGCAAAAGATGCTTTCACATGGGTTGAAGTCAGGTTAGCATAAAAGTATTGCTAGATATTAACATCACAGATTATAAGATAGAAGAACTATGAAAGCAGCTTTACACAGTGAATTAGCAGATAAAAAAAAGTGATTGGAATCCAGGAGTCAAGAGAGAGAAGCACCATGCATCATCCACCTCTTCTTTCTACTTGGGTCCTTTCAGTTTGTAGTTTAAGTTTTTGGATAGGATGTCTGGGAGCTACAATTTGGCTTTGGTATAGCTGCCAGTTGGTGGGTGTCACAGTGTGGCTTCCCAGGAAGCATATTCTGAGATGGAGATGATGGGCAAAGTGGTTTGGGGTTATGTTCTTGGTAATGAAATAGGATTGGGTAGATAGAAAAAAAAAGCTGTAATGTAGTCTTTTTTTCTTTTTTTTTTTTTTTTTTTCATTTTTCTGAAGCTGGAAACGGGGAGAGACAGTCAGACAGACTCCCGCATGTGCCCGACCGGGATCCACCCGGCACGCCCACCATGGGGCGACGCTCTGCCCACCAGGGGGCGATGCTCTGCCCATCCTGGGCGTCGCCATATTGCGACCAGAGCCACTCTAGCGCCTGGGGCAGAGGCCACAGAGCCATCCCCAGCGCCCGGGCCATCTTTGCTCCAATGGAGCCTTGGCTGCGGGAGGGGAAGAGAGAGACAGAGAGGAAAGTGCGGCGGAGGGGTGGAGAAGCAAATGGGCGCTTCTCCTGTGTGCCCTGGCTGGGAATTGAACCTGGGTCCTCCGCACGCTAGGCCGACGCTCTACCGCTGAGCCAACCGGCCAGGGCCTGTAATGTAGTCTTAATGGGAACCTCAGTTGCTCTGACAGGGATTGTAAAAATGAGATGACCCTTCAGAGGTATACCAAGTTAGGGTGAGAGAGCTGAATTTTATACCACACCAACCAGCCACTTAATGAGGATGATGCCAATGTTAGGTGATCCGTTGGGCAAGACAGCTCTCGACACCTGAGGCCCTCGCCCGAAGGGGCCCAGCAGTAGAGGGCACTCTGCCTGCAGCGTTCCTAGCAGCCTTAAGAACACATCTCTAACTCCTGAATACTCTTTCTCTTCTTTTTAAAAATAATATGATTAATAGCTATCATTTAATAAGCATGTATTATGTGCCAGGCTAAGTTGTTCTCTGTAACAATTCTATGGGACAGATATTATCAATATTCCCACTACACAGGGTAGTACTCTGAGATTAAGTGGGTTAAATAACTCCCAAATCCACCTTAAAATTAAATGGCAGAGCCAATTCTAGAGGCCTCATCCTTAATTACTGAAACAAAGATTAAAGAGAAGATATCAGATATCTAATAAGAAACTATCCTCAGATGAATAACATAAGTGCCCACGAGTGCATTTAGTGGTGTTTTTATTTCTGTGCATGTATATAACTGTTTCATAGATAACTGCTGATAATTTAATGATGTTCCCATTTCTTAGTCTGACACCTGGAGCTTTGATGTTGACAAGGTGAATGTCTTGTGAGTTTTCCCATGTCCCACAAATCACTCATGCTTTGTTACAGAGCCGAGCAAACGTATATGTCGCTCATTCTCCTGCTGGAACCTCCGTGCAAAATATCCTACACTGGAGCCAGGTAGGAATGTTGAATTTGTAGTTCTCCTAAGTAAGTGTCTTTGTGCATTTTGTCTGGAATAGTCCGAGAATGTCCTTTTGACAGCCTAGGGGTTAGTTATTTTACATTTATTGCCATTTGAAATGTGATCTAGAACAGTGGTCGCCAACCTTTTTTGGGCCACGGACCGGTTTAATGTCAGAAAATATTTTCATGGACCGGCCTTTAGGGTGGGACGGATAAATGTATCACATGACCGAGACAAGCATCAAGAGTGAGTCTTAGATGAATGTAACAGAGGAAATCTGGTCATTTTTTAAAAATAAAACATCGTTCAGACTTAAATATAAATAAAACGGAAATAATGTAAGTTATTTATTCTTTCTCTGCGGACTGGTACCAAATGGCCCACAGACTGGTACCGGTCCGCGGCCCGGGGGTTGGGGACCACTGATCTAGAACATTGAAACTTTTTAGGAGATGGGAGGAAAGGATTGGCCCACAGGTATGGACTGTAAAAGTGTGAATTCAGATGGTCCCAATGAGACCTTTCTCTGTCTTTAGCCACTTCAGGATGAGACTAGAAAATATAATTTTTGGCTCCTTCAGCAGCATGGTAAAGTAGTAACAAAAATGCCAAGACACCCAGTTACCCAAAGAGGTTTTCCAGGAGGGAAAGACTCTATCTGCAACACTGGAGCGAAGGTCTTGATTACCAGTCACATAAACTAAAGAAGGTAGATCTGAAGTAAGACATTCAGAATGATTCAAAGACAACGTGAATGCTAATTACTCTTTCACAAGTGAAGAAACACTGAACCTAATAATATTGCCCAGTCTAGATGATACTGTAGAGTGACCCTGACTGTAGACTAAGGATGGATATAAGGCCAGAGCTAGAGCATAACTAACCTTGGATTCTCATCTAAAAATATCACTTTGTTTTAAAAAATGGGGGCTCTTAATTCAAGCAAAGAGTTGTAAGAATAGTGAAGACATTTATAAATCATAAATATTGGTCCTATCTGTTTTTCTAGCAATTTATTGTTTAATAAAATTGTTCTAGCAAGGTCATTGTTGTGTGTGTGTGTGTGTGTGTGTGTGTGAGAGAGAGAGAGAGAGAGAGAAAAAGAGAGAGAGATTTTATAATTAAAACTAGAGAATTCTGGCCCTGACTGGATAGTTCAGTTGGTTAGAGCATCGTCCTGTATTTCCCCGAAGATTAACCTAACACTGAGTGGAAGCATAGCCTCAGCCTTTGCTCTCTGCTTCCCCCACAATGACAGACATGGTAGCACATGTCCACCCCTCCTCCCACTCTTATCCAGTGATATATGTGAATGCACGTAAATTTTTATTTCCTTTTAGGCAGCGAATTCTGGGGAACTCCGGGCATTTGACTGGGGAAGTGAGACCAAAAATCTGGAGAAAGGTAATCAGGTAAGAAAATCAATCCAACCCTTTTAAAGTGCATGAGAGGGAAGTTCTAATGACAGTTTATCTTAGAGATGGGAATAAAATACGAGAAGGTGAGCAGGAAATAACAGTTCGAGTTTAACTCCACTTGAAAACAAGAAACTTCACGGCTTAGCTGCTTTTATAATAGAGTAGAACTTTATTGAAAGGTTGCTTCATGAAGGAGGCACTTGGAGTTCTCAGGAGCAAGATGAGATAGGTTTAGTGAGGGAAGAGCATGGTTTGTGGTTGCTACTACCAGAAGAATCCTGTTTTGGGATCAAAAAACAAACACCATCAATGAGGGTGGCAGGGTGAGCTTGTTTTTATGGCACAATACCAAAAGCATAATCTGTGGTTGCCAGAGACAGGTGAAGGAAGTGAGGGGAGGAATGGCTGAAGGGGGTCAAAAGGTACAAACCTCAGTTATAAATTACTCATGAGATATAATGTACAGCGTGGTGACCAAAGCTAATAGTACGGTATTGTAGACTTGAAAGTTGCTGAAAGTAGATTTTTTTTTTTTTTTGTGGCAGAGATAGAGAGAGCCAGAGAGAGGGACAGATAGGGACAGACAGACAGGAACGGAGAGATGAGAAACATCAATTCTTTGTTGTGGCTCCTTAGTTGTTCATTGATTGCTTTCTCATATGTGCTTTGACCGAGGGGGCTACAGCAGACCGAGTGACCCCTTGCTCGAGCAAATGACCTTGAGCCTTGCTCAAACCAGATGAGCCCGCGCTCAAGCTGGCGACCTCGGGGCCTCGAACCTGGGTCCTCCACATCCCAGTCCAACGCTCTATCCACTGCGCCACCGCCTGGTCAGGCTGAAAGTAGATCTTAAAAGTTGTTATTACAACCAAAAAAAATATAACTATTAGTTAATCAGAATTGCTAATTCCATCCCTATTGTGCTGCGTTCAGCACAGAACTTTGTTCAGTACTTTTTTCAGTAAAGCCGCTGTGGCCATTGCCTAAGGGCACTGAACTTTGTCCCTGTTTTAAATTCCTGTTTAGGGCCTCTATAATCTCCTCTCTTCCCACTTGGAAAAGAAGAAGAAGAAAAAAAGTTCTTTCTGGTCACATTTATAATGATTCTGTAATTTGCAAGTAAAAAAAAAAAATTGTAATGTTATCACATTATCTAAAAATATGTATTGTCAATGCTAGAGAATAAAATTAAAGTAAATGTTGGTGTAGAATCAGAAATGGATACTATGCCCTTCTGAGCATAAAATCTTCACTGAAGATTGTTAGTTAGCTTGTGTGTAAATGTAAACAAACATTGACCATACAAACTTAAAACTGGAGGGAGCTAAATAGACACAGGCAAACCTTTGAGAGTTTCATACCATACTTAACATACATTTCTGAACATCAACCTAGATATAAAAAGTTAGGACATTGGAAAGACTGTGTAGTTCCCATGAATAGCAAACTCTCCTTCAAAGGTATCTGCTGCCTGACTAGGTGGTGAAGTGGATAGAGCGCCAACCTGGGATGCTGAGGACCTAGGTTCAAAACCCTGAAGTCACCGGCTAGAGTGCAGACTCATCTAGCTTGAGCACCGGGTCTACATCTTGAGCATGGGATCATAGACATAACCCCATGGTTGCTGGCATAAGCCCAAAAGTCACTGGCTTGAGCAAAGGCTCATTGGGTTGGCTGGAGCCCCCCAGTCAAGGCACATATGAGAAAGCAATCAATGAACAACTAAGGTGTCACAACTATGAATTGATGCTCCTCATCTCTCTCTCTTCCTGTCTGTCCTTGTCTGTTTTCCTCCTCAAATATATATATATATATATATATATATATATATATATATATATATATAGAGAGAGAGAGAGAGAGAGAGAGAGAGAGAGAGAGAGAGAGAGAAATGTTAAAGTGTCTGCTCCATTTTTTAGATCCATCTTCATTCTTGCCTAAAATATGTCTTTAGAGAAAGCATTCTGGTTCCAAGGTAGTTTTAATTTTTCAACATTTAATGTCTTGAGTTCCAGAAAAAGTCACTTGTGCAAAGTAAGCACCAGAAAATGGTCTGGTGGTGGAAAGGATTCAAAAACACAAAAACAAAACACAAACAAAAGGTGTCAGAGAATCACAGAACCTTCGTGCTAAACTTGAACTTAGTTTTTAGTTTTTTCATTTGTAAAATGAGAAAATATTACAGACTCCATAGAATAGTCCAATTTTTCATATCTAAGGCTATAAAAGGTGGTTCTGATCATCAAATGCTGATGTGTGTGTGGCACACCAACAAGCAATTCCCTGAACACCAGCTGGGTGTCCTACAATTTAACTCAATTCTGAGATAGTGTTATCCCAAGAGGACCCGGACTGAGGCAGGTCTGCCACAACACGTCGAAACAGATTTTTGCAGTGCTGCAGGAAAAGAATTTCAGGGACACTCGCATAGGAGTTATAAGCCACAGTGGCAAGATTTATAAGAGCGAAAGGAGATAGTGCACTCTCGGAAAGGCGGAGTGCAGCAGGCTATATATAGGGCAGCTACGTGGACTCAGAAAAAGAAGTTACAGAGGCAGAATAAGAGTCTTCTGCTGCTGATCGCTCCCCGGGTTGCAAATCTCTGGGAACCTTCAGAGTTTAGGAGAAAAAAAAGGCAAAAAGTATGTACTTGAGAGAAGGACGGGCACAGGTGCGCTCTGAGGAGGGAGTGTGCCGGGTTCTTTGTCAGGTTTTCTTTTATTTCCTTGGGTTGGGAAAGAGCAGTCTTTCTTTCAAGCTATCGGATCTCTTTCCTGGCTTTTTCCTGGCTTTTCCCTGGCTTGTGTTTGTGCCCCGCGGTCCCCGCCCCCTTATCCAATCTCTTTTCCCAGGTTTTTCCCACAGTAGACCCCTCCCCCTTTTATGTTGCTGTTTTGGCCCCTACTGCGCATGCCTCATAATTTTGCTTCGTCATTTGGCTTTTACTGCACATGCGCTTAGTAAAAAGAATTTCCTTGTGATTTTATCCCCTTTCCAGTTTGTTGGGTGGGCTCCCAGAGTGACTCAAAAGCTGTCTTTCCTTCATAGTCGGGTGTTTTCATTCTATTTGGCTGAACAATGCCGGTTACTCCCTGGAGTAACTGAAATCAGGCTTAATCAGATGTCTCTTTCCGTTAACTCCCTTCTCTTTTGTTAATACCTAATTAACTGCCTACTCTAACAATAACATCAGATCCTACAGATTAAGAGCTCAGTCCCACAAGGCTGCCCCCTTCCCACTTAAGATGCCCATCAAAAATCTAAGTTGTTACCTGGATTTTTGACCAACTGGCTATAAATCAGAGGTTCCCATGACAACTTCCTCTAGCTCCATTAATTTGCTAGATTGGCTCACAGACCTCAGAGAAACATTTCACTTAACTAGATCAACAGTTTATGATAAAAGGCCTGATGGAAGAGATGCATAAACCGCACAGAGCTTCCAGGCCCTCTGCTAGTGCCCAGTTTGCCCCACATTTCCATTTGTTCACCGGCCTGGAAGCTCTCTACACCTTGTCCGTTCTGGGATTTTACGGAGGTTTCATGACACAGGTATGATTGATTAAAACATTAGCCATTGGTGACTGAATCTGATCTTCAGCCCCTCTCTCTTCCTGAGCGATGTGGAGATGTGGAATAGAAAGTCCCAATACTTTAATCGCTTGTCTCCACTAGCTAGGATCCTCCTTCTGGTTCCAAGTCACTTTGTTAACATAACAAAAGACACCTTATTTTTTTTGGTTTGTTTCTTATGTGGACAACAGAATTCACCAGTTTTTTTTTGTTTGTTTTTTGTTTTGGGGGTTTTGTTTGTTTGTTTGCTTGTAGCAAGAGATACAGACATATGACAGGAAAGAAGAGAGATGAGAAGCATTAACTCTTAGTTGCAGTACTTTAGTTGTTCATTGATTGCTTCTCATATGTGCCTTGACTTGGGGGCTCCAACCAAGCCAGTGTCCCCTTGTTCAAGCCAGCGACCTGAGGCTCAAGTCAGTGACTTTTGAGCTCTTTTTTCTTCTCTCTCTCCTCCTTCCTCTCTTGCTAAAATCAACCAATATATTTTTTTTAATGAAAAGAAATGGACCTCAACATTTCTGTGGAAAGTTCTGGGTGCTAATTAACCTCAAGGACTCAGCCAGCCAGTCTGATTTTGTAGCACTGCTTGAGTAAGTTCTCAAGAGTTTTTGGTTAGAAAAGTTTGGCTTTCTGAGGTAGTCTTATGTCTCTATGGAATATCTAGTTTATTGTGTGAATCATAGACACTCTACTTTGGGTAATAGGAGACTACAGCAGAGATCTTTTCTTTCTTTTCTTTTTTCCAAATTCTGTGAGAGGAGAGGAGGCAGAGAAACAGACTCCTGAACGCACCCCAACCAGGATCCACCCAGCAAGCCCACTAGGGAGCGATGTAGAGCAGGGATCTAATATATACCTTCCTTTGGTTCAAACTACCCTGAGTTCCAGTGCCATTGGCTTCTCCATGTTTTTGGAGACAGTCAAGCTGGGCCTGCTTCAAGGGTTTCTGTTACAGAAAATCTCTGTGAAGACCCAGAGCAGAGGCCTTCTCAGTAGGTCCCATTCTCTTGCCTTTCTCTGTAAACTATCTCCAACTCTGGCCTCATGAAGTGTTTGTTAAATTATCTTTTAAAGGTAATTTATGTGTAAAAATTTATTAATAAGATTAATTGAAAATCAATGCTTAAAGTGCTAGACAATTTACATGTTTTCTCATTTAACCTAGTGGTTATAGATATCCCCATTTCACAGTTTAAGAAACTGAGGTTCAGTAAAATTAAGTAATTTTACCTTGAAATAGGTGCTGGGATAGAAACTAAATGCAGAGCTGTTTAGCTCTAAGGTCCATGCATTTTCATCACAATACATGACATATTTAGTATGTTTATTTGATAGTAAATTATGAGCCTAGAAGTCCAAATGTGATGTACAGGTAACACCTATTCCTTTTTTCTAGCCAACTCCTGTAAGGTACAAAGTTAAAGACATGACAGTCCCTACAGCAATGTGGACTGGAGGTCAGGACTGGCTTTCAAATCCAGATGATGTGAAAACACTGCTCTCTGAAATGAACAACCTGATCTACCATAAGAACATCCCTGAATGGGCACACGTGGACTTCATCTGGGGTTTGGATGCTGCTCATCGTCTATACAATGAAATCATACATCTGATGAAGCTGGAAGAGACCAGCCTTTCCCAGGGAATGTGTGAGGTCAGATTGTGAAGCATCTGATACTGACAAGTCTTAAGAAAAACCTTGTGGACGATGGGAATGGGGTCCATTAACAGAGGATTTTAAGAATTTCCAGAATTGGAAAACTATCATATCAGTAGAAGGGGGGTGGGGAGAAGAGAGAGCAGAGACTTATATATTCCTTCAGATTTCCTGCATTTAGCACTAAAACTGATATTAATTTTTTTAGTTCGATTAACTACTCATTGGCTGAATATATGTTTCATGTGCTATTATATATTCTACCATCTTGAAGTGTAGGTTTTGTTACATCCCAGGAGACAGACCACAGCAAACCCAAAGTGAATTTTATAAATTTTACTGCAAACTCGCGCAGGGACTGCAGGCAACCCACGCAAGGGAACACTGTAGCCCCGAGCTTCTAAAATGGCTCCTTTTTATAGGGTGGCTATATAGGCTGAGCAAGCAAGCAACGTTTACAAGGGCAGAAGAGGTGCGATTAGCTGACTTTGTTTTTAGCTAAGTCTCTAGGGTAGAGCTTCCTTGCTGCTGGGTACATAGAGTTCAGTGAAAAATATTGCTACATTTCTAATGGTTATCTTTTTTCCTCCAGCCATGTACTGGATGTACTCAGTTTTCATAGCTGGTGGCCTGCACCGCTCGTCCTAAGATGTCACATTCCCCCGTTTTCTTCTTACTAGTTCAAATCATTGAACTTTGGTATGCTCATCCAAACTGGGTATAATCTGGTAGGGCTGAGCTGAGACCATAAGTCTTACAGTATCTATTCTTTCTCGAACAAATGCTACTAAACGATTAACAATGATTGGTCCACAGGTGAGGACGAGTAGCAGTATTAAAACTGGCCCAGCTAATGCAGTAAGTAAGGTTGTTAACCAAGGGGACCAATTAAAAAGATTTTGATACCAGTTATTGTCTTGTTGTAATTCCTTTTCCCTATCTTGGAGCCTTTTTCTTAAAACTTGGATACTTTCTCTAATTATTCCTGAATGGTTAGCATAAAAGCAACAAGCTTCTCCTAGAGCAGCATATAATCCTCCTTGTTTTAAGAAGAGTAAATTTAGCCCTCTCCTGTTTTGAAGAGCTTCCTCTGCTAAAGAATCTACAGCATGTTCAAGGTATGACATCTGAGTTTGTAAAATAGATATATCCTTTGAAAAGGTCGAAGATAATTGTTTAATTCTAGTTTCTAGGGTGATGTGAGCAGATGCTCCTATAGCTATGGCTCCAGTGATTCCTAAGGTTGCTATGATAGCTAAAAGTAGGGGTACAGCTCTTTTAGCTCTGTACCTGATGTCGGGTTGGAGAAGGAATTTAGAGTTTCCCCCGTATAGGTAAACCTGAGGTACAATATAGGTAGATATACTAAAATCATCAGAGGTGCTAGGTAAGATACATTTGCTGACTCGAGATAAACAAGAAACCCAAGTTCCTTCTGGTGCTTTTAGTACCCATGGTCTTCTGGCTGTGGTGGACTGATGTGAGTCATGGAGAGACAAGAGTTCTGATATCCAACAGTGATGGGGTTCGTCAGTTCTTCTAAGGTGAAGCAATGTCCTTTTCCTTGGAATCCGGCCAGAGAGATGCGTCCTTCCTGTTCGCACTCAACAAGGGAGTCTGAATCATTTACAATGACATTCTGAAAAGAAACATTAGCTCCTAATCTAATATAGTAGGGAGGTTGAGGATCTAGGCAGAGCCAACAACTTTTAGTAACTTCGGGTTGAGAGCTATTTAGAACTGGAAAAACAGAGTCTAGAAGTGTGAAGATAGAAGAACTCTGTTCCAATGTGGGGTCAGGAGGTGCTAAAGTGTTAGCTATAGGGGTAGCTTTAGTGGGTGATACAGTTTCTGGACTATGCGAAACAGTAAAACTGGGATTTAATTCTACTTTAGGTGAGTCGGCCTTAGGGGGCTTAACGGCTTTAGGTAAGGTATGAGTTAATCCCCTCAAGAGAGGCTTGCGAGTCTTGGGGGGTAACTTCTTGATGGTGAAGAAGGTTCCTAGATCTGAGCCTGTGACATATAATCATAGGCCCCACGTTTTCCCTGTATTCCAACTTGGGTCTTGGGGTTTCTTAATAGTAATGATGGTGGGGTTACAGTTATCTTTAGCACAATTATCATCCCATCCATCATTTGGTCTTTTTCCCCCTGGTCTCGTTCCTAATCTGAGAAGGTTTATGTCCGGGTCTTGTTTAGGAGGACTCTACTGGAATTCACTAACAAGAGTCTCACAACCCCACCTTTTACAATAATAATCAGTGATAGACCCACAAGTACGGCGCTGCCCCGAAGGGGGTTCAGGACAAGCATAATGAGGAGTATACCATAAGGCTCTATTTTTAACGTGGGGAGAGCATTTGCTACCTATGGTGTATGAACTAGGCCAGTCGCCTAGGAGGGGGCTCCTTGCTGAATCAGAGTGCCTCCAAGCTGCCGGCGAGTCACAAAATTTCTCATCAAAGAGTTTGGAAAAATCTACTGACAAGGTGACAGCTGAAGTAACCCAGGTTTGATTCCTGGCAATTACAGACCCATCTTGAGTTCTAATGAGAACCCATTCACTGCGGCTAGGGGTTCCTGGTTGAGTGAAAGTCAGTGTAAATAGGATTACTCCAGTGATGATGTAAACCGGAGCTTTAAGGAGTCCATAGGGTCCTTTTGTACCTTCCATTGTTTGTCCTTAGTGGGTATGTGGTCAGGATGTGCTCGCTTTACCTGGCTGTGATGAATCCAATGTTTGCGGTTTGCTACCTTAACTGCTGTTGGAGTAGCCAGGATAACAAGGTGAGGTCCCTCCCAAATGGACTGAAGGTTCTCACGATGGAGCCGCCTGACCCAAACCCACTGTCCAGGCTCGATGAGAGGCTTGCTGGAATGTGGGTGCTGGTTAGGTATTCTTTGGGTGTGGGAGTTGGCTTCTGCTCGCACTGCCTCGATGGCCTGTAAGGACTTAAGGAACTGTGAGTTATTAAAGGAGGCTAACATGCTTGAACTTAACTTGGGCAGGATAGGAGGAGGTCTTCCGAAAAGAATTTCAAAAGGGGTTAAGCCTTTATAGTAGGAAGAACACCTAGTACAGAGAAGGGCAAAGGGCAGGAGGCCTACCCAATCATCACTTATTACCTCTCTTAATTTAGTTAAAGTTTCTTTTAGGGTTCTATTTGTTCTCTCTATTTGTCCTGAACTCTGTGGCCTGTATATGCAATGAAGTTTCCAGTTAATACCTAGAGCTTTGGCTAAATTTTGAGAAACTGAGGCTATGAAAGCCAGACCATTGTCTGACCCCAGAGCAAAGGGAAGGCCAAATCGAGGGATAATCTCAGAGGTGAGGTACTTGAGCACAGTGGTAGCAGTTTCATGCTTTGTAGGGAAGGCTTCAACCCATCCTGAATAAGTATCAATAAAGACTAGTATGTACTTGTATCTATATCTTCCTTTCTTTACTTCAGTCAAGTCTACTTCCCAAATTTCACCCGGAGAGTGTCCCCGTTGTCTTTCCTTAGGTATATTCTTCCATTGGTGTGGGTTTACTTTTGCACATGAAAGGCATCTGGATACTTCTGATTCTACAAGACTACTTAAGTCAGGTATGTAATAGTGCCTTCGTAGCAAGGAAGTGAGCTTGTTAATACCTAGGTGCGTTCCTTGATGTATTTCCTGAATTAAAGTTGTTCCTATAGCCTTAGGTATAAACAGTCTCTGATCGGGTAGCTGCTTCCATCTACTAGGTAAGTCTCTGCAGTGTAATTTATTTCCTAATTGAATTTCTTTTTCTAAATAGTGAGGCTTCTCAGGTAAAAGTCTTTCTGGAAGTAAGGGAAGGATAGTAATTGGTTCCCCGGGTTTTAAAGCAACTGCTTTTGCTTATCATCCGCTAGATTATTTTCTTTTGCTACTGGATCCGACCCCTTTTGATGTCCTTTACAATGTATAATAGCTACTTTAGCTGGTAGCCAAATGGCTTCGAGGAGTGCTAAAATTTCTTCTTTATTTTTAATTTCTTTCCCTCCAGAAGTAAGAAGGCCTCTCTCCTTATATAAAGCCCCATGTATATGTGCAGTAGCAAAAGCATACCTGCTGTCCGTGTAGATGTTGACAGTTTTCCCTTTTGTCCATCTTAAGGCTTGAGTGAGAGCAGTAAGTTCAGCCCTCTAGGCAGAAGTTCCTTGTAGAAGAGACTGGGCCCATATTACCTTGTCCTTGGTTGTTATAGCTGCTCCAGCTCTTCGGACCCCCTGGTCAAGGAAGCTACTCCCATTGGAGA
The DNA here is from genome assembly GCF_036850995.1 of Saccopteryx leptura. Taxonomy (NCBI): domain Eukaryota; kingdom Metazoa; phylum Chordata; class Mammalia; order Chiroptera; family Emballonuridae; genus Saccopteryx; species Saccopteryx leptura. The sequence continues at coordinate 48,386,259 of NC_089511.1, read as the reverse complement.
AGAGAGTAGTTTCTGCATTCAACAATGGGAAGTCCTGAAGATCTGGGCGGAGACTGGAAATAGTGTCAAGAAGTTCAAGGCAATCATGATCAGGGCCGGGCTATTCCTCTGTCTCGGGCAGCAGGGTTGCCGGGTTGAGGGCTACTGACTTGGAGAATGTTACATGAGGAGGGTTCAAAAGGAGTACTTGGTATTGAGTTAACCTAGCATTAGAAACCCATTGATCCGGTGGGGACCTTAGAAGGGCTTCAGTGGTATGACCTCCATGTATTTGGAGGTCCTTCCCGAGAGTCAACTTCTGAGCTTCTTTGACTAGCACCGCCATGGCAGCTATGGCTCTCATGCATGTGGGCCATCCTGTGGCTACAGGGTCTAGGCGCTTGGATAGGTAAGCAACGGGCCACTTCCAAGGTCCAAGAGTCTGTGTGAGTACTCCTTTTGCTACCCTATGTTTTTCAGCTACAAATAACTGGAATGGCTTATTCAAATCAAGAAGTGCCAGAGCAGGGGCTGAGACCAAAGCTTCCTTCAGGGCTTGGAAAGCAGCTTCCTCAGTTGTTGTCCATATAAGGTCTGGACTTTTACCCTCAGTTGCTGTATATAGGGGTTTTGCTAATTCAGCAAACCCTAATATCCACAGTCTGCAATATCCGATAGCCCCTAGAAATTCTCGAATTTGTCTTTTTGTGGAAGGGGTCGGGATATCAAGAATTGCCTAAATTCTTTTAGATGATAACATCCTCTTACCTTCTCTGAGGTCATACCCGAGATACGTGGCTGTCCGAACGTTTACTTGGGCCTTCTTGCTGGAGACACGATACCCGAGCTGGTCGAGGGTGTGGAGCAAGTCTCTGGTGGCTTTTTTGCAGGTTTCCTCAGAGTCTGCTGTGAGGAGAAGGTCATCTACATATTGGAGTAGTGTAACCTGTGGATGTGATTCTCAGAAAGGTTGTAAATCCTTGCTTAATGCCTCATCAAATAATGTTGGGGAGTTTTTAAACCCCTGAGGCAATCTTGTCTACGTTAGCTGTCCAGAAAATCCTCCTTCTGGATCAATCCATTCAAAAGCAAAAATAGGCCCTGGCCGGTTGGCTCAGTGGTAGAGCGTCGGCCTGGCGTGTAGAAGTCCTGGGTTCAATTCCCGGCCAGGGCACACAGGAGAAGCGCCCATCTGCTTCTCCACCCCTCCCCCTCTCCTTCCTCTCTGTCTCTCTCTTCCCCTCCAGCAGCCGAGGCTCCATTGGAGCAAAGATGGCTCAGGCGCTGGGGATGGCTCCTTGGCTTCTGCCCCAGGCGCTAGAGTGGCTCAGGTCATGGCAGAGCGACGCCCTGGAGGGGCAGAGCATTGCCCCCTGGTGGGCAGAGCATCGCCCCCTGGTGGGCATGCCTGGTGGATCCCGGTCGGGCGCATGTGGGAGTCTGTCTGACTGTCTCTCCCGGTTTCTAGCTTCAGAAAAATACAAAAAAAAAAAGCAAAAATAGGCTGACTCCTTTCAGCTAAAGGGATGGAGAAAAAAGCATCTTTTAAGTCAAGGACCATATAGTAAGTGCGGTCCAGAGGTAGAAGACTCAGAAGAGTGTAGGGGTTCGGAACCATCGGGTGAATTGTTTTAACCCGGAGATTGACTTCTCAGAGGTCCTGGAAGGACCTAGTCCTCTGTCCCTAGCTTTTTGACAGGGACTAATGGAGTATTCCAAAGAGGGTGACATGGCCTTAGAATGCCTGCCTTTAAGAGTCTATTTATATGCTTTGAAATCCCTTTTTTAGCTTTCTGTGGGATTGATTGGGTATTGCCGGACTCGTATGGGTAGTGCCGTGCTTGCTAGCTGAACGTGGACAGGAGGCTGATGACTAGCTAGTCCAGGTGAATTTGTTTCTGCCCAAATGCCCGGTACTTCTGCGAATAATTCCTCTAAAAAGCTAGAGGGAACTGCTTGGGACAGTTCCTCTATTAACAAGTATTCCTCTGACAAGGGTACTGTTACTAATATGGACGGGGTTGAAGGTGGATCTAAAGTTAACGTAGTTGCCTCCCATGGAAGGAGATGGTAGTATGTAGTTTGTGTAGGAGGTCTCTTCCAAGGAGAGGATAAGGACACTCTGGTATTACTAGGAACGAATGAGAGATAGTTCCCTTCCCAAGGTCTGTGATCCTTACCTTCGTCCATGGGTATGACTTAGCTTTTCCTGTTGCTCCCACAATGGCGGTCTTTTTTTGAAGAGAGTGGTCCTATAGCTTGTTGTAGTATTGGATAAGTGGTCCCCAGGTCCACAAGGAATTTGGTGGGCTTCCTATCAACGGACAGTGTTACCATGGGTTCCTAGGGGCCTAACAGTATGGAACTCCAGCAGTCTTGATCCTCGAAGAGGATCTCAGCTTTCTGTCCCTTCTTCTCCTTTAGCTTAGGACACTCATTTTCCCAATGCCTGGTCTCCTTGCAATAAGCACATTGATTCTTATCTAGAGGCGGTCTACTATTCTGCCCTTTCCTTTGTGGCTTTCCTTTAGCGGGTTTCTTTTCTTAGGCTGTGATTAGTATTTTTGCCACCTTTTCCACACCTTGTATCTCTGGATCCTCCCTGTTCATATAAACTTTCTAACTTCTAAAAGCTTGCTTCTATTTTCTCCTTCAAATCCTTCTAACTTTTGTAACTTCTTTCTGATGTCTGGAGCCGCTTGGGAGACAAAGGCTACGTTTATGAGCCTCCTATTCTCTGGGGCATCCGGGTCTAATGGAGTATATGTTCTATAGGCTTCTAAAGGCCTTTCAAGGAAAGCCGAAGGAGATTCATCCTTTCCCTGGATGATTTTGCTGACTTTACTAAAATTAGTTGGCTTCCTTGCTGCTGCCCGGAGACCCCTGAGCAGGAAATCATGATACTTGCGTAAAGCCTCCTGTCCCCTAGAAGTGTTGGGGTCCCAGTCGGGGGAGGGGGTCGAAGGGAGAACTTCCTCTAATTCTTGCCTTTGACTAAGGCTATGTAGATCTCCATCCCCTAGTGCTGCTTTAGTAGCCTCTTGGTAGATTCTTTCCCTTTCCTCAGAAGTGAAGAGAGTATAAAGAACCTGTTGACAATCATCCCAAGTAGGACGATGAGTACGGAAAATGGTTTCAAGAAGAGAAATTAGACTCTGGGGTTTCTCTGAAAATGGGGGGTTCTGATGTTTCCAATTATATAAATTACTAGTAGAGAAGGGGACATAAATTAATCTAGCCGGGCCCCTAGGATCCCTCCCTGCAGTTTCTCGGAGGGGAAGCAAAGGTGCCAGCTTTGGAGCCGGTGGCATACTAGGATGACCATAATTGGCCCCTGTATGGGTATGGGGTGGGCTTTTCCAAGAGGGGGCCAGTCCAGGTTGTGGGTTTGCTGCGGGGGATAGCCCCATGGCTTTAGGCGGGTCCTCACCTTGCTCTGGATATGAAGGAGGGTTTTTTTGTTTTGTTTTGTTTTTATTGATTGATTTTTAGAGAGAGAGGAGTGAGAGAGAGAGAGAGAGAGAGAGAGAGAGAGAGAAGGGGGGAGGAGCAGGAAGCATCAACTCCCATATTTGCCTTAACCAGGCAAGCCCAAGGTTTCAAACCAGTGACCTCAGTGTTCCAGATCAACTCTCTATCCCACTGCACCACCACAGGTCAGGCTGGATACGGGGGAGGAATGGGATCTAGTAAGGACTCAGTGGCCCCTGGATCTTCTTGTATTACTGGATAAAGTCTGCAGGCAGGCTGTGGCTTTTCTCTCAAAGTTTCCTATTTTGGGGAGGAAAGCCTCCCTTTGACTTTGTTTGGGGTTGCCAATAGGACAGCTTTTCCTCCTGCCTGGACTTTATCTCCCTTATTATAGTTCTTAAAAATTTCTTAACATAACCTGGTCCTCCTGTGGCTATGGCAATCCACACCTCTATATATGGCATCTGGTCAGGGTGTGGGACCCGATAGACATTTGCCCTGACAGCAAAGAGTGTGGGTAAATTGAAAGTGCCCTCCGAGGGCCACCCTACACCAAAGGTTGGCCATTCTAGTTCACAAAGAGTCCGCAACGTGGCAGAATCAACAGGAGTCCCATAGTCTCGTGTCCTGTGAGAGAAATCAGAAAAGTTATCAAGCAAGCACTGAAGAGGCATTAGGGCAGTAGATTGCCCCTGACCCATGGCCCTTGACTCTCAAAGAAATCCTGTGAGGAAGCAACAGGCGAAGAAGACAAACAAACCAAATATGCACACAAAACAAACAAAACTTCTAAACCAAAACCAAAGGGAGAAGGCAGCGTCCTGCGTTCCCCGACCAACCAGGTGGTGAGAAATCAGGTGGTGTCCCGCCTGCTTCACTACACACTTTTCTAACCAGAGCTCTGTTTCCAAATATTCAAAGAGGAAGTTTCCTTACCAAACAGTCTCGAGACTCCAAATGTTTCGAATCAGCCAAATTCAGTTTCCAAATGGCAACTGCCGGAGGCTGGCTAGCTACCAACGTCTGCTGCAGCCCACTCCGTGAGGAGAGGTCTTACACAGCCAATCTTGCTGGGGCCTCCATATGTTACATCCCAGGAGACAGACCACAGCAAACCCAAAGGGAATTTTATAAGTTTTATTGCAAACTTGCGCAGGGACTGCAGGCAACCCATGCAAGGGAACACTGCAGCCCCGAGCTTCTAAAATGGCTCCTTTTTATAGGGTGGCTATCTAGGCTGAGCAAGCAAGCAACGTTTACAAGGGCAGAAGAGGTGTGATTAGCTGACCTTGTTCTTGGCTAAGTCTCTAGGTTAGGGCTTCCTTATTGCTGGGTACATAGAGTTCAGTGAAAAATATTGCTACATTTCTAACGGTTATCTTTTTTCCTCCAGCCATGTACTGAATGTACTCAGTTTTCATGGCTGGTGACCTGCACTGCTCGTCCTAAGATGTCACAGGTTTTATCTGAGAGCCAGAAATTATCTAGATATTCTCTATGTCATTCAAGTAAACTTCCCCAAAACATGTATTTATTTTCTAAAAGCCATATTTTTGGAGCAATAAAGTAGTATGACAAATTGAGATGAGAGCAAAGTCTTGAGTCTCTGGATTGTTGTTGATTTTCACACAATAAACTAGATATTCCATAGAGACATAAGACTACCTCAGAAAGCCAAACTCTTCTAACCAAAAATAGATAAGTAATAAAACAAATAAATACACCAAAACAAAAAGAAAATCAATGTACAGTATGGATAAATTATATTTTAAGCATCTTTCAAAGGGCCAAGTTTTATAGTTGTGTTTCAGAGGAGATAGTTTTATAGAATTTTTATGAGGTTTCCAAGAAATATATCATGCGTTGCATAAAGCATATCTGTGTATTTCAGTATCTGGATTCTAGTCCTAGCTTGTTTGAGAGTTGGTAGGAGACCTAATGACTAGAAATGTCTGATTCAGCTTTTTGCCTCCAACAACTAAGAGCTAAGAAGAAAATTTTGTAATGTCCTGAGCATAATAAAACAAATTGTATATTTTATCTTTTGTTCTTGACAAAGTTACTGTTGGACAATTTCACAGCTTGTTCACAAATCTGGTGGTTTTTTTTAAGAATTGTCCACTTTTTACACAGTTTCAGAGATGACAGATATAAATTATATGAGTAATAGTACAAGTTTGCAAAACTCTGGAATGAACAGCGCAATTTTAAGAACTTCTGAATTAAAGCTATACTGGTGTGTGTCAAAGGTACACTGATATGTGAATTTCACTATTTTTTCTTATCTCCCAGAGTCACCTGATCACTCGATACAGTGTGAATGGATCTTAAATAATTTAAGACATACTTAAGGGCTTTAGAATCTATCTATATGCTACTATCTCTCTCACACAATATGTACCTTAAGGCCCTGTACATAATTCACTAAATATTTCAGGATTTGATTTTTATTAGAACTTTGTTCTATTCAATGATGGCAAATCTTTATTCTTAGACATATTTGTTACCACACATAGTGTGGCTTAGTTTATATCTAAAAGTACTCATTTTTCAATTTCACTTTGTACAATTTAATCATTTAAAAAATGTTTATTTCCACTCTGTCTCACTGACAAAGGAATTGAACAGATATTCTGAAATTTCATCTTTCATCTAGAACTATAATCCAGATATTACTTCATCATTTAACCCTATTACTTAAATAGAAATACTTTATCCAAATAAACTATAGTAATATCTTAAGTGTTATCAATAAAAATAAACAGAGCTAATAAGTTTAGTAGCTGTCTTGCATTCTCAAGAGAATTAAAGGTATTTTTAAACAAAAATCTTGGTAGTTACATAGTCATGTTCAAAATCAAGTGGCTTTTATTCATAAACCCATAGCAAAATGTTTAGCAGTGTGCTGGTAAACTGGGTCTCCAGAAAGAAAGAAAAAGCCTTGATTTTAGCATTTGCCAATTTCTGTGGTATAAAACTGCCACCACTGACAACTGGAAAGTGTTTTTGTTATATTGTTTTGCCAAAGAAACATTTACATGTGTCTTTCTAAATCCTCCCTCCCACATACACATACACCATTCTATACAAATGTACATAATTCTATTCTTCCTCTTACTACCTAAAGGGGCCTGAGAGCAACAGTGTCTCCTGGGACATAATATAGACAAGACAGCCTCATATAAGAGCACACAGCTGAGAAAAGAGGTCACTATTTAAGATAACTCTGATCCTCTTCTTCAGGAAACTGAATTTGAAGCATTACCTTTTTGACTAAAGTGGAGAACCCAATAGCTTTAGTGTTTCCCCTAGAAGGATTAGGGTCATGGTGAATTCCATTGAGCAAAAATATGACTACAAAGCTCTTCAAAACATTATACATGGCATATAGCATCATCCCGGTGTGCCAAGGTTGAGGGTTCAGTCCCAGGTCAGGGCACATATAAGAATCAGACAGTGAATACATAAATAAGTGAAAAAACAAATTGATATTTCTCTCTCTCTCTCTCTTTCTCTCTCTCTCTCTCTCTCTCACACACACACACATACACACACACACACACACACATGCACCTCTCTTCTTAGAAAAAATTATCCATGGCAACCATCATTATCCCCATAAAACGGCAGCATCCAGGTTGAATGGCCCACAGACCAATAGTCCAAGATACAGACAGAATCCAGTCCTTTATGTTTTTCTACTTCTCCATCTGAGGCCACAAGGATTATGATGCTTTCCTTAGCATTAATTCAATCTGGGAAAATTTTAATCTTCGTGCAATATCCAGGGAATTCTCACCATGCTGACAAGAAGGAAAAAAATTATCGTTATCTCTCTCTAATAGAATCAAATGTCAATGCAAAGGGTCCAGCAAACAGTTTAGACTAATTGACTCTCAGGCTTGGAAGTGATTTTAAATATTGTGCATTCTAACAGCAATAGGATAACTTGATTCTTTCATGAGGATGATCGATTTTGTTGTTGACATCAGAGGCAATCAACTTAATTCAGCACAAGGCTGAAGTTAGCAGATCATGCTACTGGAGGGACCTCAGGCCCAGGCCATGGTCCACAAGTTCTTACCTTATTTCTTATCGTGGGGTCTGCATGGGCTTCAAGGAGCAGAGGGATAAGAGTCTGGTTTTTCATTTCACAGGCAAAATGTAACGCAGTGCAGCCATACTGAAACACAAAGGACCAACACTGCAGCGCACCTGCTGGACTCCACAAGCCGCAGTGTGAGGCTTCTTTAGCAAGTGCTCTTATATTTTATAATGTACATCTAAGCAAAACAGTCCGCAACCACCTTTGTGCAACTATATTTCTTGTTCTTAAAGTCTCTTCTGCCTCAATATGTATATTATACATATTAATGTTCTATAAGTTATTAATATCTTCCTTCCTTATCATCTGTTCCAAACTAAGAAAAATGCAACTTATAAAAAACTAATGCTGAATTATCCCAAGGTTTCTTTGTAGAATTCTGTATGTCTGGTCAATCAGCATCTTGGTCATGTCACCATATTTTTCCTTCGAGTCTCCACATGGGCTATTTTGCAGGTATCATCCTCTGTGGTTCTTGATAATAATAATAAAAAAAAATCCCACAATGTAAAGAAGGTGACTCAGATTTCTACAGCACACTTATGAGACCAGTGCGAATCAACATGTAAGTCTACTGTATTTGGTTTGTTATATTTTATATTATGTATGATAAAAATGGGTCTACTCTGTTGCTACTAATATAAAACGCTAACTACAGGTCAAAAGAAATTTATATCTAGGGCATTTGTGCTAAAAAAAAATTTCTTTCAAAGCCAAATAACCATGGTTTTGGTAAGTGAAGAAATAATATCATTGGCCCTGGCCAGTGGCTCAGTGGATAGAGCATCAGCCCAGCATATGGATGTCCTGGGTTTGATTCCAGTCAAGGCACACAGGAGAAGAGACCAGCTGCTTTTCTTCCCACCTCTCTCACCCTTCTTTCCCTCTTCCCTTCCTGCAGCTAGTGACTTGATTGGTTCCAGTATTGCCCCAGGCACTAAGGATGGTTCCTTGGAACACATCAGCCTCAGGCACTAAAAATAGTTCTGTACTCAAGCATCAGCCCCAGATGGGGTTGCTGGGTAAATCCTGGTTGGGGCACATGTGGGAGTCTGCCTCACTATCTCCCCTCCTCTCACCTAAAAAATTAATAATAATAATATCCTTGACTATCAAGAGTAACAGAATTAACTAAAAATTTCCCCCCAGAAACCCCACTAAGATCATGGGAAATAATGCTGTAATCTCATATTTTTATTAAGTGGTGGCATGACGAATGGAAGATCAGGCTCTGAATTTTTCAGTGTGAAATAAAGAGAGTCTAATAACTACAATACATTGCATAGAAAATGTATCTTAATCTATAAGTAGTTTTTTGAAAATGATGGTAAAAATATGACCTGCGTGCACATATATGGATGAGCATGTGAAGGAATGTAATTCTCTATCTAGAGATAGAAATAAACATAGTTAAGAAAAAATATCTTGGAGAAATTTTGTTCACAAGTAAAGTTTTAAACATTTAGAATTACCTTTAATTTTTAATGACATCTTAATACATTTCAAAGTTATCTAACTTTGATGATTCACAGTTGTAGTCTATCCAAATTAATCCAAAAATTATATTTAGAATAAAAGTAAAAACATGTATTTCATAAACTTCCTCGCTCTCTGTCTCTTTCTCTCTCACACACACACACATACAGAGAGAGAGAGAGAGAGAGAGAGAGAGAGAGAGAACTACCACCATTTAAACATATGATGCCCATATAACCCAATCTAAAATGATGTAAATACTTAATATAAACAGGGGTAGGGACATTTCTTTTCCACAGAATTTAGAATGATAATATACATACAACTGTATACAACATAAATGAGATGAATAGAATTAAATTAAACATGAATAGAATATTTGGGTTTTTTTGGAATCAAATTTTGACTGGCTTACTTTTTCAGTAAAGAACTGGGAGCGCAAAATTTTATTCAATCATATAAGCAAATAAAACTCCTTATGAATAAACTTTTGATCCATTTATGATCATGTAAGGGAGGAAGATGAGTTTAAGGACACAGTTGTAAAAGTGGAAAACAAAACCTCATATTTATAAACAGGGAGAAGTTTAATGAGGTGGCTCCTGTTATCATTGCTCTTACCATCATTTGGATTTTTCCTTGACTTTGTCCTGAGTTTTCTTTACCTTAAGATAGGAACACTCTTTGCTGGTTGGGATCTTGGCTGCAGTAGCAGCTGCTCATGTTCATTTACTATACGCCAGGCTATCAGGTAAGTGCTTTGAATCAGCCCTGTAAGTTACCAACATCCTCATTTTATAGATGAGGAAACTGAAAGTTGAATGAGTTTATAACTTGCCAAAACACACACAGGTAAAAAGTGGCAAGTCTGGGTTAATATGTAGGCATCTGACTCCAGCTTCTTAAGTACCAAGGATGAATTTTGTTATCAAAGCTTTCATCTTCTTTAACTTCTCACCAACAGTGGAGCAGTTTTTTTTTAAGTGTTCTATATACAATAAAGATTTTATTCCCATGAGTTTAGTGGCAGTATCTAAACAACCTCAAGATCACCTAACTGGCAATAGAAAAACAGAAAAAAAGAGAAAAGAACAGAGAGAAGAGAAAAAAAGAAATGCACAAGTATCTAGAAAAATGAAACAAGCAACTTTATAGATGACAAACATACTACCTGCAAATATCATTTTGAATATTATTTCAAAATGACTAAAAATACAAACTTACACGGTCTGCAGCATTAACATCCACACCAGCACTAAGTAGCATTCGGACGAGATTCTCATTCTGCTTCGTCTTTGACACCTATTACAAATGGCGAGTACAAGAGGTTTGTTTACAGACATGTTCTTCATCTCATGTCTGGACTACTCCAATCAACGGGCTTCGTTTTAATCCCAGTATCCCTATGTGCATACGTTCCTTTGAAAGTCTTTTGCCACCTCCACACGGCCTTCCAGTATCAGTTAGGTAAAGCCAGGGTTCTCACACTAGCATCAGAACCTAGGAACTTAGAAATGCAAATTCTGGCACCCCAGCCCAGACCTACCAAATCTCACTGAGAACGAAGTCCAGTGATCTGTCTCCCTTCCTCGTTCAAAACCTTCCAATGCTATAGCATTGCTCTGAGGGCAAAGTGAACTCTTCAGCCTGGCCTACCAGGGCCCGTATGTTTCGGCCTCCACTTACGGCTGTAGCCGGCCTTCTCTACACCTCCTGGCTCAACTCGCTCTGGCTACACTGGCCTTTAGTTTAGTCTTTCATTCCCACCAGACTTCTGTTATAGAATAGTTGCACTGAATATGCCTCCTCAAAACGATTAAGCAAGATTAATTTATTATTCTAAATAAACACCGAACAGATTATTTTACTATTAACTAATTAATTTGGCTACCTTTCTCCGTGCTCTACTTTAATCACAGCATCACATGTAATTTGGATATGTCATTTACAGAATACAAACCGAGAGCTTAGTTTGTTACGATTTCTTTACATCTCACTGGCCCAGCAAACCTTGAGTCGTGACACTTTGCTCTCAGAAGTATACTCACCATGAGGAAATACCCAATAAGCAGGACAGGCATTAAGAGGACAATGAGTAGATAATCAAAGAAGGTAAATTTTTTCTTCACAGCATAATGCAAGCAGGTTCTCTCTTTCTAAAAATTAAGAAAATTCTTTATGAATAAATTATTTCATTTCAAATTTTATATTTCCAGCTCGCCCTATCAAAAAAATAAGTTTGTGTTTTTTATTTTTTTGGTACCCATTTTTTGGGGGCAGTATGTCTGATGAATAAACCCAGGTTCCCATTGATAAGACTATTGAACAGAGTACAGTCTAGACTCTGGTGGAGAACCACACCAAGGTAATGGGAGAAAAAAATATATATATTTTATAAATCATTAAAAGATGGATTCTCATACTCATGTTAGTTTTGGAGAAAAATATATTGAAATATAAACAAAGGACTAAATTCAGTACGGAAATCTATAGTTATCCTTTAATCACCAATGGTATACAATTAAATTTGTGGTTTATTCATAAAAAAATCTTAACCACATGACAATTTTTCTATGTTTCTATGTTTCTATGTGCATACAGGCACTGCTAGAGAAGCAGAAATAATTCGATTTAATTCTTTTAGTACATGAACATTTACCAGGTGATAAACTTGAGTTTCTAAGGATTGTGAGGAATGTAAAGTCTCAGAGCCTCAAAATTGACCAAAGGAGACAGAAATATGCCCAGATAAGTATTATAGAATAGGCTATTGTGATTGGAATTCCAAACAAACTAATGAGAAGAGAAGGAGAGCAGAGAGAAAATGAGAGGTTAAATTCTTCTTGGGGGAGGAACTGTTCTTAAATAAGGCTTTGTTTTTCTAATATAAAGGCATATGTGTTCTCTGTAAAAATTTGGTAAACTAGGCAAGATAATAATAGAATGAATTTAAAACTACCCATTATTGCCTGACTAGGCAGTAGTACAGTGGACAGAGCATCAGCCTGGGACACTGAGGACCCAGATTTGAAACCCCAAGGTCACCAGCTTGAGCTTGGGATCATAGACATGACCCCATGGTCACTGGCTTGAGCCCAAAGGTCACTGGCTTAAAGCCCAAGGTTGCTGGCTTTTGCTCAAGGTCACTAGCTTGAGCAAGGGGTCACTTGCTTTTCTGTAGCTCCCTGGTCAAGGCACATATGAGAAAGCATTCAATGAATAACTAAGGTGCCGCAACAAAGAATTGATGCTGCTCATCTCTCTCCCTTCCTGTCTGTCTGTCCCTATCTGTCTCTTTCTTTGTTTCTTTCTCTCTCTGTCTCTCTGTCTCTCTGTCTCTCTGTCTCTCTCTCTCTCTCTCTCTCTCTCTCTCTCTCACACACACACACACACACACACACACACACACACACGAAAACAAAAGAAAATGCAAACCAAACACTTATTCTGATAAAATTCCTATCCATCTAAAGAATCCACTGAAGTCCTTTCCCCGATATTTAAAATACAAGAGGATCCCAGGAGGCTGGCTCAAGTTCTCTACAAAACAGAGATAAGGGTGCCCCATCAGCCCTGTCCCTGTTTTAGCAAACATCTCCCTCTCTCAGTTTTCTAAATGTAGGCCTCTTGAGAGAGGATATGGACTCATCGATATCTGTTTCAGCCACTTCCTCTCACAACTCCACACACATGGTTCTTCAGCTGGGCGATCACGTCATATTCCACTGAGCTGCCCATCTGTTAGATTCAACAAGGTATGACTTGCTTTGAAACCCAACCAAATAAAAAAGAATAGTAAGCACAAACAAGAAAGCCCAGTAATAATTTATTTTTCTGATAATATTGAATACATTACCACTCCAAGTGGGCTGATCTCTAAACTGACTTGGAAGGGACAAGTGGACCCTATGGGCTGTTTTTCCTCATTGAACATACATGAGGGGGTATAGGGCATTCAGAATTATTACAAATAATGACTTTTTGTGTTTACTCAGTGTGTTTTAAAGGTTGCCTTTATTATGATGCAACCAAAGGGGTTCTGAAAGGAGCTTCACAGCAATAGGCACATGTTCTGCTCTTCCTGCGCTGAAGATTCAACATCAGCTGGTATCGCATCTTTAATGCCTTTCTACGTGGCTTCAGGTCACCTCTGGTTCATGAACTTATTTGTCCCTGGCAAATTTTTTACTAGTATTCTTTTACTCTATAGGCAAACTGTAGGATCTTCTGCAGATGAAATAGCACCAGCAGTTCAATATTATTTTCCTCAGGAAATCTTTCCCTTTACTTCTGTAGTGGTGAGTAGCAGGAGCTGAGAGAGCATGGAGGTGAGGAAGGAAAAGCATGGAGTGGAGAAGGAAAAGAAAGGAAGCTCTAGCCAATCAAATGACTGAAACACTCTCTTCCTTTTCAGAAGTACAAGGACATAATTAACCACAATAAAAGCCTGCTGACTGAGCTGTTTTATTTTGCTTTTTAGTGCAATAAAATGTCCTCAAGATGTGTTAGTCTTCCCAAAGTAAGTAAGTGGAAAAAAAAAAAAAAAGGTTGGTATCAGGAGATACAAGTATGACAAATGACATTCACTGCTTCCACTGATGTTAAGAGGAAGTTATTACCATGGTCAATTACTTTCTCCATGCCTGCCTAATGGCTTCACCTGGTTTTTGAGGTTCACATCAGCATTTCTTCTTAGAAGGAAGGAAACAATTCTCAGGTGCCCTCTCCTGCAGGCACAGATCAGGGGCGTGTCTCCATTAAAGCCATCTTGAACGTTCACATAATTGGGGTCCTCCCTCACCCACCTCCACACTTGACCAAAGTCATTCTGATAGGCTGCCTGGCAGATGGGCTGAAGAGAGAAAAATGAAAGCAGGTTTTGAAATATAATTAAAGCACACACATAAAAATTATTACCCAGTGACTTGAAATTCAAGTGTTTCTAAATTGTAAGATATTGCTTTGTCGATAAGATGTTTGGTCTCCATTATGCCTAGTGTTAAGTCTAAAATAAATGTTGAGTCCCTAACGAGCCTCTTAAGATTTCCTAACTTTCTTGGCACACACAAATGTTTATCAAATGGACAAGTGGATGAATAGATGGATGCAATATTGCAGATTGGATTCAGTGAGGAAACTGTGTTGTGTTCATGGATAGATGATTCTTGTCAGAAAACAAAATTTTAGAAAAGATAACATAGTCATATTGCAGGAGTTTAGGATGGCACTTGGGGATAGGACGATTCATGGGCCCTAGGACTCAAGGAACTTAGCAAAGTGGGAAAAGACCTATTTTAGAAAATAATATACAAATAAATTATGTAATTAACTGCAATTAGATGCCTTTTATTTTAGAAAGCATTATAAAGAGCTTTGCAAAGCATGATGGGAGTTTAAGAGCAAGACCTAAGTGGACCTCCTCTTGCCCACTGACCCTCTCCTGCTTTCCCTTTGGACTGCTCTCCTTGGTTCAATAGCCCATGTTGAGTTATTCCCTCTGGGCCTCTGCTCTTACTGCTCCTTTTACATAAAACACTTTTTTCTCCTCCCTTCACCTGGCTAACTGCTGATTCATCCTTCATGTCATAACTTGATTTTCATTTTTCTTTCTTTCCTGACCACAGCACTTTGCAGCAGCTGGCATGCCTGTAACTACTTTCTTAATTATTTAGAACTGTATGTTCAGGCTGTAAACCCCATGTGGACAGATGTTACAACATTCAATCCATCACCGTATCCTCGGCACATAAAACAGCATGGGGCACATGGTAGGCCAACAGTCAAATCTTTTAGATTTATTTTAATTGTGTAAAAATAAAAGCACTTAAAATAATACCTAGCACGTCAATGGTGCTCAATTTATGGCAGTTTTTAGTATCGCTTATTAAGTCATTCTTTAATTTAACAAGGTCAAACTTGTGCAGTGTGCCAGCCACAGTTGCTGGGGGGGGGGGGGAGGATATATAAACTATACTATTAACCATGTGAAATTTACTTACTGGCTAGGGATATAGGACACACACACACAAGATTAAAAAGTAAGAAAACAATTTTAAAGGCATACGGACTTGGCTACGTAAGTATTGGCAGCAGCTGGGATAGACCAGTGAGAAAGTCAAGTGGGATATTTGCTAACCAACTCATGTTCTAATATAGCCAAATATCATAATAAGTGAGCTTTTAAAACTGAGATACTGTTAAACCCCAAGACCTACTCATGAAGAAACATCCTAAAGGAAAGTCAACTCAATAGCAGATAAAGGGCAAATTTCTGTACCCCAAAATGAAATGAGAAAGATATAAAGGTTCAGAGTTGCCGTAGAAATGCACAATTACACAAATCATCATATCTAATAATCTGAAGTCTTCCTTTTACCAAGCCTTGCCACCAGTCGGGCTCAGCAATGTCTTGGGGCTGACATAGAAATGACCAGGCTGTTGAAAGAACATGTATTTGTTGTCAGAAAACTGGGGTGTAGTCGTGGTTCTGCTACTAACTCCTGGATGACCATGACCACTTTTCTTCCCTTCAGCGTGTCTCAGTGTCCTCAGTCACCAAATGCAGCAGTGAAGCAGAGGTCCTTTGAGTTCTCATACTCTTTGACAGTCTCGCTTCTAGACTTCAGATCTCCTTCCAATCAACACAACTTTCACATCAACTGCTAGGGTCTAGGGTTAGATTAGTGCTATTTAAGCACATAATTGCCATTGTCTTGGCAGTAACGCCCAGACACTTCGGTTTAAATAACAAGTAAAACAAAATTAAATTCAACAAGATAGCATAAAGTTACCAGCTCTTAATTTGTCCAGTTAAATGTATTAAAAGCAATAGCATCATTTCATAAAAGAAAAGACATTTTAACAAAAATATAAGTCCAAAACAAAAATATTTTAACAAACTATATAAGGATATAATCACAGAGGGAAAGCAGTCCTTTATTTTTTTTTTAATTTATTGTGTTGACATGGTTTATAAATGTTCCACTCAATATAATGACCTCTACCACCAACACCGTGCCTACCATGCCCTATGCAAAGTCTCTTCCCATTCCATTTCACCCCCTTTGCCTCCCCCCACCTCCACCCCCCCTTTCCCTCCAGGACTTGCCACCTGTTGTCTGTATCTATATGTTATATATATGTAATTTGGCTAATCCCTTCACCTCCTCTGATCCAGTCCCCTCTTCCCTCTTTCCTGACAGCTGTCTGTCTGTTCCCTGTGACCCTGCCTCTGTTCCTGTTTTGTTCCTCAGTTTATTGTGTTCATTAGAGTCCACATATAAGTGAGATCATAGGATATTTGTCTTTCTCTGCCTGGCTTACTTCACTTAGCACAATAATCTCCAGGTCTATCCATTGCCAACGCAAAATGTAAGATTTCATTCTTTTTCAAAGCTACAAGTAGTCCTTTATATTAGACGTATTTAACCACATAGAAAAACTTTCTTGTTTTTGTTTGTTTGTTTTGGTTTGGTTCGGTTTTTTGAGAAAGAAAGGCAAGGAGAGAGAGAGAGGAACATCAAGCGGCTCCTATGTGTGCCCTGACCGAGGAATCACACTGGCAATCTCTGAGAGAGGCAACACTCCAACCAACTGAGCTATCTGCCCAGGGTTTTTTTTAATTGATTGATTTTAAGAAAGACAGAGAGAAGTAGAGAGAGAAAGGGGTGAAGGAACGGGAGATTTCATGTTTCGTTCCACTCAATTGTACATTCATTGGTTACTCCTTTGTGTGCCCTGACCAGGGATTGAACCTGCAACCTTATTGTTTTGGGATGACATTCTTAACTGACCAAACTAACTGGCCAGGGCCCCTCATCCTTTTTTAAATTTTATTTATTTATTTATTTATTATTTTACTTATTTATTTTAGCAGGAAAAGAAGTGAGAGAGGTAGAGAGACAGGAACATCAATCTGTTCCTCTATGTGCCCGGATTGGCAATCAAACCAGCAACCTCTGCGCTTCCAGACAATGCTCTAACCAACCAAGCCATCTGGCCAGGACTTTTTATTTTTATTATTATTAATTTTTTACTTTTACTATCAACAAGCAAAAAATTGCCACTGGTCACTAGTAATTATGGACTACCATTTGGAAATCGATTGTCTGTCGCGTAAAACTTGAAAATAGGTAGCTATAGAGTTCATTTTCCTTTTTAAATTACTTTGCAACATTTGAAAGACTAGAATATTTCATGTAGTCACTGGCTTTCCCATTTCTCTTTAAAAACTGAAAGACTTGACAACACTGGGCCCACATTCACATAGGGCACGAAATAAAGACCCCTCTGTTTGGGATCCTCAAAATCTTGACTGAGACGTAACTAACACAAGAAAAGGAAGAGGTGGATGGTTCTCTTGCAGAGTCATCGATGTCTCTGGGAGCTTTCCCAATCCCACTTGAGCTGTATTACTTAAAATATTAATCTAATCTTATCTTTCAACATTTCCTAGGCTTCTAGTACCATAGGCATAGAGTTTCTGTTTTTAAAAATAAAAATATATGCCTGGCTCAGTTAGACGACATACAAGTGATTTGTTGTATGAATTGTAAAAACTGCTGAGAAGGTTCTATTCTTAATCTCCAGAAGGGGGCAGCTCAGCATCATGAAACACTTAAAATAGAAAAGAGAAACCCAATAGAAATGTGATGGTTGGCAAATTAGTAATGAGAAAGAAGAGGGAGCTGTCTGTTTGACCTTTCTGTCCATCCTTACTGCCAGCGTACTAGTTCAGATCTTCATAATTCTCTCCAGGACTATTGCAAAACTAGCCATTAATTGGCCTCACTTTATTCCTAGTTTCACCCACTCCACTCCAACCCATCTCCAAAAACAGCAGCTTTTTATCACTTCCCTAATGGAAAAATCTTCAATGGTAACCAACCAGATTAGGATGCTGTCCCCAAGCTGACACACAATTCTTCAAATCTCACAAATCCTGTCTTTCCAACTTCATCTCCCACCACTCCCTATCCCTACCTGTGACCTAACGGAATAAACCTATGTGTAATTAACAGCTGTCTCCCCACCTGGATTGTAACCCCATGAGCGCAGGCCTTGTGTCTGTACTTGTACAGCACTGTACCCCCAGCAGCCAGCATATATACTTGACACAAAAGTGGGCATTCAATATATATTTGGTGAGTAAATAAGTAAATGAATACATTATAATGAGCTTTTATTAAGCACCTCATTAATTTCATTTAATCTTTATTACAACCCTATTAGACAGTAGTATTAATTTATATTGTACACGTGAAACTGAGTGAGGTTGTCTTCTTTATCAAAATCATACAGCTCATAGTTGACAATGCCAGGAAACTAATCAAAGGGAATGACAACCAAATGCATATATTCTGGCTGTAATTACTTCAGGTAATTTCAGAACAGACATTGGCACTGGCCAGTTGTCTCGGTGGATAGAGCATCAGTCCCGTGTGCAGATGTCCCAGGTTCGATCCCTAGTCAAGGTATATATGAGAAGAAAATGCTTCTCTTTCCCATCCTCTCTCCCCCTCTTGGAGCCTATGGCTCGACTGGTTCAAGGGTCAGCCCCAGATAGCTAGGTTGATACAAGTATCAGCTCCAGACAGAGGTTGCCGGATGGATCGGATGGATCCCACTCAGGTATGTGTAGGAGTCCGTTTCTCTATCTCTCCTCTTTTCACTTAAAAAAATAAAAGAAGAAGAAGATCAGCCTTCAAATGTCTTCTGACTACAGGATTTTGTGTTTGTGACTCTTTGGGTTGCATGTGCACCTAAAATTAAGCTGCATCCTGCAGCCCCAGGCGATTGATCAGTTTTCTTCTGCACTGCCCTGCTGATGTTCAAGATTTCCTCATTATAGATCTATATTCTTTCTCCAAACTGACCTAAGATAGAAATATCTGCTAAGGGGTAAAGAAGTGGTGGTCAGAGGGATTGCAGGAGAAACCAGAAAAATATATGACCCAGATGCAAGTGTTTCAAGAAGGGAGACAGAGTTAAGAGAATGAAGTATAAGTAAAGATTGCTGGATTTGATTATTAATAATCGTCAGTCATAGATCAATTTTAATAGAGTGATGGAGCAGAGGGAAGAATACATAGGCCGAGTACATGGTCTATGAAGAATTAGAAGATGTGACTGGAGATGAATTTTTGGTAATTTTGGCAGTGAAAGCTAAGAGGTAGCTCGAAAGCATGTGAAAGGGAGTAAGTAGCAGGGCCCAACCAATGTTCTGCACCTTTGTACACAAAGTGGTTTTGTCAAGTGGTTCTAAGTACAGGCTCTAGACACAAATTTCTGAGTTCCAGTCTCAATTCGACCACATAACAGTTATTTGGACAACTTATTTAAACTCTGTGAGCTCCGTTTCCTTCTCCATTTAATAACCACATCTTCTTTATCAGGTTACAGAAAGTATTAAAGGGGACTGTGTAGATGAAGCACTTCGCTCACATAATTCATAATTTTAGAATTATGAAAACAAAGAGCCAGTGAGGATGGGCAGGGGTGCTGATAAAAGAGTGGATATTGCTCAAAAACAGTGAAGAGGTGATAGGCTAGAGAACAAAGACAGAAGCACGTGCCTCACTAAACAGATGACAGCGCTGCCTCTAAGGCCAAGGCAGGGGAAGCAGGGTAGATTTAGAGTAGAGAGAACTTTACAATGGCTGTTATTTTTGCCAGCAAATCTGAGGTCTCATCTTCATGACTTACGCTAATATGTATTTACCACAAGTAAGTAGATGGACATAGATAACTCAGTAAATGGCAATTATGTTTACACAGATGGATGGGTTAATGACATAGGAGAGGAAGTTGAGACAAGAGTGGAAGGGCTCTGTACTATGGTGGGGAATAGTTGGGACAGTCATAATGAATGTGTCTACATGAGATGACTAAAAATATATAATTGCTTGAAGCATCAGGTTGTAGAAACACATTAGGAAGCTACATGGACCTGGAAAGCATTATGCCAAGTAAAATAAGTCAGTCAGAGAAAGACAAGTACCATATGATTTCACTCATATGTGGAATCTAATGAACAAAGTGAACTAACAAGCAAAATAGAGACAGACTCATAGATAGAAAGCAGGCTGATACCTATGGGAGGGGTTTGTGAGGGGTCGAGGGATTGAGCAAAAAAGGGAAGAAAGAGAAAAAACTCTTGGACATGGTGGTTGCTTGGGGAAGGGGAGACAGGGGAGGTGGAGGAGTTGTATAGGGGGCATAAAGGGTGATGGATGGAGACTTGACTTGGGCTGGTAAATGCACACAACAGTGTACAGATGATGTGTTGTAGAACTGTGCATCTGAAATCTAAATAATTTTTTAACCAATGCCACTGCAATATAAATTCAGTAAATAGGAAAAACCCTGGCCTTTGGTGGCGCAGTGTATAGAGTGTCAACATGGGACACCAAGGTCCCAGGTTTGAAATACCAAGGTCGCCAGCTTGAGCGCAGGCTCACCAGCTTGAATGCAGGTTCACTGTCTCAGCTGCAACCCCCTGGTCAAGGCATATATGAGAAGCAATCAATGAACAACTAAAGTGATGCAACTATGAGTTGATGCTTCTCATCTCCCTGCTTGTCTCTCTCTCTCTAAGAAAAAAAAGAAGGTACAGTGAGCTGAGCATACAATATAGGTCTATTACTTTCTTTAACAAGCCTATTATCAGGAAAAGATGAAAAAAAAAGCAAGCAGGAAGAGATGGATTGGAACAGAGTCAGTACATGTGATTTAGTGGGAATTGTGACCAGTTATAAAGTTGTGATTGGAAGTAAAGGTACCAAATTCTAAGTACCACGTTCAATCTAGAGATAGATCTTTGTCCAGAATGAGAAGTCAAGAATGGCTGTGTTGGGTGGTGGATTTGGAATAGAGACAGAGGTCAAGAAAGGAGAATGAAGCTTTGCGGGTATTGAGGTCACTGAGAATGATCCCAGGGAAAAGAAAGAAAGGGAAAATTGAACTACAGTATCAAGGAAACTGGAAGTGTGTCCTGGAGTATGATGGACAGATGTGAGAAGGTAGAAACAAGGGCATAAGCAAAGACTTCAAGTAAGAAATTGAGCCATGATCACAAAACAGCCATAATGAACAAAAAGTACGGAGACTGAGTATAGACGACGAAGAGATTTGAGTGATGACACCAAGGAAGGTATGCTAAACAGGTGAGGAGATTGGAGAGAAGGAGTAGCATGTGCCCTGAATTGATTTCTCTCTTTTTTTTAAGACTTTATTTATTCATTTTAGAGAGGAGAGAAGGAAGAGAGAGAGAGAGGAGAGGAGGAGCAGGAAGCATCAACTCCCACATGTGCCTTGAACAGGTAATCCCAGGGTTTTGAACTGGCGACCTCAGCATACCAGGTCGACGCTTTATCCACTGCGCCACCACAGGTCAGGCACTGATTTCTCTCTTATTGCTACTATTCCTCAGAACTCAATCACTACTGGGACCTTCCTTCATGTCACATAAAAGCTAAGTGGGTCAAAGACAAACTTTAAGAAAAAATCCTTGTGCTTTTTTGTCTGAAAGAAGAAATTTACTAAGAAATTTTAAAATCACAGTAATGAAGAAATGAATTATTAGAAAGAAAGGTTTGGAATTAATTATGCAAATCAAATAAAACCTACGAGGTGTTTATTATTGTTCCCTAAGATTTTTTAATATTTAGAAGAAAAATCTTATTTCCTTTCCAGAAAGGCACCTCATTAATGCACAAAGCTCTTCATTAGAGAGTCTTTGCTTTAAAAACAAACAAATCCTCCTCAGTAGCTGTTATGGAATGTTGTAATTTACTAAGTCCTCTGAGCCTCAGGCAGGATTCTACATGATCTCTCTTTAGAGAAAGAGTAAGAGAAGACCACCACACTTGAGGTAAAATATTACCAAAAAGTGGGTGGGCCTTGGCTGGATGGCTTGTCCCAAAGCACAGAGGTTGCCCACTGGATCCCCAGTTGGTGCACATGGAGGAGCAGATCTATGGCCTCTCTTTCTCTTTCCCCTACCTCTCTCGTAAAATCAATTAATAAAAAAAAAAATTTAAAGGCCCTGGCCGGTTGGCTCAGTGGTAGAGCATCGGCCTGGCGTGCAGGAGTCCCGGGTTCCATTCCTGGCCAGGGCACACAGGAGAAGCGTCCATCTGCTTCTCCACCCCTCCCCCTCTCCTTCCTCTCTGTCTCTCTCTTCCCCTCCCGCAGCCAAGGCTCCATTGGAGCAAAGTTGGCCCAGGCGCTGAGGATGGCTGCATGGCCTCTGCCTCAGGTGCTAGAGTGGCTCTGGTTGCAACAGAGCAATGCCCTAGATGGGCAGAGCATCACCCCCTGTTGGGTATGCTGGGTGGATCCCAGTCGGGCACAGGCAGGAGTCTGTCTGACTGCCTCCCGATTTCCAACTTCAGAAAAATACAAAAAAAAAAAAATTTAACTGGGTAGGGGTGGGGGAACTTTCCTTTAGAAGACATCTATAATGGCAAGCAGCTCAGCTATTTGCATATTATTAAAATAATGCCAAGTATTCTTCTAGCTGTGACTCTATTATACTTTGAGCAATACAAAATGTGATTATGTTGCCTACCAGGCAGTGGTGCAGTGGATAGAGCATTGGATTGGGACACGGAGGACCCAGGTTCAAAACCCTGAGATCACCAGCTTGAGTGTGGGCTCATCTGGTTTGAGCAAGGATCACCAGCTTGAGCCCAAGGTCGTTGGCTCGAGTACAGGGTTACTCGGTCTGCTGTAGCCCCCTGGTCAAAGTACATATGAGAAAGCCATCAATGAACAACTAAGGTGCCACAACAAAATATTGATGCTTCTCATCTCTCTCTCTTCCTGTCTATTTGTCCCTATCTGTCCCTCTCTCTCTCTCTCTCTGTCCCTGTCACACACACAAAAAATGTGATTATGTTAAATAATATATACAGAATATTTTAGTTAATTATCAACATGCTGGATATGTCATGTACTATCCCTGAGACACTGTTTAAAATTTAGAGTCCAGAGAGAGCCCAGAAATAAAACCACATGTATATGGTCAAATCATCTTTGATAAAGGAGCCAAAAACATACAATGGAGAAAAGAAAACCTCTTCAATAAATGGTGCTGGGAAAATTGGAAAGCCACATGCAAAAGAATGAAACTCGACTACAGTTTGTCTCCTTGCACAAAAATTAATTCTAAATGGATCAAAGACCTAAATATAAAATCTGAAACAATAAAATACATAGAAGAAAACATAGGTACTAAACTCATGGACCTTGGCCATAGAGAACATTTTATGAATTTGACTCCAAAGGCAAGGGAAGTAAATGCAAAGATAAATGAATGGGACTACATCAGACTAAGAAGCTTTTGCAGAGCAAAAAAAAAGCTGACAACAAAACAGACAGCAAACTAAATGGGAGATAATATTTTTGAACAACAGCTCAGATAAGGGCCTAATATACAAAATATATGAAGAACTCACAAAACTCAACAACAAAGAAGCAAACAATCCAATAAAAAAATGGGAAGAGGACATGAACAGACACTTCTCCCAGGAAGAAATACAAATGGCCAAGAGATATATGAAAAGATGCTCAGATTCATTAGTTATTAGAAAAATGCAAATCAAAACTACAATGAGATACCACCCCATACCTGTTAGATTAGCTATTATCAACAAGATAGGTAATAACAAGTGTTGGAGAGGCTGTGGAGAAAAAGGAACCCTCATTCACTGTTAGTGGGAATGTAAAGTAGTACAGCCATTATGGAAGAAAGTATGTTGGTTCCTCAAAAAATTAAGAATAGAACTACCATATAACCCAGCAATCCCTCTACTGGGTATATACCCCCAAAACTCAAAATCATTGGTATGTAAAGACACATGCAGCCCAATGTTCATAGAGGCATTGTTCATGTTGGCCAAGACATGGAAACAATCAAAAAGCCCTTCAATAGATGACTGGATAAAGAAGATGTGGTACATATATACTATGGAATACTACTCAGCCATAAGAAATGATGACATAGAATCATTTATGACAACGTGGATGGACCTTGATAACATTATAATGAGTGAAATAAGTAAATCAGAAAAAAACTAAGAACTATATGATTCCATACATAGGTGGGACACAAAATTGAGAGTCATGGACATAGATAAGAGTGCAGGGGTGCCTGACCAGGCGGTGGCGCAGTGGATAGAGTGTCGGACTGGGATGCGGAGGACTCAGGTTCAAGACCCCGAGGTCGCCAGCTTAAGCGCGGTCTCATCTGGTTTGAGCAAAAGCTCACAAGCTTGGACCCAAAGTCACTGGCTCGAGTAAGGGGTTTCTTCATCTGCTGAAGGCCCACGGTCAAGGCACAGATGAGAAAGCAATCAATGAACAACTAAGGTGTCACAATGCACAACGAAAAACTAATGATTGATGCTTCTCATCTCTCCATTCCTGTCTGCCTGTCTGTCCCTGTTTATCCCTCTCTCTGACTCTCTCTCTGTCTCTGTAAAAAAAAAAAAGACTAAGAGTGCAGTGGTTACCAGCGGGTGAGGAAGGGATGAGTGTGTGTGGGGGGGGGAATGGGCATAAAGAAAACAAAATGAAGGGTGAAGGAGGACAATTTGACTTTGGGTGATGGGTATACAACATAATCAAATGTCAAAATGATCTGGAGATGTTTTTTCTAAATCTATGTGCTATAGTTGACCAATGTCACCCTGTTAAAGTTGTTGTCTAAATAAAACTATTAAAAAAAAATAGAGTCTGGAAAAGTGGGACAGAGGTGGGGCTCTAGCACTAAGTTCTTTACTCTTTAGTGGAAAAACTACAGTATACCAAAAGTTGTTCCTAATATTTTAAGTTTTCAGAGTTTCAATTGCTCTTTTCCTAGTAGGAGTGTGAGAGTTGCTATGTTTCATTACGGCTTTGTTGTCATGATGGGGGCTCGTTTCTTTCACCTCTGTAGGAGTTCTCCACCCTCATGGTGCCTCAGTATCGTCCAGGGAACTGTGAAATAGCATGAATGCTCCCGCCCTCCTTCCATGGATTCTGATTCTATTGGTACATAATGGGACGTGAGTCTGTACTTTTTTTTTTTAATTCAATTCTCTTTCTTTAAAAAAAAAATTTTTTTTATTTATTCATTTTAGAGAGGAGGGAGGGAGGGAGGGAGGGAGGGAGGGAGGGAGGGAGGGAGAGAGAAAGTTAAGATGAGCAGGAAGCATCAACTCCCATATATGCCTTGACCAGACAAGTGCAGGGTTTTGAACCAGCAACCTCAGTGTTCCCAGGTAGACGCTTTATCCACTGTGCCACCAGAGGTCAGGCTGTACTTGTATTTTGAAAGAGTCTTCCGGCCATACCACCCTGAACGTGCCGATCTCGTCTGAAAGGGTCTTAATGTGCAGCCAGGGCTGAGAACCACTGAGCTAAAATATAAACCTGGTTTTCTCATCACATAACACTTTCCGAACCTCAACCCCTTCCCTAACCTCACTTCCCCAGCCAGTTCACAGCTGGATCAATGTGTCAACCAATGAGAGATTTTTAACCACGTTCTAGGTGCTCATGAAATCTGACTTCAGGAAGGCTGCAGTCTATTAGGGACACTAGACTTAACCTACTGGTTAAAGGCCAATTAGCAGCTTGTGGTGCTGCATAGATCTTGCTGCAGGTAGGAGACATCAGAGTTTCTTAGACATGAACCATGAGCTGGGCCCTGAAGAATGCCCAGTGCAATCTACGAGGTGGGAAGGTGAGAAGGGGGTGGCTAAACAGTAGAAGTGAGGAGGGTGGTCTGAAGAGGAGTGAGAACATGCTGAAAATCAGCAGTTACTCAAAGAAAAATAAGACTTTGAAAAACAAAACTGTGAAAACCAGGTACCTCTCATTTCCTAGAGAGGTACCTTATTCTCTAGGAAATGAAGAACATTAAGTCCAATTTCAGTAATTCCAAATGCAATTTAAAAAAGTAAAACAGGGGCCTGACCTGTGGTGGCACAGTGGATAAAGCATCGACCTGGAAATGCTGAGGTAGCCGGTTCGAAGCCCCGGGCTTGCCTGGTCAAGGCACATATGGGAGTTGATGCTTCCAGCTCCTCCCCCGCCCCTTCTCTCTCTCTGTCTCTCCCTCTCCTTTCTAAAATGAATAAATAAAAAAGAAAAATTTTTTTAAAAAAGTAAAACAGGGTGATATGATAGAGAGTTCCTGGGCTGGGAGACAGTCCTTATAATTGAATGATAGAGGAAGACCTCTTTGAGGAGGTGACATGTGGGCTGATACATGATTTGGCTTATGTTAAAGTCAGGCATATAGCTCTCAAGCAAGTGCAAAGACCGAGACAAAAATATGAAACCTTCCAGAATAGCTGGAATGCTATGAGCAAAGAGAAGAGTAATAGATGACACTCGAGAGAAAAGTTAGTATATCAATGGGCTCTATTATATCTGTGTCTGTGTTTTCTCTTCTTTCTCCAACAATGTGTACTTGAGAGATAATGTTACCTTCACTGCCAGGAAACTGAAGAAGCCCCACTGCACACTTCAGACCTGAGAAGCTCTGAGGTCATGGGGAGGAAGACTAGGAAAGGTCAAGAAAGCCTTTGCCTCTGATGGTGAGGAGAAAGGATGAAGGAAGAGTGGGTTCCAGATGATAGAATCTAGCAGGTCAAAAGTCCTGATACCGCTTGACCAGGTGGTGGCACAGTGGATAGAGTGTTGGACTGGGACGCAGAGGACCCAGGTTCAAAACCCCGAGGTCGCCAGCTTGAGCACAGGTTCATCTGGTTTGAGCAAGGCTCACCAGCTTGAGCCCAATGTCGCTGGCTTGAGCAAGGGGTCACTCACTCTGCTGGATCCCCTGGTCAAGGCACATATGAAAAAGCAATCAATGAACAACTAAGGTGCCGCAACAAAGAGTTGATGCTTCTCATCTCTCTCCCTTCCTGTCTATCTGTCCCTAACTGTCCCTCTCTCTGTCTCTCTCTGTCTCCATCACAAAAAAAAAGTCCTGATACCTTTCTACTACCTCAAACCACCAAAGAGGTAAGTGCAGAGCCAGAGGAAGCACAGTGTGCTCATAAATGTGCAACGTCCAGTTCTCTAAAAGGAGGCGGAGGAGAAGAAAGAAAACCTTCTTTGTGGTGTTTGTCAATTACAGTGGTGTAACTACTCCCACCTGGTTGATTTCAAGTTACCAAGAAGAGGTCACTGATCTTGGAGTTGGGCAAAATCAGCTCTCTAAACAAACCAGTTCAAGTTGGCTCCAGCTGACTCCAGCCAGCACACCACCCACAGGACCTGACATATAGTCCTAAGACTTCTCCGTACTGTCTGCTTTAAACTACAAGAGGGGTGAGCTGCAGAAGGGCCCAGGACTTGAACTCTTAGTAACCAGTGTCTCCAAACACTCAACAGACCAAAAAAGGTATTTATGCACTAAGTCTGTTTTGGAGAGAAATTACAAATGACAGTTTGAAAAAATGTAATAGTTATAATAGCTACTGTATATGAATTTTTATTACATGCTATCTACATAGCTAAGCACTTCATCAACATCTCGTATAATCCTTATAGCAATCCTGATGAGGGGATAGTTATTATTCCATGAGTAACCTAAGGCTTAAAGCTGTTATTAACTAGTAAGAAGCAGAAGTATCAATAGAATTCATATTCCGGTCTATCTGACTTGAGAACAAGCAGTTTAACCTATCATGTCTCTCCCATCTTCATGCTACACTATGTACTAAGTTATCATAAACCCTACCCACAAATGTTCCAGAAGTTTCTATAGCTCTTGATGATTTTCTTCAATTATAAAGACCTTAAGCTCCCAACATTTACCAGATACTGTGTGAGACTCAAGGGATACAGAGGTGAATAAATCCCAGTAGGCACTCACATGGGTGCTGATCACATTTGGCATCACACTGCAGTCAAAATGTATCTCCCATCCATCCACCAGGCTAATACAACCACCATTATCACACCCGGTACAACAGTTTCCTTCTAGGCTCCTGGTTTCCCCGTTTGCAGCTCTCCAATTTATTCTTCCACAACTATCAGAGTGACCTTTTAAACATTAATTGGGTCATATTACTCCTCTTCCTAAAATCCTCCCATTGCTTTCCATTGTGTTTAGAATGAAGTCAAGATTTCTCACCTTGGCCTACAAGACCTGCAGGATCGGCCCCTGACAACCTCCTCCACTTCTGCTCCTGTCACTTTCGCTGCCTCCTGGGCACCAGGACTTTCTATCATCAAACTGAGGCTACCCAAGGGTGGGGAGGACCATGTTAAACTGACGTGAATACAGAGGTGAATATTACATGCTATCTACATAGAATTATCAGAGAATGGTGACAACAAAAAGCAAACCAATATTTAGTCAGTTTTACTCGTCTGTAAATTCTGTATGAACACGCTCCCTCTCATTGCCTGCTAGATGAACTGCTTTTATCACCACACCTTTCATATATATACCGCTCAATTATTCCAGTATACCACTCGGTTATTCCAATAGGCCCAACTTGGGGGGGGGGGTGCTTATAAACAGCAAGTGTTAATTCTCACAGTTCTGGAGTCTGGGAAGTCTAAAATCATGGCCCCAAAGTGTCTGTGTTTGGTGAGGGCTTTCCGGTTCATACATGGCTGTCTTTCTGCTGTTTTCTCACATGGCTGAGGAGGTGAGAAGCCACTCTGACGCCTCTTTTATGAGGGCACTAATTTTACTCATGAGCGCTCTTACTTACCCTATGACCCAATCACCTCCCAGAGTCCCCACCTCCTAATACCATCACCTAAGGGTTAGAATTCAACAAATGAATTGTGGGGGGATACAAACATTCAGACCACAGAAAATTGTTTGAATAGGTGTTACATCCACAGGCTTTCAAGTCCAAAACACTTACAAGATATGCAGAAAAAAGGCTCACTATGACTCCTATCTTATCTTTTTCATAATAAGACTGCCTTGCTTATTCTTATAGATTTTTTTTTCATGTAATAAGGGCAAAAGAAATGAATAGACACTTCTCCAAAGAGGACATACAGATGGCCAATAGGCATATGAAAAAATGCTCAGCATCACTAATCATTAGAGAAATGCAAATTAAAACCACAATAAGATATCACCTCACACCAGTCAGAATGGCACTGATCAACAAAACAACACAGATTAAGTGCTAGCGAGGATATGGAGAAAAGGGAACCCTCCTGCACTGCTGGTGGAAATGCAGACTGGTGCAGCCACTGTGGAAAACAGTATGGAGATTCCTCAAAAAATTAAAAACCAAACTGCCTTTTAACCCAGCTATCCCACTTTTAGGAATATACCCTAAGAACACCATAGTACTGTTCCAAAAGGAGAAATGCACCCGCATGTTTGTGGCAGCATTATTCACAATAACGAAGATCTGGAAACAGCCCAAGTGTCCGTCAGAGGACGAGTGGATTAAAAAGCTTTGGTACATATATACTATGGAATACTACTGAGCCATAAGAAATGATGACATCGGATCATTTACAATAACATGGATGGACCTTGATAACATTATACTGAGTGAAATAAGTAAAGGATATTAGGAACAAATATGAATTTATAGTTTCATCTACTCTATTCTCATTTATTTCAAATGATAGCATACTCTCAGCATTTTTTTATGCTGTTTTTTTAATCTAGCAAAATGTTCCTTTAATCTAGCTCCATAGTTCCTTTACCATCTGCCCAATTCCAATGTGAACCTGCATAGCCCCGGCCACCAGCAATACAGGAATACATTCCTTTGTATTGTTCTTCTGTTAAGATGCTGTATGAGTCAAAGTTCTAACCACCTGTTGAGTTGCTAATCTCATTTGTATGTGTGATGCAGGTGTTAATAAACTTCTGTTTATATAACTCAGTCTTAGTCTTTCTGTTGTCAGTCTATTCTACAGGGACCCAGACAATGCACCTAAGATGAGTAAAAGCAAAAAAGCACTTATTTTCCTCCTCCACAGCTTTAAAGAAAAATGATAAACCTGTGTCCTCAATCTAGTGGAGCTTCCCATACCTCAAGTGGAAAATTGAACTTTACTAAGAGTTTAAAGAAAAACAGTATAGAACTATGGCAGTACAGAACCAGGAAATGGGCGGGACTGTATGTTTCTTGCCCTGTTCTTATTTATTGATAGTGGTTCACATTCTTCACACCTACGAAATGCAGAGTGACTGGTACAGGACAGAGGAGAGACTGGTGCATGACAAATGAGGAAATTGTGTTAAAGTACTTGAGAGATTACTACAGAGCTTCCCGACCCCTTTATAATTACAGATGGGAAAGTGTCACAAACAGTCAACTCCAGACCTCTGCATCAGAATACCAGAGGGTGAGGCTAAGCTCTTTCCTTTTTCTTTTTCCATTCACATGTAACTCCCAAATGCGACTGGAAGAAGCAACCTTAGCTTTTATCCGACCTAAAACAACCCATTTCTCTCTAGCATTTTTCATCCATCAATGAAGTCAAATTGTCCTAATTCTAAACGTTTAACAGCACGGTATTAGTTCAAGTGTCAAGAAATTGGTATCTAGGGCTATTAAGGATTTTCTAAATCTTTGGCAGAATTGGTGTAGCTCTAAAGTCCACTGCTTTTTGATGCCATGAAATCTGTCAACTTAAAATGAGAAAACCCATGAGCCACACTGGAAAATCTTTGTGTGTTCACTGAGAGCACCCCTCATCCTAATAAAATATCTCCTGGGTCCAAGGCTATGGGAGGGCAGCATATAGAAGAATAAACATACCCTAACAGCCATTCCATAAGCAGCATCCCCTCCACAGCTGTCTTGCTGGAAGATTAAACACTTACTCTTTTTTTTTTTTTTTTTTTTAGAGATAGAGAAGAAAGGAGGTACAGAGACAGAGATAAACATTGATCTGTTTTTGTATGTGCTTTGACCAGGGATCAAACTAAACACCCTTACATCTGCTACTCAAACTAGTTTTGCAAGTACCTTTACATACCCTCATTTATGGCTACTTTTACCTAAAAAGGAAGAAAGAAGGAGAAGGAAAAGGAGGAGAAGAGAGTTGATATCAAGGGGAATCCTGAAAATTAAAAAAAAAAAAAATTTCCAGAAAGGTAACCAACAATTTACTTTTTGGAAATGACTGAGTTTTCAAGTGTTTTATATTGCTGGTGAAAGAGTAAGTAGACAGTGAGCAGAATTAAATGGGAGATCCTAGAATCTACTTCCACTTGTGATACTGCGATGCATAGCAACATTTATTTCAATATCACTTCAGACTATTTTTGATTCAATACTAATTGTGAGTTTTGAATAATTACCTATGATCTTCTAGGTAAATTAGGGTTCTCTCTCTCTCTCATGTATGTGTGTGTGTGTGTGTGTGTGTGTGTGTGTGTGTGTGTTGCATTTGTTTTTAAACCCATAATAAATTCCAACTTGCTCTGTCCTCAATATAGCTAAAAAATTAAAGCATATCATCCACTGCTGGGCATATTCTCACTGATGCTTATGAGTAATTCAATGTCTTGCTTTGCCTCGACTCAGCCACTTGCCAAATCAACACACAATCAACAACTGCATTGCTTATGCAGTGACTTTATTAATGTAATTATTCCTGGGGCCCAGACTACAGCCCAGCTGTCCACTGGCTATGCCCAGTGTGGTGTGTGGACCAACAGCATAAGCAACAGGGAGCTGATATGCATAATCTTAGGCCCCACCCAGACCTACAGAATAAAAATCTGCATTTAAACAAGATCTTGGGGTGATCAGTGTGCACATTAAAATTTGAAAAGCACTAGCCTAGAGCAGTGCTTCTCTTCCACTGGGTGGTAAGCTGATCACTTCCATCGGAATCACCTGGATGCTCTCCTAAAAGCAAGTTACTGGATAGTACCACGGACTGAGTGAGACAGACTCTCCGGGTGGGGGCACTTGAAACGGCATTTTAAACTGTTTTCTCTTATTGACTCTTAAGCAATCTAAAGCTTGAGAGTTACTATCCTATAATAGCATTTTAGAATATTATCAGTGTTGTCATTTTCATATACATGAGCTTTCACCAAACCAAAGTCACTAGGCAAAACACACCTAGAATTATAAACTAACCAAAGAACACATTGACTATAGAAAGACAAACACACATGCACAAACTGGCATTAGAAGTAACACACAAGTGAGGAGAAACTGCCTATAGTACTAGAAGAACCACCCAATGCGTTCTGTTGAGCATGTGTAATGAAATGCAGACTAACCGGTTAACGTGTTAGAGGAAACAAATAGTGAGTAATAATGCCATCACATCTCTTGTACTTGTTTAAACTTTACTCATTTGTACTCCTTTGAAAGGTAGTTAAAATTCAATTTGAGTCTAATAGTTTACTTTCAATATAGCAGAAAGTATTTTTTTGTATCCACCAAATGTGAAAAGAAAAACTCAAAAATGTATTTCAAAATACATAGTTTTTCATCTACAAAGTATTTATTTATAATTGCTAGAAATGAATTTTCTTTCAAATACTAAGCTGAAAGGTGGTCCTCTCTATATGCGTTTTTATAAAAGAACCAGTCTATCTTTAGTTTGTTTGGAAAATACAGTTAGGTAACAATTTTCACTTTTCCTCTGGATGTTTGACATCAGAAAAGCACGACTCAAGTTCATTTTGCAAGATCCAAATTACCCCTACATACATGCGGACATCGTAAAATGTATGCGGTATTCCTCTGTACTTACATGTAGCTAACATTTTATAATTGCAAACCAATTTGTCTTAAAACGTGAAAAAAAAACATCAGAAGGATGAACACACAAGACTTTATTTTGACTTGATGCTCACACAGAAAGTTAAACAGAAGAAAAGGAGACATTCATTAGGAGAGGAAATTCCATCTGAAGACCATGAGCAGTTTTTAACACCTTTAGGCTCTTATTTTCAGAAAAGGTACATACCTCAGAGTATAGAATTCCCATGCTGGTCCCTCACGGGCTTATTTCACCGCCACAGCTTTTTGAATCTTCCGGAGGTATTTCTGATTAACATCAAAATGCTTCCCGGCAGAGAGAAAGGTTCCAGAAGCCTGGGTCAGTGGCAAACCCTTTCTTTCCACAACTGTGAGTGTTTTGCCTGCAACACAGGCGCAACAGCACCACCTTCTAGAGGGCCCAACCCAATGAAAGGAGGGCACTAGTTACCCTATAATGACCCACGCCGTGCATCATCTAATGTTACCACCCTGGGAAACCGGTTTCTGAGTCACGTCTGCTTTGCCAGTGGTAGCAAGTAGAAAGAAGGAAGCCAAGTTGAGGCAAAAGGAAAGTTCCTACTTGGGCAGAAAGGACACGGAGTTCAAAATAGGGTACTGTGTTTAGGACATTTCCTAATAAATCTGGTTTTCTGCGGCTATTGGGAAAGGGTAGAGAGCAACAGACTCGCTTGTTTAGAACTATATATGTCTGCCACAGAGCTTGATTTTCGTGAAAAATAATCTTCAAAACTGTTATCTTTTTTTTTTTTTTTTTTCAGGGACAGAGAGAGAGTCAGAGAGAGGGATAGACAGACAGGAATGGAGAGAGATGAGAAGCATCAATCATCAGTTTTTCATTGCGACACCTTAGTTGTTCATTGATTGCTCTCTCATATGTGACCGGGGGCCTTCAGCAGACCGAGTAACTCCTTGCTGGAGCCAGCGACCTTGGGTCCAAGCTGGTGAGCTTTTTTTTTTTTGCTCAAGCCAGATGAGCCCGCGCTCAAGCTGACGAGCTCGGGGTCTTGAACCTGGGTCCTTCCGCATCCCAATCCAACGCTCTATCCACTGCGCCACCGCCTGGTCAGGCTTGAAGTACAGATGAGTTTATTATTCTTTGATGCTGTTGACTAATATAATCTAATTAAAATAATAAATTAATAAATCAAGGTTGATTTACAAGTTATAAGGCACTTATTATTTTATTTACTTTATACACTGTATGTTGTAAGGCCAGTGACTATACCATTTCAGTTCCCACTGGATTTGAGCAGATGGTAAAGGAACTGGGGAGCCAAAAAATGGTGGGCCATTCCATTTATTAGTCTCACAAGGGCGGCCGAGCAAGGAGGCAGGGAAAACTGCTTCTCTCTCTATCAGGACTGATGAGCAAACAGGCGCGAGGTGGGAGGGGACGGCTTCTCCAGCCAACAATAGCAAACATCGGCCACTCTCAATGGCGGCAGGGATCCACAATCTACAATCTGCCGCCCTGAGGGCCAGCACCTGCAGCTTTACATAGATGTACACCCGTGGTGCTGCCCCGTGCTCATGCACCAATCAGGCAACATACAAGCGAGCAAGCTTAACACACTTTTTTGCCCAACATATCTAAATTATTATTTTATATTTTATAAAACTGTATTATCTCATATACAAATATGTTCATAATTACTTTTTTTTTCCTTCTGAAGCTGGAAACGGGGAGAGACAGTCAGACAGACTCCCGCATGCACCCGCCCGACCGGGATCCACCCAGCACACCCACCAGGGGCGATGCTTTGCCCCTCGGGGCATGGCTCTGCCGAGACCAGAGCCACTCTTGCGCCTGGGGCAGAGGCCAAGGAGCCATCCCCAGCGACCCGGCCATCTTTGCTCCAATGGAGCCTTGGCTGCGGGAGGGGAAGAGAGAGACAGAGAGGAAGGAGAGGGGGGGTGGAGAAGCAAATGGGCGCTTCTCCTATGTGCCCTGGCCGGGAATCGAACCCGGGTCCCCTGCACGCCAGGCCGACGCTCTACCGCTGAGCCAACCGGCCAGGGCCTCATAATTACTTTTAAGAGCATCTTTGAGTAAAGTTTGAGCAACTCAAATTGAAAAAATTAAACTCCAAAGAAATCAGTCTCATTTACATCTTAGTTAATTAAATTATCTTAAAAGGTTTTAAGCTATATTTATAGCATACTACATATAATTTTCTTTTTTATGCACTTCAGTTCTGAGTCTAACAAGTAATATTTTTCAGATACTTAAATGGTCTTGCAAATCTAATAAAATATACTAATATAATAAATATTAAGTTGTCTTAAACATTCTAATACTGTTTACAAATTTATATTTTATAATATTCAATGCTAAAATCCTAAGTCTAAAATAAATTACCCTATTATACATTTTAAATGAATCACCATGCCACTTGTTCAATATGCCAAATCTCTTAAACATTGTAGACATTATATACTAAATATATACTATTATATATAGCTATTATATAATAAATACATTTAGACACTATATACTAAATGTATACTATATGCTAAATACCAGTTATTCACATATTTTCTCTGAACTTAACACAATAACAACAAGCATTAAACTTTCCCAAAATTAAAATATCTACTCATATTCATGAAAGAAACAATTCAATCATTCCAAGAAAATTGATGTGATTGTTCCAATAAGTTGAGGTTCTTTAGTGGCCAAGCTTAGGGGCCAGTATTCAAGTCCAGAGCCTTTTCAGGGAAATTCTTCCTACTTCACGGATGGACATATGAATCATTTTTCTAATTATCATAACAAGAATGACATACTTTACTATGGAGGGGCCAACCTGGCAGAAGTTTAACAATTTGGTAATTCTGTTGGAGACTGGAGTGTGCAATACTAAGATTGCAGTTGACTTCCTCCTTGGCTTGCTTCAATTTTGCGTTTCTTTGGTTTCTTAAGAAATTTAAGTGCCTTTCCCTTTGACTTAAGTGTCGTAGTGGCCAGTGGGTCTATCACTTTCTTATGCAAATCTGTGTCATCTCTTGCACTCTCCTCTCTGACAGAACTCAGAGGCTTCTTTAATTTCCTATCAGGCCACAACTATGTATAATTGGATTCTGCATTTCTCTCTTCACTTCACTTGAAGGTGTAAGGTTTGGGTTCAGAGTGGCTTTTAAAACTAGAGCCCCCTTTAAAACTAAAATTCTCCTCACCCAATTTTTTACCCAGGCTCAATGCAACACGTTTTCCTCCCTCACTGTGAGGTTGTAGTTAACTGGCTTGTTATTCTCTCGCTTAATGGCTTCCTGGACTCCACTTTGAAATGTAAAAATGTCAGAGAAAGCTTACATTGGGAAGAGACCTGACAATTAAAGGAGTTCTAAATCACAGGAAGTGTTTGTAAAAGCCTAGTTACAGGCCCAGGAGTACTGTCTTCCGATAGCAGATCAGCACCCACCCCACCCGTCCAAGGGCAGTGCAGCCAATGGGAGGATGGGGGGGGGGAGCTGGCTGGCTTGAAGCCTCAGCCTGCCTGACCAGCTCGGGACTTCTGAACTAGCACAGGCCTTCTTAAGACAGTTGAACCAGGAGATAGACAATTTGGAGAAACTGTGGCGCCTCTTCAATCTATATACGAAAAAATATTCCTTGTACCTATAGAGGCAATGATGTCAGCCTGTTTTTCCAAGACCCCTGACTAAAACTATAAATACTTTACTCCAACCCTCCCTGGGTCAACACGGCATTAGGGTCATCTCAGCACTCTTACATCTAACCATTTTAAATAAACAGTCCTTTTGGAATACACCAGCCTTGTGTTTCCAGTTCCGCTCTCCCCGGTGCCCACCCATAGACCCGGAAAGGGGTTTAGCCTGTCAGCTCTCTCATAGGGGATAATGCAGTTCTCTGGGGTTCTCTCCAGGTCTGACCTACTCGGGGGTTTATACCGACCTGCCAGTTGCCACGAGAAACTGAAAAGAGGCTTTCCCCTTCCCCCGTGAGCCGGCCACCTGCAGCTTTAATCTATCAGAAGGATAGCAAGATATGACATTCTAAAATATACCTCTTTCACATAAAGATTATTTTGATTGTTTTTAAATGGATTTATTGATTTGAGAGAGAGAGAGACAGAAACATCAATCTGTTCCTGCAGGTGCCCTGACCTGGCATTAAACCCGCAACCTTTGTGCATTGGGACGACACTCCGACCAACCGAGCCATCTGGCCAGGGCTAGGAAACAATTTTCATACATGAATGCCTTCTGTTGAAATATGTTTGCATCAGACACTGTAAGCTTAACATTAGAGGTGTTTATTTATTTATTTATTTATTTATTTATTTATTTTGTATTTTTCTAAAGCTGGAAACGGGGAGAGACAGTCAGACAGACTCCCGCATGCGCCCGACCGGGATCCACCCGGCACGCCCACCAGGGGGCGACGCTCTGCCCACCAGGGGGCGATGCTCTGCCCCTCTGGGGGGTCGCTCTGCTGTGACCAGAGCCACTCTAGCGCCTGGGGCAGATGCCAAGGAGCCATCCCCACCGCCAGGGCCATCTTTGCTCCAATGGAGCCTTAGCTGCGTGCGGGAGGGGAAGAGAGAGACAGAGAGGAAGGGGGGGGGGGGGGTGGAGAAGCAAATGGGTGCTTCTCCTATGTGTCCTGGCCGGGAATCAAACCCAGGTCCCCCGCACGCCAGGCTGACACTCTACCGCTGAGCCAACCGGCCAGGGCCTAGAGGTGTTTATTTGATACTGGCTATGTATGTAGTCAACCTTAGCTGACCAGCATCTGATTGCCTGTGGAAAAAGAGAGATTCCTGCAAAATGTATTCCAAAGACATCCCCAAGGGAGGTTCAGTAAAGCATAATGAGGGAGTGTGCTCCACAAAACCTCAAGAGCTTTACTCTAAGATCTTGACCCGCCCACATTGTCTCATGGTTTCCATCGGAGGGAGTTAAGTAAAAGACCATGTGATCAGAATTTCATTGATATAATAAAACCAATGAAAAGGTGAAAAAAATTTCCCTTCTTCCCTTATAGGTTCTTTGGCTGCTCTAATAATTAAATTGATATATGGCAGATTAACAGAAAATCTGTTATAATTAAATTTGAAAAAAAAACAAATTTAATTACATATGTATGGGAAGAACCCCATAAGGATATGAACATTCAAATGGCAGCCAGGTGATTGGAGTTTATATAACACATTGAGCAAAGGATGGGGAACAGGTCTAGGGATACAATGATCAGAAAGGCTGTTCACAAGAAGAGGAGACGTTCAAAAAAGTAAAGTTGCCCTGTTTTGCAAATAAGTTTCTTAAGTAATAAAGCTTCTCCAGTAATAGCTCTCTTCCTGGTACAAGTCCCTTTTTCCGATGTAAATTTTGAGAAGGATTTAAAGAACTTCTCTTTAACCTGCTGGGTTTTGGTCGCCTCTAGCTCAAAATAATCCTCAAGCCAAAGGGGACACCCTTGGTAGTGGTAAATTCTGCTCCCTTTACTTCGCTCTGGCCATTGTATGCAGAGCGATTTTGAGGCAGATTTTGAGGCAGGCAAGAGAGAAAACAGCAAGACCAGTTAGGAGGACACTGATTAGGAGACATCTCAGATGCATTATGGCATCTGAGAGAGCCTGGTTCCTAAGACAGGAGAGCAGCAGTGGGAAGAGAAAGGAGGAACTCTAGGGGAGTTTGAGGGTAGAAACTAACATACTTTGCTGCAAATGCAGTGTTAGGCTAGGCCAAAATAAGTTTCTAAGCCCAAGACAGAGCCTCTCCCACGTGAGGTGCCAAGTCAGGAAACTGAAACTTATGTAACTTTCATGTGCCTGTAAATGCCCTGCTTGACCAGAAACCCAGACTATTTAGCCAGCCAATCCCCAACTTTCAAGAAACTGGAACGGTTTCTTTGTTTTAAATAAAGTCAGATAGGCAAACCCAGTTGATCAACTTAAACCAAATACTCTTTCCTTATTCCCTGATTGACCTGCTAGCTTTATAAGTAAAATCCTGACCCCCTAGCTTAATCAGGCTGCTTTGTGCCAGTCTTGGCAGGTGAACCAGGTCTTATG
Source organism: Saccopteryx leptura (assembly GCF_036850995.1). NCBI lineage: Eukaryota > Metazoa > Chordata > Mammalia > Chiroptera > Emballonuridae > Saccopteryx > Saccopteryx leptura. Next base: position 48,347,443 of record NC_089511.1, on the reverse strand, counting down.
GTTTTTATTATGATTGCAAGATGCCCTTCAGCAGTAACCATCAGGAAACTTTGGACAAATTAAGGTTTATTATTTACTTACCTGGAAATTACACAGCACATCTAGAGCCACACCGGGAGGTAGGAGTTGGGGGATGGGGACTGCTTGAGCCTGGGGTTCTGTTTCTATTGTGGTTGAGGGTGGGGGCCTTGGGTTTCACAGGCTCCGTCTTTACTGGTGAATTTAAAACATAAGAGAGGGGATTTAAAGTGCAGGAAGAGAAAAAACAAGTGGCCAAAATGTTCCTATTATTGAAATCAACCAAGATCCCTAAAAGACAGGAGCCTTGGTGGGGTGAGCTGAACTGACTCTTTATCTAGTTCTGTGGTGGCGATGTATCTATATTTATTCCAGATAGACATCTTTGAAGTAAATGCCCCTTTGAAGTGGATGCCTCAGCACTCATAGCTTAAGTCAGGCACTTGCATTCTCCCCAACCTCCCCCAACCAAAAACAACAAAACAACTGGCAGGGCTTCCCCTACACATGCTCTGTTTCCTTGTTGCCACTTTTTTTTTAAGGTGAGAGGAGGGAAGATAGTGAGGCAACTCCTGTATCTTCCCCACTGGGATCCACTGGGCATCCCCAACGAGGGCAGATGCTCAAGTAATGAGCTATTTTTAGCACCTGAGGCTGACAATCTCGGATCAACCAAGCTATCCTCAGTGCACGGGCCAATGCTTGAACCAATTGAGCCTCTGGCTGCAGAAGGGGAAGAGGAGAGAAGGGGAGTGGGGGGAGGGGAGAAGCAGATGGTCACTTCTCTTGTGTGCCCTGACTGGGGATTGAGCCTGGGACATCCACACACTGAGCCAACCAGTCAGGGCCCCTTGTTGCCTCATTCAACATACTATAAAACTCACCCTTGCCCAAACATTTCTTGGGAAGAGCTCCCTACTGCTTGTGAAGTATTGTATTCTCCCAATCCATGGGGTATTTTTCCTTGAATAAAGGATATCAAACTCATTACTAAGTTGTTTTATTTTTATTATTTGACAGCTATTATCTCTCAGCTCCGAAGACTTCTCTACATTTTGGTTTGTGACACTCGCACCAGCACTCTATAAGCTGCACCCCCCACACACACACACACACACTAGCTTCTTGTTAGGTTCTCCCAGTAAGAAGCACTCAAAGGAGACCTCAAGGCTAAGGAGGGAGAAAGAAACAAACTCATTTCAACATGGTTGTTGATCCTATCAGCATAAGCATAGCAATAGCCCTTCGTTCTAGAAGCAGCAATTAGTTTGGTCTTTCTCCCCACACTCCAGAGAACCAGCCTAATTACATCCTTTGGAGGCACCATCACCGGCAGTCTCCTTCCAACAACCCGACTTGATGCAACCCCTCCTCTGAGCTTCTGAAATAGCAACAACCAAACAATGGCCACTTTTCAAGGCCTAGGTCCAAGAATTTCAGTGTCTTTTCCCCAAGCTCTTAAATCTTCATAACACCAACCTCTGCTTTTTGTTCCCCCAGTCCAAAGGGTGGCAGCTGCTCCGGCAATTAGTTATGGCACTTTCGTTGTTCATTGATTGCTTTCTCATATGTGCCTTGGCCAGGGGCTTCAGTTGAGCCAGTGACCCCTTGCTCAAGCCAGCGACCTTGGGATCAAGCCAACAACTTTGGGCTTCCAGCCAGTGACCTTTGGGCTTAAGACAGCGACCATGGGACCATGTTAATAATCCTACACTCAAGCGGGTGACCCTATGCTCAAGCTGGTGAGCCTGCATTCAAGCCGGCAACCTTGGGGTTTTAAAACTGGGTCCTCAGCATCCCAGGTCTATTCTCTATACACTATGCCACCACCAGTCAGGCAGGAATTCTTAATCTGATATAAAATACATGGGAAACTGCAGATCAGGAATAGCATGGATGTCTCACCTTGGGAAATTTGATGGGTTTTGATAGTGTTATCAACCAAATTAATTTTCGGGTGTAAGAGAGAATAAAAGTACTCATTTGGGCAAAAAGAGCTATAATCTGGAAGACACAGATTCAGGCAGCAACTTAAATTGTGTTCCACCGAGACAAAAGAGAGGTCAACTTTTCCACCCACAGTTCCCATTTTGGTCTGTTTGTAGTACTCAGCTTTTAAAATTGTACAGTTTTGATAGGTCTAAGTTGTACGGTTCTGATTGTACAGAGTAGTTGCCAGTAAGGATATAATTTCATAGTTTTGATTAGATGGGGTTGGTCTCAGTTCATTGTTTTAAAGATGAAACCAGGGGTTTACTGCAGTGATTGGCTCAGACTGAGTCAACAAGCCAGCACAGGGCGCAAGCCGAGAGTTTAGTTGGATGTTTATCCCTGTATACAGAGCATGTGAAAAGCCAATGTCAGCAAATGGCTTAGTAATCGTAAAAGGTGGATCTTTGGTTGATCATGGGGAGTCCATAGCAGCAGATAAATTTTTTCTTGGGATTCACATAAAATGAATCGTTTTTCTTCAGGTCCATACCGGGCACAAAATGCAGCACACTGGAGGAGAAGTAGGATCAGAGGAGGGTTAGTGAGAGATAATTTGTTCCAGTTTGCATCAGTTATGTTTAAGAGACATACCTGAAGCACAACTAAGTGGAGATATTCAATAGGAAATTTGTTATATGGTTCTGGAATTTTAGAGTAAGAGTAGGTCTAGAGATAAAGATTTTGAGAGCCATTAGCATATAGACCAGTAGTTCTTGAATATAAGCAATGAGACAGTTCAGGTATCTTATGAAAGTTTTCTACTTTCTTCTATAACCTATATAAAGTTCCTGATTGCACAAGGTTATTATTTTTTAATAACACAAGAACTTTTTCTTTTCACTTTACACCTTTAATGTTGACAATTGCTATCTAATCAAATAAGTACTCTTTTTTTTTTTTTTTTTTTTGTATTTTTCTGAAGTTGGAAATGGGGAGGCAGTCAGACAGACTCCAGCATGCGCCCGACCAGGATCCACCCGGCATGCCCACTAGGGGGCGATGCTCTGCCCATCTGGGGCATCGTTCTCTTGCAACCAGAGCCATTCTAGCACCTGAGGCAGAGGCCATGGGGCCGTCCTCAGCACCCGGGCCAACCTTGCTCCAATGGAGCCTTGGCTGTGAGAGGGGAAGAGAGAGACAGAGAGGAAGGAGAGGGGGAGGGGTGGAGAAGCAGATGGGCACTTCTCCTGTGTGCCCTGGCTGGGAATTGAACCCGGGACTCCTGCACCCAGGCCGATACTCTACCACTGAGCCAACCAGCCAGGTCATAAGTTCTCATGTTAATCAGAATATTTGTGTTTCTGAGCTTTATGCATTGGAGCCTTGTCATCTTTCTGGAAGTCTCTTGCATGTGAATTCTTCTATATCATTTGATAACTTAAAAGTAAGTACAGAATTCGAGGCCAAATTGCAATTATAATTATTGTTGTGTACAATATAGGGTCTTTATTCTCAAGATTTAAAAGATCTTGTCAATTTTACTTTTTAAATATTTTTATTGAGAATTTATTGAGGTGACGTTAGTTAATAAAAGTACACAAGTTTCAGGTGCACAATTCTACAATACATCATCTGTATATGTGTGGTCACGATCTCAAGTGAAGTCTCCCTCCATCACCACCTAGTCCTCTCTACCCTCCTCCACCTCCCCTCATTCCTTTTCCCCTCCTGCAGTCCCCACACGATTGCCTGTGTCTAAAATCTTGTCAAATTTAAAATTATTTTGAATTTATGGTATTGGAGGAGGAAATGGTGTCAGCCAGCCCTTAAAATTAAATATATATATATATATATATATATATATATATATATATATATATATATGCATTGTAAGTTTAAACTTGAAATAGGTCATCAAATTGTTTAGCACTTATGCAACGTTTAATTCCATGGTGTGTTCTATTTCTGTGTCCTCCTCCACCGTGTACTCGCAGAATTAGTTATTATGCTGCTTTAATGGAAACACAGGGTAAATTAAGTATCATGCTCATAGTCTCATAGTTATAATCCTGTGATTTATGTTTTCTCATTTTTTAAGATACCTTAACATATCTGAGACAGGAAGTTTATTTATATTTTTTAGTAAAAACAGAAAAGATAAGTGGGAAGTAACTATATTTACTGTCAAATCCTGTTACATTGGATGACTATTTCAGAATATAGCCGCCTACTTCTGCAAATTGTCCACAATCTCTCCAGTGACTCAGGAACCTGCTGGATGACTTACATTGTGCATCTCTTTTGATTTTGCAATAAAATCAGTTCAACAGTATGAGACAAGTTTATCTTCAGAGTGTGAGTTTATTACTCTGACCTAGGATAGAAGATGCTGACTACTTTATACCTTGAACCACAATTTTCTCTTACTCCTGGTGCCTTTTAGAGGTTAAGAAGAGATGATTTATGTCTACTTTTTTATGGAGTTTAAATGTTCACTGTATTACATTCTGCTCCAAGCCTATAAAATATAATATCAAGTTTTTGTACCGTTTAGTTTGTTTTGTTCTATTTTATAATAAAGGTTATTTTTGCTTTAGTTCGTTTGTTTTTTTCTTTTTTTAAAGTAAGGTGTTGTTAAGTTCACAGCTGTCAGCCTTTGGTTGGCCAGATTTTGATGCTCCCTCTTTAAAAATTGATTTACCTCCCTAGTTCTTGTCAATGCCCAAACCATTTGAACCAAGCAGTTATGTACCATAGAATAAGGTTGGTTCCTGGCCCTGACCAGTTGGCTCAAGCCCAGCTCGTGGATGTCCTGGGTTTGATTCGCGGTCAGAGCAAACAGGAAGAAGCGACTCTCTGCTTCTCCACTCCTCCCCCTCATATCTCTCTCTCTCTCTCTCTCTCTCTCTCTCTCTCTCTCTCTCTCTCTCTCCTTTCCACAGCCATGGCTCAATTGGTTTGAGAGCATTGGCCCCGGGTGCTGAGGATAGCTCCATGGAGCCTCTGCCTCAGGCACTAAAAACAGCTTGGTTGTGAGCATGGCCCAAGATGGGCAGAGTATTGGCCTCAGATGGGGGTTGCCAGGTGGATACCAGTCAGGGCACATGCAAGTGTCTGTCTCTCTATCTCCTCTCCTCTCACTTGGAAAAATAAAAAATAAGTAAATAAAAATAAAAAAATAAGGCACATTCCCAAGGCCATAGTGTCATGCACAATTCTATCCAATTAAAATATTCCTTCTTTTTTTCTATGTACCTTGAGTCCACTAAAACAAGTGAACAGAGTTATTCACTGACCTGAAATAAAACTTTCCATCATGCTGATGTTAAAAATTGCTTTAAGAAGCTAAGAATTGCCACATCTAAAAGACTTAAAAAACATAAGCCAGTACTACATTCATGGCTAACCATTTTAAAGGGCACTTAGAACTCTAACTTATGGAAGTTTCCTTCCATGTTCTTAGTTTCTTTTCTCTTTCCACATTTTGCATTCCTCCCTCTCACAATTATGTTATGAGTAGGTTGTGTGATGCGGTATTTTAAAAGACTAATGAAACTGTGACAGATGGGAATTCTACATGACCGTTAGAGTATAAGAAACATCACAACTCTCTATTTTTTCATCTAATTATTATAAGTGGTTTGAGCCTATTTTCAAAGGTTTTGTAGAAAGCCGGTATTAATCAAATTCCCTGGGTTTTCCCCTTTCTGTGATATACCAGAACCCCTGAGGTCTGGCTCACAGTAAGCACTCTATGCATTTTAGTTATCATTGCCGTTAGCTTCATCCCCACAAGCAAGTCAGACATACTGAATCAGAATTTCTAAGTGCGGGCCTATGACTCTACATTTCAATAAGCATTCCAGATGATTCTGAAGTTGGGTCTTGCGGGTCATTTTGAGAAAAGATGGTTTTGATCTGTCTGATTCAGAAGATTAGAGAGGAAGTAGCAGAATAACAAATGTAGAAATGTAGTATTTCTTCTCTATGGCTTCAAATGCTGTTTTGCACTTATGTTTAAATGTGTTTGATTTGCCTGACCAGAAGGTGGCACAGTGGATAGAGAGTTGACCTGGGGCACTGAAGAACCAGGTGTGAAAACGCAAGGTCACCAGCTTAAACATAGGCTCACCCGGCTTTAACACTGCTCTCCCCATGGTTGCTGGCTTGAGCTCAAGATTGCTGGCTTGAGCAAGGGGTCACTGGCTCGGCTGGAGCACCCCTCCCCCCACCCTGCATTCAAAGCACATATGAGAAAGCAATCAATAAACAACTAAAGTGCACAACTCTGACCTGATACTTCTCATCTCTCTGCCTTTCTTCCTGTCCCTGTCTGTCTGTCTGTCTGTCTCTCTCTCTCTTGCTATAAATAAACAAACAAGTTTGATCTGAAGTTCTAAAAATTCTTCACATAAAATTAATGAAGCTATATAGTGAATAATACAACTTACCTTAATGCCTCTACTCTCAACAGCTACACTCATTTCTCAGTGGGCATTTTTGGGGGGCTGGGCTGCCTAGTCATTTCTATTCCAGGCATAAAGCCTAAAAATGCCTTTATGATAAATAACTTGAAATAAGAATAGAGTCATCATTGTGTCTGCATTGTGGGCACCACGATTTTGACCAACTAAATATCCTGGACATCATATCTTTCTTCCTTGACCATCACTATCTTGTTGTGCTTCTTATTTTAACTCATACATTCTCTTTAAAATATTTTTCCCTGTCCTGATGATTCAGTTGGTTAGAGTATTGTCCTGAAACATAGAGGTTGCCAGTTCAATGCCCGATCAGGGCACATACGGGAACAGCTTAATGTTCCTGTCTTACTCTCTCCCCCTTCCTCTCACTGAAATCAATAAATAAAATTTTTATTATTGATTTTTAGAGAAAGAGGAGGAGGAGAGATAAAGAGAGAGAGAGAAGAGAGAGACATCAATTTGTTGTTCCACTTATTATGCATTAATTGGTCGATTCTTATATACGCCCTGTCTGGAGATTGAACCTGCAACCTTGCTATGTTGGGATGATGCTGGAACCAACTAAGCTGTTGGGCCAGGGCCACTCATGCATTCTCAATGAAGATAATATCACTCCCACCCCCGACCCCCCAATCGTCCCACCCACCCACATCCTACACCTGCTCTCCCAAAGAAAAAATTGCTTCTTGGAGGGAGAAAAAATACTTACAATTTTTATGACTATAGCACAGATATAAATACTGAACACAAACAGATATACAGTATATCTGTGGTATTAAAACTTCATGGAGGTGCTCTTGATTTAGGGAAAGAAATATCTATAAAGTTTCCTTAAGAAGAGATGATAAAAAAAATTTTCCAACTTTGATTTTCTAATTTTTAAAATAAACAGCTTTTGCCTGACCTGTGGTGGCACAGTGGCTAAAGCATCAACTTGGAATGCTGAGGTCGCTGGTTTGAAACACAGGGCTTGCTTGGTCAAGGCATGTATGGAAGAGTTGATGCTTCCTGCTCCTCACTCCTGCCCTTTTCTCTCTCTCTCTCTCTCTCTCTCTCTCTCTCAAAAATCAATAAATAAAATATTACAATTAAAAAAATAAACAATGCCTGGCCTATGGTGGCGCACTGGGTAAAGGGTCAACCTGCAACCCGAAAGTCGCTGATTCAAACCCCTGGGCTTACCTAATCAAGGCACATACAGAAAGCAACTACGTACTATAAATTGATGCTTCCCGCTTCTCCTTCCCCTTCCCCAGTTTCTCTCTCTCTCTCAAAATCAACAAGTAAAATCTAAAAATTTTTTTTAATAAAATAAAATAAACAGCTTTTAAATTCAGAAATTAGAGAAGAAACAAATCCCCCAAAATCTTGTCACATGCACATAATATACACACATAGCCTTATCAAACACTTAGTGCCTATTGTGTCTAAGCCCTTGTCAAACCAACTCAGAAAGAGTATAGAGGCTTTGCTGGAAATAAATGATAAAGATTTACTTAAGGTTTTTACAGTCTGCAAACTGGGAACACAGCCAGACAAACACCTGGCAGTGTTCCAAAAAAGAAAGTTAAACGTTCTTAGAGTGAATAGTACATTCTTCAGATGTACATGAGACAAGATAGTAAGAAGCTAAGAAAGTTCCTTAGCGAGTAGAATGGGGAAACTGGGACAGAGAGCTGAACACGCTTGCCGAGCAGTTTACAGCCAGACACTGAAGGTCAGCTCCCTAGAGGTACCATCTAGGCCTCAGTTGTTTTTAGCTCCAGGTCTAGTTGTATTTTAGCTCCCTCCAGAAAAGCAACAAAACCAGGTGGGTGACCAAGAATCAGCTGCAATAATTGACGACCTCTAACCTTGAGGCTGACCAGTCAGTAGAGACCACAACCCGAAAAGGGCACATCTGGAAAAGCTAATGAATAATCTATTGAAATTCTCCCCTAAGCTCCTAAAAACCCTCAAAACTCCTGGCAGCACACCCCCACCTTACCTTTCCTCCTCTTATTCTCCCACAAGTGTGAATCTCCTAAACTTTAAGGGTCCTCACGGGACTTGCAATCAAGGGAGCAGTGGGCAGCAACGGCATGCTCTGGGCTCACCCCCTGAACCTGTCTCCTAGGCCCCCTTCTCCCTGGTGTCCCAGTGTACACTCATGTCTTTCCCGTAGGTTTCTACAGAGCCAAGGCAGCCCCACCGAGGTCCAGAGGTATATCCAGGCTCTGATGCAGGCCTGGAAAGTTAAAAAAGTTTAAGTTTCCTAGCTAGTTAGAACAAGAATAAAGTCCTTTCTCACACCTCAATCTTCATAATATTAATAATAATAGCAACTTGGTTAAAAATGACTCCATTTTATACTTTTGATATCTTCATTCTTTCCTCACCCTTTACATCTGTTAATTTTAATGCAATATAATTTAATTGATTTAACAGATGAGGATGGCTGACCAGGTGATGGTGCAGTGGATAGAACTCAGACTGGGACACAGAGGACCCAGATTCAAAACCTCATGGTTGCTAGCTTGAACACGGGTTCACCAGCTTGAATGTGGGGTCACAGGCTTGAACGTGGGATTGTAGACATGACTCCATAGTCTCTGGCTTAAGCCCAAAGGTCGCTGGCTTGAGCCCAAGGTCGCTGGCTTGAGTAAGGGGTTACTCAGTCTGCTATAGACCCCCAGTCAAGGCACATATGAGAAAGCAATCAATGAACAACTAAGGAGACTAAGGAGCTACAACGAAGAATTGATGCTTCTCATCTCCCTCCCTTCCTTTCTGTCTGTCCCTATCTGTCCCTATCTTTCCTCTCTGACTCTGTCATAAAAATAAAAAATTAGCCTGACCTGTGGTGGCGCAGTGGATAAAGTGTCGACCTGGAAATGCTGAGGTCACCGGTTCGAAACCCTGGGCTTGCCTGGTCAAGGCACATATGGGAGTTGATGCTTCCTGCTCCTCCCCTCTTCTCTCTCTCTGTCTCTCTCTCCTCTCCCTCTCTCTCTCCTTTCTAAAATGAATAAATTAAAAATAATAAAATAAATTAAAAAATAAATAAAAAAAAATTAAAAAAATTCTGTAAGTTCCACATTTCCACATAAATATTTATTTTTTTAAGATTTTATTTATTCATTTTTAGAGAGAGAGAGAGAAGGGGGTAGCAGGAAGCATCAACTCCCACATGTTCCCTGACCAGGCAAGCCCCTGGTCTTAAAACAGCGACCTCAGCATTCTAGGTTGATGCCCTATCCACTGCACCACCAGAAGCCAGGCCTCCATATAAATATTTATTATTTCTAAAAAGTCAATTCCACCTGACCAGGCGGTGACACAGTGGATAGAGTGTCAGAATGGGACGCAGAGGACCCAGGTTCAAAACTCTGAGGTCACCAACTTGAGCATGGGCTCATCTTGCTTGAGTATGGGGTTGCTGGCTTAAGCGTGGGATCATAAACATGACCCCATGGTCACTGGCTTGAGCCCAAAGGTCGCTAGCTTGAGCAAGGGGTCACTTGCTCTGCTGTAGTTTTCTGGTCAAGGCACATATGAGAAAGCAATCAATGAACAACTAAGGAGCCACAACAAAGAACTGATGCCTCTCAACTCTCTGCCTGCCTGCCTATTCCTATTTGTCCCTCTCTCTGTCTCTGTCAAAACAACAGCAAAAGCAACAACAACAACAAAAACAAAAAACAGATGAGGAAGCTGAGGCACAGAGAGAGATATAAATAACTTGCCCAGGGTAACACAGATAATAAATGGTTATATGAGGGTTAAAATGATAGATTCTGAAGCTAGCTGTCCTGAGCTTTAATTATCTGCAGAAAATTAGTTTTATTTTGCACAGTATTTTTTTTTCTTTGCATCTTATGTTTGCCCTTTAACAGGGCACACTTCCATGTTATAACATAGTCTTCGATACCATTTTTAGTGACTACCTAGCAATTCCCTGATGTTGAGGATTATAGCTCTCATTTAATTATTTATTTTTTACAAACTAATGTTGAGCAAAGAAGTCAGACACAAAAGAGTAGATACTATAATTTCATTTTTAAAAAGTTCAAAAGAACAAATTAACATTCTTTATGACGTCAGAATCAGAGTAGTGGCTACCTTTGAGGAAAAGAAGACGACAGTCATAGAAAGTGCAATTGAGAGCGTCTTGGCAATGTTCTATTCCTTGGCCTGGGCTATAATTTCATTGGTCTATTCACTTTAGGATAATGAGTTGAGCTTATGGCCTGCACATGTTCTTATATGTATCTTATTCTTAAAAGTAACACACACAAACAGGTCAAGGCTTCTACAGGGTGAATGGACTTAAGCTTCTAATAAATATGATTTTTTAGGACCCTCTCTTCCAAGATTGCTTCTTCACTCCTGCCACTTCACCATCTCAGAGACTCTTCTCATCTTTCATCTTGCCTTTTTCATTGAGTAAGTTAACACACACGGTGGAACCCGAGTCCCACCTATGATTATTGTAGGACTTGGACACCTAGCACATGCCTCATCCTAGCTCTGAGTTGTTTATGGTTCTATAGAAAACCATCCTATTTGAGAAATATAATTTTTAAAAATCTGGTATCTGGCCTGACCTGTGGTGGCATAGCAGATAAAGTGTCGACCTGGAATGCTGATGTCACTGGTTCAAAACCCCCAGTTTGCTTGGTCAAGGCACATATGGGAGTTGATGCTTCCTGGTCCTCTCTTCCTTCTGTCTCTCTCTTTCTCTCTCTCTCTCTCTATCTAAAATGAATAAGTAAAATATTTTTTAAAAATTAAATACATAAAAATCTGGGATCTGGCAATATCTTTTTTTCCTGGAAGAATTCTGGTGTGCTCTGACATGCTCTTCTATTGACAAGCCATAGGAAAAAACTACAGTCTGGCTTGTGGTGGCACAATGGGTAGAACATCGACTTGGAATGCTGAGGTCACTGGTTTGAAACCCTGAGCTTGCCCAGTCAAGGCACATATGATAAGCAATAAATGAACAACTGAAGTGAAGCAACTATGAGTTGATACTTCTCATTCCTTCGCCCTCTCTCTCTCCTCTCTGTGTAAAATCAATAAATAAAGTAAAATTGTTTTTAAGAAAAAAAAAAGAAAAAACTACAAAACAAAATAAAATAAAACCCCAACTCATCCCATGTAGTTAGAAGAAAGCAGAAGAGTAATTACTACTTAGAGTGCCATCTAGTGTATTTTTTTGTCAAGTGCCTCGAAAATCTCTGCTAAGAGCCATGGAATTTAAAGCTTTTCCCTGAGGAGTATTAGATCTAAACTTTGACAGAGTTCTAAGAATTCCTGTTCTGTATCAGTTTGAGAAATATACAATAACTACTGATGTTGTGAACATTTGTCAATGTTTTTGCCTATGGTCCTAAAAAGCTATGTTTGAAGACTTTCCCACTATAGATACTGTGGAAAAATAAATATTGGATTTCCCAGGCTCTTTTTCACCACAGACATGGGACACATGACCAAGGATCCACCAATTAGGAGTACCTGCCACTTGTGCTTAGAATTTAAAGCTCAGAAGAGAAAAAACTGAGACTGCCAATTCCATTCTAATGACTGTGTCCAATGTCTATGGACAATAATGGAAACAGTTCTAGCACAAGGTACAAAAACTGAAGGTCTGAGATTTTACCCTACTTGCTAGCTAACAAGTTCACCTCCCACAGTTTTGTGGATTCTGATAGGAGACACTAAACCCTTGGATCAAAGACAAAAAACTCTATTACTCATGGCACATCAAGCCACATGACATCGGAACATGAACTAGTTCCCCTTGTCCCTAATTCTCATGGGACAATGCAGATGGGCCTGGATAGCTGCCTAAACACACAGTGGTTGTGTTTCAGGAGAGGAACTTTTAATAGCCTGTTGGTAGGAGAGAAAGTCAGGGCACACCAGAATTCTTCCAGGAAAAGAAAGATATTGCCAGATTCCAGGTTTTTAATTTGTTTTTATCATATTTGTTTTGATCTTGTATAATGGGCAGTAAGCCTATATCTACTTTCTGCTCTAAAAGGAAATATTTTCTCTACTTCCCATGGCTTCTGCTCTGTAAATACTCTTGAAAGATAGTTTGGAACAAAGCCAGTGCATCTGCTTGCAAGATATGCAGAAATGCAAGATGTCAGTGGAGAATTGTCTCCTAACACAGTTGTGGAATTGGAGGCATTAGTTGTAGTGACTCAATAGAACAGTGGTGTCGGTGGTGTCTTTACCATCCAGGTTCTGAGGTGTTATTGTCAGCATTGGCCCATTCTGCATTGTCTCCAAACTTAATTAGTAGACCCACCTGGAGTTACTGAGTTCTGGCCATATTATCTGTTTGGTTTCTCTTGCTCATATTTATTGATCCTGACTGATACACTGAGGTGGTGACTCTTCACTGAAAAATGCCTACACATCCCCATTCCTTATCCTTTATTTTGGTTTGTTTGACAAGTCTCTTAGATGTTAGGTACACCATCTGCCTTCTCATCCAACAAAGAAAAGCATAAGCTCTCTCCTGGGTCTAGTCTTAAAGGAAAAAGAGTCTGTATCACCCAGATGTCCTGTACTAGAGGCAAAATTCCCAGGAAATATTTCTGAAAGTGTTGGATTTCTGGACTGCAAGTTGCTAGAGCCCTGAAGATTTTCTCTTAGTCTGAGATATTAAAACAAATAAAAAACTTTGCTTCATAAGGACCGTTGACAAATTTAATCATTTGTTGATTGCTTCCTCCAGAATCATGTTTCTTAGGGTAGGACTTCACAGTTCTTGCAAAATAAAAGTTTTGTTCATTGATTGTTATATAATGACATAAATTTTAATGTTGTTTGGTTAGCATGCACTTTCTTTTTTATAAAGATTTTTTTAATTGATTTTACAGAGGTAGTGTGGAGTGAGAAGTATCAATAGTTGTTTCACTTTAGTTGTTCATTGATTGATTGTTGTATATGCCTTGACCAGGTAAGCCTGGGTTTTTTAACTGGCAACCTCAGTGTTCCAGGTCAACACTTTATCTACTGTGCCACCATAGGCCAGGCTAGCGCGCACTTTCATTGCTGAGAATAATTTTTTTTTTTTTTCATTTTTCTGAAGCTGGAAACAGGGAGAGACAGTCAGACAGACTCCCGCATGCGCCCGACCGGGATCCACCCGGCACGCCCACCATGGGCGACGCTCTGCCCACCAGGGGGCGATGCTATGCCCATCCTGGGCGTCGCCATGTTGCGACCAGAGCCACTCTAGCGCCTGGGGCAGAGGCCACAGAGCCATCCCCAGCGCCCGGGCCATCTTTGCTCCAATGGAGCCTTGGCTGCGGGAGGGGACGAGAGAGACAGAGAGGAAAGCGCGGCGGAGGGGTGGAGAAGCAAATGGGCGCTTCTCCTGTGTGCCTTGGCCGGAAATCGAACCCGGGTCCTCCGCACGCTAGGCCGACGCTCAACCGCTGAGCCAACCGGCCAGGGCCGCTGAGAATAATTTTTAAAAAATATTATGCTTGCCCTGGCCGTTTGGCTTAGTAGTAGAGTGTCAACCTTGCATGTGGAAGTACCAGGTTCGATTCCTGGTCAGGGCACACAGGAGAAGCGCTCATCTGCTTCTCCACCCCTCCCCCTCTACTTTCTTTTTTTAAAAATTATTTATTTATTTATTCATTTTAGAGAGGAGAGGGAGAGACAGAGAGAGAGAGAGAGAGAGAGGAGAGACAGAGAGAGAGAAGGGGAGAGGAGCTGGAAGCATCATCTCCCGTATGTGCCTTGACCAGGCAAGCCCAGGGTTTCGAACTGGCGACCTCAGCATTTACAGGTCGACGCTTTATCCACTGCGCCACCACAGGTCAGGCTCCCCCTCTACTTTCTCTCTGTCTCTCTCTTCCCCTCCCACAGCCAATGCTCCACTGGAGCAAAGTTGGCCCGGACACTGAGGACGACTCCATGGCCTCCGCCTTTGGTGCTAGAATGACTCTGCTCACAATGAAGCAATGCCCCAGATGGGCAGAGCATCACCCCCTAGTGGGCATGCCAAGTGGATCCCGGTTGGGTGCATGCGGGAGTCTGTCTCTGCCTCCCCACTTCTCACTTCAAAAAAATACCAAAAAAAAAAATGTTATGCTTGAAGGATTGCCTCTCAAACAGCTTACAATTTAGTATTGACTTTCTTATCTAAAAATTATTTCTTATCTAAATATTATTCATGGTTTTTGCATTGTCCTGATAGTAAAAGTGTTTTCCAAGATGGATTGTATATACTGCATCATCTTCTCTCTAAGACCATTACTTTATATTTGAACTCAACATTAATTAAATATGTCAGTCTTAATCTAAAGAATCATACACTACTAGGATGGGGAGGGGATGTAGAGGTCATCTTTTGGTTTAGTGTTCAATTTTAAAAGAAGGAAGAAATCCTACATGCTATAAATCAAAATACTCTTCCTGCTTCTTTAAAAAACATATCATTTGTGCCTGACCAGGTGGTGGCACAGTAAATAGAGCATCAGACTGGATGCAGAGGAAGCAGGTTTGAAACCCTGAGGTTGCTGACTTGAACATGGGCTCACCAGCTTGAGTGCGGGGTCATGAGCTTGACCCCAAAGGTCGCTGGCTTAAAACCTAAGGTCGCTGCCTTGAACCCAAGGTTGCTGGCTTGAGCAAGTTGTCCCTTGTTCTGCTGTAGCCACTCAGTCAAGGCACATATGAGAAAGCAATCAATGAACAGCGAAGGCGCCGCAACAAAGAATTGATGCTTCTCATCTCTCCCTTCCTGTCTGCCTGTCCCTCTCTCTCATTCTCTATCTGTAAAAAAACAAACAAACATACCAGTTGTTAGATTTCTTTTGAAGCAATGAAGTAATACTTGTTTATATTTTTTTTAATTGGAAAATAAGGAAACCCTTTTAAAAAATCATCCAGAGGGAATATACTATTTTGGAAGAGAAGAAACTTTCTTCTATTCTCCAGGTTCTTTCAACTGGTCTAATAATCAAATACATATAAAACAGATTAGTAAGAGAAAATGATAAAGTGTAATTACATACATATGTATGGGAACCGCACACACATGAGAGGTGCAGAGACAGAAAGGGAAATTGAGGTATATATGATATTCTGAGCTAAGAATGAGGTAAGATGCTTTGGGGCTTCAGGAAGTAATTGCAGGGAGAGCACATGTTCAGTAATTACACTGCTCACAAAAATTAGGGGATATGTTAGCGCTTCATATTCATTTTGAAATATCCCCTAATTTTTGTGAGCAGTATATTTGTTGCCCTGGCATACAGATAGGTAAAATAAAATTTCTGGTGATGACTCTTATTATAGACCAGATCTTTAATGTAAATTATTCTAGATAGTTAAGGGGAGAGGGAAGCAGTGGGGGTGGGGGGCAGAGGCAGAGGTTTCTCTTGAGCCTGCGAGGTCTTGGTAGCCTTTAACTAAATATAATCAGCATACAACTGAGACACATCTTGGGATAGTTTATTCTGAAACCCTACACTGTCAATGTCCACATGCATTTTCCCCAAACGCCTTTTTTCTTGCTGTGTGTATATTTTCACATGCTTTAGTTTAGAGTGTATATTTCATTTACAGCTTAGTTATTTTCCCACTTAGCTGCATATCATTTATTTCCTTTATCTTAAAGTGGCAGTGCTTGCTGGGTAGCTCAGTTGGTTAGAGTGTCACCCTGATATGTCAAGGTTGTGGGTTTGATCCCCAGTCAAGAATCAATCAATAAATGCATAGATAAGTGGAAGAACAAGTCAATGTTTCCCTCTCTCTCTCAAATCAATAAATAAAAAATTTCAAGAAAATGCTTAAAATATCAATGCTTCTAAAAATGTTCTTCTGTCTTTCCAAAAATGGTAAGGAAAGTTAATGGTTTTATGACACAGTTTTCAGATATTAATTTGCTTTCAAATTTATTTCTCTCTTTTTTTTTTTTTTTTTTTTTTTTTTTTTACAGAGACAGAGGGAGAGTCAGAGAGAGGGACAGACAGGATCAGAGAGATGAGAAGCATTAATCATTAGTTTTTCATTGTGACACCTTAGTTGTTCATTGATTGCTTTCTCATATGAGCCTTGACCACGGGCCTTCAGCAGACTGAGTAACCCCTTGCTCGAGCCAGCGACCTTGGGTCCAAGCTGGTGAGCTTTTGCTCAAACCAGATGAGCCTGTGCTCAAGCTGATGATCCTGGGGTCTCGAACCTGGGTCCTCGGCATCCCAGTCTGACGCTCTATCCACTGCGCCACCACCTGGTCAGGCTATTTCTATTTTTTATATATATAGTCTGTTGTTAAAGAATCTCTTCCTAAAAGTATTTTGAGTTGAAGGGTATTCTTAGGTTTGGACTGGATGGTAGGGAGTAAAGTGTACATGGCTATGATAACATGGAAGATTAGATTTATGTGTCTTGATATAAATAAAGATTGGTTTTGTTCTTTCTAGACCAACATGGTCATTATTGTACCCTGGAACAATACGACCCTTGAGAAGAAAAAAGAATGTGAAAATTGCTGCTGGGAAATGGAATAGCCATGCAAGATCAGGATGACAAAGGTCATTGAAAAGTGTGGTCAATACAAGCTCAATAACATTCTTAATATTAATAATAATAATGTTATAATATTGGCTGAATGTTTACTATAATCCAGGAACCATACTTTAAATAGATTGTGTTATTTAACCACCACACAAACATTAAAGTAAATGTTATTATCATTATTATCTTAAAGATTTGGAAATTGCATCTTAGAGAGGTTTAGTAACATATCTAAGGGCAAAGAACTTGTAAGTGACAGAACTAGGGTTGTTCAAGCATCTATGTCAATGCTAGTAGGCATTTAGATGTGCCATGCAATGACTATTTGTTGAGCTGACATAGTTGGAAGTAAACAATATATTGTGGGAATATATTTAAAAATGTGGGAAAATGTTTACCATACAGTAAGAAGAAAAGAATGCTTATTTAAGAGCATGCACACTCTTAACACTCACTTGGCATAAAATAAACATATAGAATGATGTATAAAGTGTGTGTGTGTGTTTGAATATATAGATGAATCTTAGAGCAAATATGCCAAAGCATTGGTTCTTTTCATGTATAAGATCACAGATTACTTTGATTTTGATTTTTTATTTTAATTAATTAATTTATTTATTCATTCATTTTAGAGAGGAAAGAGAGCTAGAAGGGAGGGGAGGAGGAGCAGGAAGCATCAACTCCCATATGTGCCTTGACCAGGCAAGCCCAGGGTTTCGAACCGGCAACCTCACCATTCCAGGTCAACAGTTTATCCACTGTGTCACCACAGGTCAGGCTATTTTGATTTTTGAGACCTTTATTTTAGAAATATTCTGGTTTTATAATAACAAGCAAAGAGTTGGCTGTATGCCCAAAAGATTGGTTGGGTAATTAGTTAAAGGGTGTATTAGGGTTCCCCTGAGAAACAGAATGAAAATGGTAAATATAGAAGTATATATTTAGAGAGATTCATTATGAGGGTTTGGCACACATAAATATGAAGGCTGAGAAGCCCTATGATCTACCCTCTGCAAACTGGAGGCCCAAAAAAGCTGAGTGTAGTTCCAGTCTAAGCTCAAAAGCCGGAGAGCCGGGAGTATCTATGTTTGAGGACAAGAGAAGATGGATGTCCCAGTTTAAACAGAGAACAAATTCTTTCTTCTTCCATCTTTTTGTCCTAGTCAATCTTTAACAACTTGAATAGTGCCCACACAGAGTTGTGAGTGATCTTCTTTACTTAGTCTGTCAATTCAAACACTAATCCTTGCCAGAAACATCTTCACAAATATCCGGACATAATGTCTTACCATCAGTCTGGGCATCCCTTAGCCCAGTCAACCTGACACATAAAATTAACCATCACAAATAGCACCCTACAAAACCTGGCGTGAGAGGGCAGGAATGTTTTCTCATCATGAAGAGGGTGTGCAAAGTGGATGTGGATACAAACTGTTTTTAAGTTGGGCTTCAGGGTCTTATCCTAAATTTATCTTAGATTCTCTTATCTGAAGACTCGTGAGAAGGCCTTAGATTTTATAAAACCTTCAGAACAATCAGGTCTGTCTCCTAAAACAAAGGCTTTAACCCAGCATCTCCACCCTATTGGGCAGCATCAGATATTATCTCAACACTTTAGTGAGATTTTTTTTTTTTTTGCAGGGAGCAAGAAGACCAAAAACAAACAAAAACTAACAAAAAGTCCCAAAACAACAACAACAACAACAACAACAACAAAACCATATTGGTCATAAACCCAAAGTTCTAGCATCTTGTGCCCAGATGCTTGCTCAGGGCGTCTCTCCAAGTTGTCTTGAATACGGTGTTCTGATTTTTCTTTCAAGCAAGTTAGTTAGTAAAAGGTAAGATGTATTTATTTTTATAACTTTTAAAATTTTATTATTGTACAAATAATAGATGGTCTTTTCAGAAAAATTGAAAAGAAATAGAAATATAATACAATTAGGAAAAATTATCAAAAGAGAAGAAACTAAAGATCACACATAAATCCATCCTCCATCAACCAAGAGCTACCTGAATTCAGATTATTCTCTAGGCACTGGTAGAACACTATGGTGAGTTATTTCTATTGCAACAGCTTCCTTAAGCCAAGTCAGTATAGATACTTTTTTTTTTTTTTTTTTAGCAAGAGAAAGAGTGAGAGAGAGAGATAGTGAGAGGGACAAATAGAGACAGACGGACAGGAAGGAGAGAGATGAGAAGCATCACCTTAGTTGTTCATTGATTGCTTTCTTATATGTGCCTTGACCAGGGGGCTACATCTGAGCCAGTGACTTTGGGTTCAAGCCAGTGACCTTTGGGCTTAAGTTATCGACCATAGGGTCATGTTGATGATTCCACACTCAAGCCAGTGATCCCACACTCAAACTGGTGAGCTTGTGCTCAAGCCAGTGATCTCAGGGTTTCAAACCTGGCTCCTCTGCATCCCAGTCCAATGCTCTATCCACTGCACCACCAGCTAGTCAGGCTCAATATAGATTTAAATCAGATCTTAAAGAAACATCTGTTGTCAAATGAATTTTGTCTCCTTAGTATAGCTTGCATTGCAAATGTTTCTTTTTTGGCTCTCACATCAGGGCTGAAAGAGAAACCAAACGCTTACAAGTAGAGCACACCATTTTCTAGGAAAGTAAGCTTGGATATCTGCCTGCTAAACGGCCTGTGAGTACATAGACTGCTTCCCTCCCTTCACCACCCCTCAACCCCCAAAACTCACCTCCAGACACAACTTAGCTGCTTCTTACTATGTGGCTAATGAACTCACAGGATAGCTCAGAAATCTCTCTTCATCTTATTGGACCCACCTGACTGACCTGCTGATGGGGAATTAATTCACTTTCATTACTAATAGTAATGATGACTATTCAGTGCCTTCAGGGTGATGAGCATTGCGCTGAGCACTTTAGTATGCCAACTCAAATATCTGCAAACTCCCTTTGAAGTATTATTATTCCTGTTTTATAGATGGGGAAACTAAAATTCAGAAAAGATCATTTACTGGCTTGAAGGTCACACAGCTACAAAGTGACAGAACTAAGGATTCAAACCCAGGTCTTGCTGATTCCAAAGCCTCCTTCTCTTAACTGTGTGGTAAACAGCCTAACTTCCTATAGACATGACTTATGTTCATGGTTCTAATAATCCAAGTTCAGAAGAAAACACTGGGCCAAGATAGTGTACAGGGTCATCCACTCACATCTTAACTCCTTAAAGATCCCACCTTGAGACCTAAAACGCAGTACTCTGGTGTCACGATTGTTGCCTGGTTAAGTACAGGCGTCTGTTAAATTTTTATATTTGGAGCACAGCTCTTATCTCCCAGAAGTACCTCTACACGATAGGATTTCAAATAAAGGAATTTCATTTTGGGATGCATCCATATATTTTTTGACTCTGTACTTTTCTTTTTACAGGTGATTATTGGTAACAAGGATACATGTCCACATATGTTCTCAGTCTTGGACTCTCTTCCTAAACTTGGAGAGGCAGTAGGAGGCAGTGAGAAGCTTCTTGCTTGCTAGGTTAATTACTAGTCTCCCTTTCCTTGTCGGGAATCTGATAATGTGAGAATCAGTCATTGGAAAGTCTAGGAAGCTATCTAGATTTACATAATAAAGAGAAAGAGCTTGGAGTAGAAGAGGAATACAACAGAAACCTCGGAGTACCTGACACTTACAGATACTAACGATGAGGTGGTAGTGAGGAGTTAACATTGTGAAACAATTCCTTCCACATTTTTATGACACATGACAAATTTTTTAATTGCTATCTAAAGTTTAGATGTCTAATGGATACTTCTTTGACTGCAAAAGCATGCTAAGAAAGAGTTGCAAGGCAGCAGAACATGACTCAAGTTAGGACCTCTTCTTTCTGAAAATGAACCTTCGGGCCTGCCCATGTTGTCCTGTCTCCTTCAGGACTCTGCCCTGTTCCTTACCTCTTTCCATATTCCACAGTCCTCCATCTCATTCTTTCTACCAAGTCCTCCCCTATTCTTCCCTCCCTGGAGAAAGAAGCTGCTAGGTCCTGATGACACCCTGAGTGGCAATCTAGTTCTTGCTTTCCCATGGGATGACTGGCCGTTCCTTTCCCAACACCTGCTCAATTCCTTTAACCTGGTTATGTGCTCACTCCATGACCAATGATTGTAAATGATAAAACCAGTGGACCTTCTTTAAACTTTGTTCTTGCCATTTCTGCAGCATATGGCCTTGTTCATCATCCCTTCCTTCTTAACATCCTCTCCTCCCCGTGGTTCAGAGAGCCGGCTCTTCCCATGGCTGCATTGCTCCATTTTCTCATGGCACCAACCTCACTGGATTGTGGAGACTAAGTGAGAAGATGCGAGCAAATGACTCAACCCAGTTCCTGGCACAGGGATGAGTCAATAAAGCTTAGCAGTTTTATAATTAAATTACCGACACTCAGTCACACCTGGCTCACTTCTAAAATTATTCTTTCGGGTTTCTCTTCCTTGTGCTGTCCCAGTACACGTGGCCATTTGTGGAGGTTCAATCTTTGGTGCTCAGGACTCCCCCATTCATTGTCCTTGAGACGTTCACTCGTTCTCTGGTTTACTTACAACAGCTCAGCAAATGATCTCCAAACCTACACCTCAGGGTTAATTACTTGGGATTACTAGGCATTCCCACTAGGCAATTCTATATTCATATCAAATAAATCAGCATGTTACGACAGCTTGCATTATGTATTGCTTGTTTTTCTTTCATTTCTAACAATAATAAAACCACTCTTTTTGTAGTCCAGGCTTATAAACCTCCTTGCACCCTTTTCTGTCTTAGACATAGTGCTAGATGCTTTTCAGATACGATTTCATTTCATCTTCATAAGAGTATTATTGTATATACAGATTAGAAACAGAAGTTTAGAGAAATTAACAGAGTTGTGAGAAAAAAATTCTGTGGTTTACGCCACCAGTCTGTGGTACTGCTTTATGGCAGCCTGAGCTAAGACATAAGCTTTATCTACATTATAAGCCTCTAGTAGCACATGCTTAAATATATATTTAGAGATCTGCTATTTTTATTATTTGTCCTTGGAAAAGGTCATATATTTGCTTATACAGCCATAAATAAATTTAAGAGTTGTATTTTAAGATAGTATTATTCACTCTAGTAAAAACTTAAGTAGGCACATTTTTTTTCTATAGACAATAGATTCTCTTTCTGTTGACCAAAGAAATTAAAAATTTTAATAACCAATATGATGTCATCCTGTGTGTTTTTGCATTTTCTTTTTTTTAAAAGAAAGCTGCTCAAACCTATTGAATAGCTGTTAAATAATAGCCAAGTCTATCTGGGAAGGATTTCTATTGCATTGAGGCAGCCTCAGGGGAAATAGGACTGTCACAGGATCTGTTTTGACAGCGAGGGTCAGATGCCTTTCACTTTTCTGCCTTACTTTCTTTCTTTTCTTTTTTTTTTTCGAGTGAGAGCAGGGGAGGACAGTGAGACAGACTCTGGCATGTGCCCGACTGGGACCCACCAGGGCAATCCCCAGTCTGGAGCCGATGCTCAAATCAACCAATTTGATCAATGAGTCCTCAGCACCCGGGACTGACACTCAAACCAACTGAGCCACTGTCTGCAAGAGGGGAAGAGACAGAGAAAGGGGGAGAGGAGGTGGAGAAAAGCAGATGGTTGCTTCTATGTGTGCACTGACTGGGGATCCTATCTGAGACTTCCATATGCCAGGATGACACTCTATACACTGAGCAAACTGGCCAGTCTGCCCTTCTAAACACATCCTTTGTATCTGAAAATTAACTTGAAAAAAAAAAAAAACGGTTTTAGAAAAGAAATCTAGACTGACCAGGAGGTGGTGCAGTGGATGAGCGTCTGCCAGGGACGCAGAGAACCCGAGTTTGAAACCGCAAAATCGCCAGCTTGAGCATGGGTTCACCAGCTAAGCATGGGGTCACTGGCTTGAGCCCAAAAGTCGCTGGATTGAGCAAGGGGTCACTCAGTCTGCTGTAGCCCCCAGTCAAGGCACATATGAGAAAGCAATCAGCGAACAACTAAGGAGACTAAGGAGCCTCAACGAAGAATTGAGGCTTCTCATCTTCCTCCCTTCCTGTCTGTCTGTCCCTATCTGTCCCTCTCTCTGTCCCTCTCACAAAAAAAGAAAGAAAGCAAGGAAGGAAGGCCTGACCTGTGGTGGCGCAGTGGATAAAGCATCGACCTGGAACACTGAGGTTGCCAGTTCGAAACCCTGGGCTTGCCTGGTCAAGGCACATATGGGAGTTGATGCTTCCTGCTCCTTCTTCTTCTCTTTCTCTTTCTCTCTCTCTCTCTCTCTCCCTCTCTCTAAAAATCAATAAATAAAATATTAAAAATAAATAAATAAATAAAAAAGAAAGGAAGGAAGAGAGCGAGAGAGAGAGAGAGAAATAGAAAGAAAGAAAGAAAGAAAGAAAGAAAGAAAGAAAGAAAAAAGAAAGAGAAAATCTAATGCCCCAAACACCACAGGCATACTTTGGAGATAGTATGGGTTTGGTTCCAGACCACCACAATAAGCTGTCAGACAAAATAAAGCAAGTCACACATTCTTTTTTTTTTTTTTTTTGGTTTCCCAGTCTATATAGAAGTTATGTTTGCACTATACTGTGGTCCATTAATTGTATACTAACATTATGTTTATTAAAGACATGTACATTAATTAAAAATACTTTATTGATAAAAAAAATGCTGACCATCATCTGAGCCTTCAGTGAGTCGTGATCTTTTTACTGGTGGAGGGGTCTTGCCTCGATGTTGATGAAAATCAACGCCTGATAGACACAGATAACAGTGTGAGGATTGCAGGAGGGGAAGGAGGACGGGGAGCTGAAGGAGAGTAAAGAGGGGCACACGGTGATAGAGGTGGACTTGACTTGGGGTGGTGAACACACAATGCAACGTACAGATGGTGTGTTGTAGAATTGTACACCTGAAACCTGTATAATTTTATTAACCAATGTCACCCCAATAAGTTCAATAAAAAGTCTTTAAAAAGAAAGAATATGCAATGCCTACGAAGCACAATAAAGTGAAATACATTAAAACAAGAAATACCTGTATCAATATTTGCTCCACACTCACCAATCAGTGTGTAAGGTACCTAAATCCGAGGGATCAAATAATATCAGCTGAAGAGAAAATTTACGTTTACATCAAATGTCTGCCTGGATATAGCAATGTGTAATAGTAGTAATTTTACATATGCAAAGCACATTATCGTCTTCAAAATGCTTTCATACTCATTAGCTTCATTACTACCTTCAGAACTATCTTAACATGAGGGATTATTTACATGTTCTCAGTGCAAAAACTAGGCTCAAAGGAAAAAGGCCCAGGCCAGTCCTTAAATATATAGTAGGAGGGGATAAGTTTCCATGAATTCTGAAACCTCGAGTATACAGGTTCTGGGGACATAACGAACATAAAATTCTTTAAGCCTAAAGTAACTAACAGGAAGAGAGCTCCAAACAGATCACACGAACGGAAAAAGTCAAGTGTGCCTGCAGTTTCCACTTTTGAGCAGTTTGTTTCCTGCACTGAGTGACACAGGCAAGTTGCCATAGTTACAATATAATTCTTCAAATGAAAAATAGGTTATTCAGAACTTACTAGCTTCTTAATAGCATAGATCAGTGGTTTTCAAACATTCTGGCCTCAGGATTTCTTCACACTCTTAATAATGATCATAAACATGATTGAGGACTCTAAAGTGCTTTGGTTTCTGGGGGTGTATTTATTCATTTTTGCTATATTTGTAAATCAAATAGAGATTTAAATACATTTTATTACTTATTAAAAAATAGCAAACCAATAACAGTGTATCACATTTTTATTACAATAAAACTATATTTTCCAAAACAAAGCAAAAATAGAAAATTGGCATTGTTTTACATTTTTACAAATCTCTGTCACATCTGCCTTAATAATAGATGCCTGGATTCTCGTATCTGTCTGCATTCCAGCCGTGGTGATATCAAACACATAGCTCTGGAACACTCCATGAGAGAATGAGGGTTCAAAAGTTGTAGAATGGATTTGTGTTCTTAAGAAAATAGTTGTTTTTTTTTTTTGTTTTGTTTTGTTTTTTTTTTTCACATTTTCTTTTTTTTAATTTATTGGGGTGACAATGGTTAATAAAATCATACAGCTTTCAAGTGTACAACTCTGTAATACATTATTTGCATGCTCCATTGTGTGTTCACCACCCAAAGAAATTTACTTTAGATAAAAAGACACACCTGGACTAAAAGTGAAAGGATGAAAAAAGATATTCCATATATAAGAGGAACAAAAAAACCTGAGGTAGCAATACTCTTATTGACAAAATAGGTTTTAAACAAAGAATTTTTAAAAAGACAAAGGACATTACATAATGATTGAGGTATCAATCCAAAAAGTGGATATGCCAATAGTAATATCTTCATACCCATCATAGGAGCACCCACATATATATTATATAAAGCAAATATTAATGGACATAATGGCAAAATTAATAGTAATACAATAATGGCTGGGGACTTTAATAAATACCTCATTGACCCAGTGGTGGGTATCAGCCGGTTCGCACCACTTGAGCAGAACCAATACCTAATTTTTTTGAGTTCGGTGACCTGGTTGTTAAAATGGCACTTAAAATCAGGGTTCTCGCTAAGGTGGGTGCCTGGGCAGCTATCCAACATATAAGTCACAAATTTACATTCCTTTCTCTTTTTTAACGTTCATCTACCCAACAGTGTTTCTAAGCACCCATAGTAATGTTCATTCCATCCATAGGTGAAAAAATTTGATAGAAGTATGCTTGTCATATTTAACTGTTTCTAATATATCAAGCACAATGTCTGTTAGTCTAATTGGCCTACCCTTAAGAAATGGGACTCTATTCCTACAGTGAAAAGATGGTTAAGGATAATCATACAGCTGAAGATGCTTGGATAAAAAGCAAAGCAAATTATAAGTGAGGACACCAGTCAACAATATGGAAATACCTCATATAACAGTTTTGTTGTTTTTTGTTAGGTATTATTTAATATTTTTATTAAAATTTTAAAACATTTTTAATGATATCTAGTTTTGTGTGCCTCTTTTATTGTTCTTATTTAAGTATTAAATTCACAGAATAATAAACTGCCTTTTGGTATATCGTTTTTTTTAACACTTAAGAAGTCATTAGGGCAAAGAACTGGTTATTAAATTATTTGAATCCCACCACTGCATTGACTTCAATGGATAAATAATGCAAACCAAAAATTAATAAGGAAATAATGGCCTTACATGCCGCATTAGACCAGATCATCTAAACAGACATACATAGAACATTTCATCTACCTAGCAGCAGATTACACATTTTTCTCAAGTGCATATGGAACAAGGAAAATACTTTTGACCTTACAGACTAAAAAGATTTCAAGAGTTACTGGGCCATACTTTGAAAACTTTTTGTATAACCAATAACAAAACCCAGAGTTTTAAAAATACATCTTTTTAACACCTGACCAGGCCATGGCGCAGTGGATAGAGCATCAAACTGGATGCAGAAGACCCAGGTTTGAAATCCTGAGGTCATTGGCTTGAGCTCCGGCTCATTTGACTTGAGCCCAGGATCACCAGCTTGAGCGCAGGCTCACTGGCTTGAATGAAGGATCATAGACATGACCTGATGGTCGCTAGCTTGAGGCCAAAGGTCACTGGCTTGAAGCCCAAGGTCACTGGCTTGAACCAAAGGTCGCTGGCTTAAGCAAGGGGTCACTTGCTCTGCTGTAGCTCCCCGGTCAAGGCACATATGACAAAGCAATGAACAACTAAGGTTCCACAACAAAGAATTGATGCTTCCCATTTCTCTCTCCTTTCCTGCTTGTCTGTCCCTTTTTGTCTCTCTCTCTGTCACAAAAAAATAAAAAAATATAATTTCTGTGGTACATGCTTATAAATACATAATAATTTCTGAGACGAGCATTTCTTCAAAAAGAATCAATTGGTTATTTTAGTTCTTGTCTTTATCTTGACCTTAAAAATAATCCAAAGCCAGGAAATTCTGAATCTATGGAACAAAGAACGAGGACTCCCAGCTCATCTGGCCTCAGAAGGGCCCCCCAATGAGGGTGGCTACTACCCCAAGTACCACTACTTTATGTGCAAGTACCAAACAATTGTAAAGAGTACATAGATGTAGTTTTGATTTCCAGGTTAATGTAAATTCACTCTGCATGCGGTTCCAACATATAAGATTGAACTAAAATGTGGAAAGATTGAGAGATTAGAGACTATTTCAGACCCTTGGATTTTGGAGTGACTCAGGGAGAGAGAGTGGCAATCCTCCATTTGTTGACCAATCAGAGTCACAAAGGACCTCATTTTCTTGAACACCAACAGCCTTGGGCTCTTCCACCTTCTTACAACAGCTCTATCTCTGATGTTGTGAGACAGGAAACAATCTGAGTGCTGGTTCTATGTTACTCATCCAGTGAGAAAGGTAATAATGTTTTGCCACTTGTCACAGTTGAGAAATAATCAACTGTAGCATTACTTAATAAAGCAATTCAGATTGTAACGCCCTGTTTCTGTATATGCCATCAACTAAACAAATGGCAGGGGAGTCACAATCCCTTAACTTATTAGTCTACTTTGTGAAATACTGTGATTCTTCCTGCCTGCCTGCCTCTTTCTTCCAACCTTTATTCTTTTCTCAAATATTTTTGGCTAAAAATAATAAAATTCACATTTATTTTTAATTATTAAATATTCTTGTTCCTGAAGAAGCAAGCATGTTCATCAAGGAAAATTAGAAATATGATAAAATATAAAGAAGGCAATTATAATCTCTAGAGGGTAACTTTAATACATTCTTCTGTATTTGTTTAACATTGTATCACAAACAGCATCAATGTTATTTAAAACTCATCATTGCCTGACCAGTGGTGGCGCAGTAGATAAAGCATCAACCTGGAACACTGGAGGTACCAGGTGTATTAGTTTCAGGTGTACAGCACAGTGGTCAGACAATCATACACTTCACAGTTGTACACTCTGATGTTTCTAGTATCCACTGGCACCACACATAGTTATTACAATATTTTTGACTATATTCCCTATGCTGTACTTTACATGCCTATGACTATTTTGTTACTACTAATTTGTACTTCTTAGTCCCTTCATCTTTTTTACTCAGTCTTCCAAATCCTCTATCCCCTGGCAACTACCAGTCTGTTCTTTGTATCTACGAGTCTGTTTCAATTTTGTTATTTAGATTCCATTTATAAGTGAAATTATACAGTAGTTGTTTTTCCCTGACTTATCTCACTTAGCATAATACCTTATATGTCCATCAATGCTGTCTCAAATGGTAAGATTTCTTTCTTTTTCTTTTTTTTTTTTTTTTTAAAAGAGAGAGGAGAAAGGCAGAGAGAGAAAGAAGGGGTCAGGGAAGGAATGGGAAGTATCAACTGGTAGTAGTTGCTTCTCGTATGTGCCTTGACCAGGCAAGCCTGGGATTTCGAACCAGCGTTTTCAGCATTCCAGGTTGATGCTTTATCCACTGAGCCACCACAGGCCAGGTAGATTTCATATGGTCGAGTAATAGTCTATTGTATATTTGTACCACAACTTTCTGAATCACTGTTTATTGATGAGCCCCTGGGTTGCTTCTATATCTTAGCTATTGTAAATAATTATGCAATGAACATAGGGGTGCATACCGTATATTCTTTCAAATTAGTTTTGGATTTCTTTGAATAGTCACCCATAAGTGGAATCACTGGGTCATAAGACAATCTATTTTTAATTAATTAATTAATTAATTAATTTTTTAGAGTTTTTTGTTTTTTTATTTTTTATTCATTTTAGAAAGGAGAGAGAGAGAGAGAGAAGGGGGGAGGAGCAGGAAGCATCAATTCCCATATGTGCCTTGACCAGGCAAGCCCAGGGCCTCGAACCGGCGACCTCAGCATTTCCAGGTCGACGCTCCATCCACTGCGCCACCACAGGTCAGGCCAATCACTGGGTCATAAGACAATCTATTTTTAATTTATTTTAAAGAGGGGGGAGGGAGGAAGGGAGGGCAGATAGGGACAGACAAGAAGCGAGAAAGATGAGAAGCATCAACTTGTTGCGGCCCATACAGGTTTGGGTTTATTTCTGGGCTCTTTATTCTATGTCATTGATCTATATGTCTGTTTTTATGCCAGTATCACAAAATACCACATTCTTGAAAAGAGTCAGTCCTGCATTCTTAATCTCTGGATTGGTCTGAGACAGCAATTTGTTAAATGACCTCTGGTCTGGATAATGAATGTCAGGTGGTCTGGATATGTGAAATCCTTTCCTTAGTCCTTCAGGGTGTAGTCAGAGGATTTTCTGGAGATTTGATATATATCTAGGCATTGACACAGGGCTGGAGAGTTCAAAAATTTAAGTTTCCAGACGAGTTAAAACAAGAATAGAATGTTTCTGCATACCTCAAGCTACTTGATTTTAGTAATTTAGCAGCTTGACTATACTGACTCCATTTTATTTCATTACTCTGTTTCTCAGATTCTAGGCAGTAAAACCATGATCAGTTATCACTATAATATTTATGTGGAATTCTGTTCAATCGTATCTTTTAGAAATCTGGGTAATCTCTTTAATTATCATTGAATTTTAGATTGACTATAAATCATGAGATTATCCAGTTTAGAACCGCAAATGTCTACCATATCCTCAAATGTCAGTGGGGTGTTGCTTACAGCAGTGCTGGGGACTGTGGAGCACTAAAAAGCATCTTCCCACTCTGAAGGCCACACCTCCTACTTGGCTCCAGCTGATGGCTGCCAGAACGGATCATGGGCCAAAGGTTGCCAGTTCTTCCAACTTTTCAGAATATGCCAAAAGTCTAAATTTTTGTGAAATTTTTCTGATTTTAAAATTTGCAACCAAATTCAAAATTAGAAAAACAATGACATCATTTTTTCTTAAGAATCAAGGCTGCAGGTTGCCTCCAATAGTCAAAGCTCTAGTTTAAAAACCAAATGCAGGGAGATGAGGCCTAAGAAGTTGAAATGCCTGAGGCTCACAGGGCAGTTAGTAGCAGAGCCAGGGCTGGACGTTTGAACTCCAAAGAAAAATTAGATTAGTAAAACTCACATTCCACAGCTCCCCTCTGCAGTCACTTTTCTCACCAGCAAGTTGTCTGCCAACCAAACTCAGGAAAGGTGAAAAAGAGCTGTTTCACCCAGGAACAGCCGCGTTTGTAAAACATATATAAATTAATAGAATCTGTCTCGCTGGTAAAAATAGTTTTTGGTGTCAGATCAGATTTTAAAGCTCAACTTCCACTACGTCCCCATCTTGGGAAAAATAAGAGTAGCGTTTTATGGCCGGGGAGAAGATGAATAAGGTTTCACGTTTGCAATGTCTGGCACAGCACAGGATCATACTACAGACACAGCACAAGATAATTCTAATACAACAATATCCAGATGATACTGTAATAATTTGCATTACCCGTGGGGATAAAGTGGGGATGGGGCAAAGAGGAGGGGATGTACACTCCAGTCTTCAAAGGCACCAATTCCCGTCCACTTCGGCGAATTGAGTAAAATGGGAGTCCAGGTGGTTCCAGGCTGAGGAGGGGACGCGCGGGGTTTCAGATGAGAAAGTCGAACTCAATCGTTGACGCTCGCTTTGGGCAACCGCAGGAACCTGCTTCTACCTGCCAGCTTTTTCTGCAGAGTGCGGGAGGCCGCAGCCGCGGAAGAGGGGGCGGAGGCAGAGGCGGAGGCGGCACCCAGGGGCCGGGGCAGGGGAGGCCGGGACCATCGCAGTGACAATTTCTGTTCCTGCGGCGTCGGCAGCGGGGATCTGCCGGCCTGCGCGGGGGTCTGCGAGGACGCTGATCGCCCCGGCGCTGGGAGAGCCACGGGAGCGAAGGGGAGGACGGAGAGAGCAACGCACGCAGCTGGAGCGAGTGGAACTAGCAAGCTCCATCCGTCCTCAGAGGAGGGGAGGCGGCACGGCCGGAGGCGAGCGAGCCGGCGCCTCCACGCTGGGTGCCACAGCGCCCGGTTGCTCTGTCTTCTAGCAAAAGCCGGCGCGGCCCGGGCTGCAGAGGCCACACGGATGCCAAGGCCACACGGCAGGCGCGGGGGCAGCCGCTGCAGTCGCCGACCCACGCGGGCTCCAGACATCAGGGGTTGCTGGTGAGTAGGCGCGCGCGTGTGTCTGCGTGAGTGTGAGCGCGCACCGGTGCAGGCGGGTGTGCACGCAGGGTCCGTGTGCTCGGTGGCGTGGCGCGTCGTCCGTCTCTTTTCCGCTGGCGGCGTCGGGTCTCGGGTTTGTTCCGCCTGAAGAAAATGGTTTTTGCTGGCTGTTCACTTCCTTCAAGTCCTCTGACCGGCCGCCTCCGCCTGTGAGGCCGATGTGCGCCCCCCGCCGGCCCCTAGGGGCTCGTTTCACCTTGGTCGGGAAGGCAGGAAGCTAGGGCTGCTGGTGGCAGGGCGGGACTCTGGCGGTGACCTAGACGCATGTTTCTGGGTCCGACTTGGAGATGGTGTCGGCATGGGAAGAGACCACCGCACTCTTTGGAGGTGTGTGGTGTGAAGGGAGTGGCGAGGATTGGAAAAACAGGACATGTGGCGTGCCTCTCTAGAGGATGTCTATCTACTTTTGTGCGGTTTATGAGCGGCCTTAAGACATTTTCCCTCACCTGAGTCATTTAAGCCTTAACTGAATGTCTTCCAATGAAATGCAAAGTGTAATGTCACTAGAATATAATTTTCCAGAACTCTCTAAAACAACTCACACTGCTGATGTCCAATAGCCTAAGGCGCTATAAGTACTGAAATTTAAAACAAATGACAAAACCTATATAATTTTATTAACCAATGTTAGTTACCCCAATACATTTAATTTAAAAAAATTTAAAAATACATATGTAATAAGTGATTGAAGAAACAGGACCTGATGTAGAGGATTGAAAAAAAAAAAAGAAAGTGTTTGAGGGGGTTTGGGAGTCGGGTGGCTTTCTGGAAATCAGTGTTTGTTAGTAAGTAAAACAGACATTTTTGAAAGTAAGCTCCAGTGAGTAAACTGCTTTCCAAACATCCTGCTAATCACCGAGAAGAAAATGAAGCTCTAGGCTTTAGGGAGTTAGCAAAATTATAATTAATAAGATGCTGGTTGATGATTTCATGATTCATGGCCCCGTCAAGTCAATATGGCAGATTTGTTCCAGCAGACAAATTACACCTGAATTTTTTACTTCCTGTGTGGAGGTTTTGTTGGTACTTTTCTGTGACTGTTTTATAGAGATTAATAAGCCACTGGGTTTTATTTTTTTTTCCAGACCTTATTTCAGTGGACAATCTTACGTTAGAGGGATACAGGCTCAATTGAATTTCAAGAATGTACTATAACTGTATTATAGTAGGCATTTTGTAGCTATAAATGTAAAATTTTTTAAAATTCAAGTTAATGTCTTTGAGAAATAGACTCTTGTTTACCATTGGCTCCATTACAGCTCCTTCATTCAAAAGCATGAAATGTTATTAGAATCTTCTTGGAAAATGAACTGGCTGCTGCTTTTCTGTTCAAGCATATACCCCGCTCATTGTTGGCCACTTGGGAATCGCAGCTGAAATTTATGTATCAGCTGATTCTTGGGAATTAAAAAAAACAAAACACTTTTTTAATACTATTTTTCTTAAAGATGACTTTAAAAAAAATATTTTGTTTATTATTTTAGAGAGGGGAGAGAGAGAGAGAGAGAGGGAGGGAGGGAGGGGGGGGAGGAGTGGGAAGCATCATCTCACAGTAGTTGCTTTTTGTATGTGCCTTGGGGTTTCAAACCGGTGACCTCAGGGCCCCAGGTCAACACTCTTCCGCTGTGCCACCACAGGTCAGGCTTAATACTGTATTCTTATAAAACAAATACCATTTAATGATCAGGCAGAGAATCCTAATGTTTTCCCCATATTGTGGCGTTTAGGGCCAGTTTCTTGCTTGCTTTTGCCGTTTCCTTGGACTGATGGCCGGGGAGGGGCTTGGAGAGGGAAACTGGGGGGAGCACTATCCCTCAGGAAAGAGGTTTGCTACTGAAAAGAAGACTGTTTCTGGGTGTGGCTCCTGAGAAGAACTGATAAAAATATATAGTTAAAGAATTGTTAATAATATCTACCTCTTTTTACTTTTAGCACCCAGGACTTAACTAAACCAGTTTGATCATACATCCTCCTTCAAAGACTCCTTCCAAGCCTACTTACAGCATTAACCCAGGGTAAGGTAGCTTTTTACGGAGAAGAAAAGTCTGCTAATTCTTACTCAAAATATCAGGGGTTAAAAAAACAAACAAACATATAGATGTTACCCAGGAAATGCCAGGTGCCAGCCTGGAGGATACATTTACAAATTAGACACATTTTAATCCACTGGATTTGTGATTATGTCTAATGCGAGGAATTTTTTCCTTAACCCTGTGAAAGATTTATAAGTAACCTTAAATGATACTACAAGAAATGACTCATAGTCATCCCTGAAAATATTAGTCAGCTTTCTGTCCCTTCAAGCTAATGGACCACAGATGCTCAATAAATATTTGTTAAGTGAAAAACAATTCTAGAATATCTTTACTTTCCAACTTAACTACATTACATCTTCTAGTATTGATTATTTTAATGATTATTTATATGAATCACCAAACCTTGCATCAAATTGAAGACCACTGATATATTCAGCTAATAAAATCAACTTCCTCTGTGAAGGAATAATAACAGTCCTTTCAAAATAAAACAAAAACAAAGAAAGCACTATTGGTACCTGTTGACTTGTTTATTCCAGCTCCATGAACATGTGAATTGCCCTGCGGAATGTGTGAGTGTGTACATTCAAAAATCCTGAGTTGACATCAGAATGTTCAACTCAGGAATAATCTGGATGTAGCTACATCTGGATGAGCCTTTTGTTAGAAATTATGTGCATTTCTAAGCAAATCAGATGAACTTCTAGTACAATCCATCACCCCCTCGTGTTAAGCGGAAAAGCTAATTCAACCTTTGGCAAATGGTTCAGTCTTTAAAGCACATGGTGTTAGGTTTTCTTTCTAAATTTTAAATTAAATTCATGTTATGTTTTCCCATTGATGTGGCTGGCACAGAGACTAATTTAGACTGGTGGTTACTTAGTAACTTGTGTTCATTAAAAGTAGCTCCTTTATATAAGCACCAGATATTCCTATGTTTTACTTGGCTCTTTCAAGGTCATCTTGGAAATGGACGCATTGCATGATCTTGAATTTATGCCTTCGTTTTCTTTTCTTCCTTTCTCTTTTTTTTTTCTTTTAACAGTTCTGACTTTTGATTCCCAGACATTAGAAGTTTGCCCTATGATTTATGACCTAATTTCAGGACTGAAGGTTAGAAAGCTGTTTGCAGTTTTGCAGTTTGCCTGGATATTAACATTCTCATGCATATTAATAATGAGACTTTCTGTCGGGCATTCTTCTGTTTATGTCCCTCAGTCAAGCTTGCTTTATTCTGAATAAAAATCAAATGAGATCCTTAAACATTAATTTTTTCTCTAATGGGCTATGTCCAAAATAACTAACTAACTAAATAAATATTTCTTATCACTGTTTTGAAGTAATACAGGTACTGATATTCTCTGCATAATGAAACGTTCTTATCAGGTATTTATGAGATTTGTGGGTACTTGAACGAGAGAGTTCAGGGCATATTCCTTCCATGTCTTATTAGGGCTCTTGAAAAGCCAAAGGGTGGAATTTTGATTCAGTAGGTAGCCAGTTCAAGGTAGGTTCCTTGAAAGGATTGAGTGATGAAAGCATCTTTTGGAGCAGCACTTTGGCAGTTGGGTGGGGAGGTGGTAATCTGGTATCATAGAATGATAGCCAGACTTTTAATGCAAATGCTTAAATCGAGAAGGGAAAACTTAAGGCAGTTAGACATCAGAATTCCCTCTTTTATGTGGAAGAGGGATAGTAAACCAATGGCAAAGCATGATCATTCATGTATTCCACATCCATGGAATGTCGCTTGTTGGTCACAGCACTCGTTTCTGCTGAGCCCGGGTGTAACCTCAGAATCTTGCAAACATTGGACAACTATTAGTAATAAATATTAGTTACTGAACACGTGCTATATATGTCCGGCAGTGTACAAAGCCTGAACAAGGATGATGCCATAGGTAGGAACGTGAATTCTTTTTGCCATTTACTAATTGTGTGTCCTTGGTCAAGTTACTAACTTTTCTAGGCCTCGGTTTCCTCATCTTTTAAGTGGGATGTTAATTTCTATCTCATAAAGCTTGGAAGAGGGTTAAATGGAAAATAGGTATAAGTGTTTGGCAAAAAGTTAAATGCTATGTGTTTGCTGTAATTGTTATTATTAATTCATAAAACAACTTGATGTAATAGGTACCATTGTGCAGATTAAAAAATTGGGCCACAGCCTGACCAGGCAGTGACTCAGTGGATAGAGTGTCAGCCTAGGATGCTGAGGACCCAGGTTCAAAACCCTGAGGTCACTGGCTTGAGCACAGGGTTACCTGCTTGAGTGTGGGATCATAGACCTGACCCCATGGTTGCTGGTTTGAGGCTCAAGATTGCTGTCTTGAGCAAGGGGTCACTGTCTCGGCTAGACCCCCCCCCCAAGGCACATATGAGAAAATAATTAATGAGCAGCTAAGGTGCTACAACTCTAAGTTGATGCTTGTCAACCTCTCTCTTCCTTCTTGTCTGTCCCTGCTTGTCTCTCTCTCACTCTCTAAAACAAAAAAAAATTTTTTTTTGAGCTACAAAGATACTAGATAAATTGCTCAGGGTCATAGCTTGGTAAGTGATAGAGCTGGGAGTCAGACAGTTTGGCTCCAATGCCTGCTTCCTGACTTGTATCCATCCCTGTCCCCTATACTGCATGCGGATGCTGGGAATACTGACTGGAGGGGAAAAAAGTGGAAGCCTGTTCTCA
The DNA here is from genome assembly GCF_036850995.1 of Saccopteryx leptura. Classification (NCBI taxonomy): domain Eukaryota; kingdom Metazoa; phylum Chordata; class Mammalia; order Chiroptera; family Emballonuridae; genus Saccopteryx; species Saccopteryx leptura. The sequence continues at coordinate 48,311,506 of NC_089511.1, read as the reverse complement.
GGGGGATTCAGGGTTCTAATTATCTCCATTGTAGCATATGCCATCTCCAATATAGAATTCTTGCCAGATTGTTGTACAAAATTTTTGCTCTTTTTACTTGATGCTTTGGTATTTTGTAAGTGGTATTTTTTATTTAAGTTTTTTATTTAAAATAATTCCAATTTGTGTTTTTACATTTGCTTTAAAATTGGTTACTTTTTGTTTTTGTTTAACAGTTGACATATGCAGTACATATTCATTTGTAACATCTCTCCCCCTTTTTTTTTTAAGCCAGAGAAACAGAGAGAAGGAAAGATAGGGACAGGCAGGCAGGAAGAGAGAGAGATGGGAAGCATCAGTTCTTCATTGTGGCACCTGAGTTGTTCATTGATTGCTTTCTCATATGTGCCTTCACCGGGGGATCCAGCAGAACAAGTGAGCCCTTGCTCAAGCCAGTGACCTTGGGCTCAAGCCAGCGACCCTGGGCTTCAAGCCAGTGACCTTTGGGTTAAAGCCAGAGACTATGGGGTCATGTCTACGATCCCACACTCAAGCCAGTGACCCCATGCTCAAGCTGGTGAGCCCACGCTCAAGCTGGCAACCTAGGGGTTTCGAACCTGAGTCCTCTGCATCCCAGGCTGACACTGTATCCACAGCATTGCCGCCTGGTCAGGCTAACATCTCTCCTTATATCCAGTGATTATTTGCTGGAGATAGAGAGGATATGTCTCCTTAACATTGTGTATAATATATAGCTCATATTATGCATTATATAAATAATGTGTAATGTAATATTATCTAATTATATAATATATAATGTATTTATGCAATGTAGATGTTATATGCACTATATTAGATATACATTATATACATATATGTATATATTGTATAATATATATTATATATACTATGTATACTATATAGTACATTGTATTACAGAGACAGACTATACCGTATATAAAGAATCATTGGATATAAGCGATGTTACAAATGAGTATGTGTACATTAAATTATTGGGCAGATACCAGTATTCTGAAAAGTTTTATGCCATCCAATCCTCTCCACACTCCTGGAAGCTCATATATCTTCCATTCATGACTGATGGTGGAGTTATGATGACATTTTATAACTATTTTGTATTTGGAATATTTTATAGATTGACTGCAAAGTGAATTTCAGCTGTTCTTTGACTTGTGGAAGTAATTATGTCTAATTATAAGGGCCAGATTTTAATTATAGGTGGGAAGACTACTATAGCAAATAAGAATACAGAATTCTTAATTCTCCCAGAGTTTCATTAGGATGGAATATGCCATCACTGATTTTAATATTTTAACGTTGCACCAGTCCTTATATAATAGCTTGTTCTCATAAATAACTTGCAGAAATCTGTAATTAGTATTGTATTTTTTAAGGAGGCAAAAGCTTTTCTTAGTACTGTATAAAGTTCATTGGTAAATCATGACTATTTAGTTGAAGAAAAATTTCAAATCTCATCTTCAAAAACATAGTGTGTTGCCTGACCTGTGATGGCGCAATGGATAAAGCACTGAACGGGAATGCTGAGGTTGCCAGTTCAAAACCCCGGGCATGCCTGGTCAAGGCACATATGGGAGTTGATGTTTCCTGCTCCTCCCTTCTCTCTCTCTCTTCTCTTTCTCTAAAAATGAATAAAATCTAAAAAAAAAAAAAAAAAAAAAATCATGTGCATCCTTTGATTTACTCTTTTGTGTAAATTATACATCATTATTTTAAAGTTCAATTCATTTTAAAGGAAATGTTTTTTAAATTTAGGGAGTTAAAACTTTGTTAAGGATAACAGAAGGTAGGTTTTGGTGAAGTTGGTGTTTTGCTTTTTAAACTTTTGTTGTACTTATGTTTCAGTGGCATCATAGTGACTGAAGCACAGATTCAGTGAAGATACATCCAAGAGGTAACTGTGCAGGAACCCATCGCAAATTACTCATTTTGTTCGTTTGATTTGATGACCGGGTGAATTTGGAAACAGGAAGTTAGTGATGACTCATTTTTAATTCCCCCTGGCTTGGGGTGCCTGTTTTGCCTTTTCCTGTGTTCAGAAAGAAATTCCGGTGTGAGTCCTTTTTGAAAGTGTTACATTTCCAGCTTGAATGGCTGGGGCAAGTGTGCACCTTTTAATTAAAGGCAGAAGGAAAATTACACTCAGTAGGGATGATCTTGGTTAAATTCAGCTCAACTAAGGAAGGACCCTGTGACAGTATTTATCTTGTTGCTGGAGATATATATATATATATATATATATATATATTCTACCAGAAAGTTCTGTCCGTTTTTGGAATAAAACAAAATACAAATTTTTCTTACCGTCAATAAACTCTATTAAATAATATAATTGCCATTATTATTAATGATTTCTTGCCAGCGTGAGGGCAATTTCTATATACCATTTTTGAAAAATGTTTTATCTTTTGATGCGAAAAATGGAACCAGTGCTTGTTTGATATCTTCTTCATTTTTGAATTTTTTGCCCTTCAAAAATTTTTGTAAGGACAAAAACAAGTGATAGTCGGAGGGTGCTAAGTCTGGGGAATATGGTGGATGCAACAGACATGCTCTGTAGCATTTCTTCCTTGTTGAAATTCATAAAAATTACAGTGGTGTAAATGAACTTTATCAGTAGCCATGGGTACACTATCACTTCACACATAAGACTAACGTGAATCAACTTCATTTTAGTTAATTTGCTACATCAATATGTATACATTAAGTGATAAAAATAGAGAGGCACACATGTGCCAAATAAACATGTGCTTACGTGTTGAAACTTGTTGTGATTGAAACGGACAGAACTTTCCGGTAGACCATATATATGTGTGTGTGTATGTGTATATATATATATATATATATATATATATACATACACACATATATATATAATTTGTTGATGTTTGTTTTAAAGATTTTATTTATTGATTTTACAGAGAGAGGAGGTGAGAGCGAGAAGTATAGCTGCTTCACTTTAGTTGTCCATTGATTGCTTGTTTTATGTGCCTTGACTGAGCAAGCCCAGGGTTTTGAACCAGCGGTCTCAGTGTTCCAGGTCAATGCTCCTTCCACTGCACCACCGCCAGTCAGACTGGAGGCATAGTTTTTAACACTGGAAATATGTGTTTCAACCACTGAGAAGAAACAGAGCAAGCCCTTCATGCCTATGGATTCATGCTTCAGTCTTGTGATGGATTCTAGTTCTTTTTCCAACCTGTTTTGTCCTTGAAATGTTGGTTTATAAACTGTTCCACAAGATAAGTTTCCTTTAAGAGGAAGCACAAATGGACATGGTAGATGGAATGAGATTTGAAAGGAGGAAGTCCTTCATATGTTTGTGATTTTGTTCAGTGGGGCAGAGAAACTGCTTATTGAATCAATGTAGTACTTTAAGAAAAATAAATAAAAAGATGAAAATCCGGCCCTGGCCGGTTGGCTCAGCGGTGGGGCGTCGGCCTGGCGTGCGGGGGACCCGGGTACGGTTCCCGGCCAGGGCGCATAGGAGAGGCGCCCATTTGCTTCTCCACCCCCCCTCCTTCCTCTCTGTCTCTCTCTTCCCCTCCCGCAGCCGAGGCTTCATTGGAGCGGGGATGGCCTGGGCGCTGGGGATGGCTCCTTGGCCTCTGCCCTGGGCGCTGGGGTGGCTCTGGTAGCTGCGGAGCGATGCCCCAGAGGGGCAGAGCATCGCCCCCTGGTGGACAGAGCGTCGCCCCTGGTGGGCGTGCCGGGTGGATCCCGGTCGGGCGCATGCGGGAGTCTGTCTGGCTGTCTCTTCCCGTTTCCAGCTTCAGAGGAATACAAAAAAAGAAAAGAAAAAAAATAAATAAATCACCTTTAAAAAAAAAAAAGATGAAAATCAGTTGGGATCATTAGTCGGTGTGGAATTTGATTTTCCCAATTAATAAATAATTTGAGAAATTAAAATGTATGTTTTGAAATAAATGTAAATGAACATCACATTTGTATAACATAAAGGTTATTTTTTGGGGGGCAAGTATGTTATTGAAAAACTTAGAAATGTAACCAGGGCAGTGCTTCTCAGACTAGTCTAAGATGTCTTCTATCCTGCTGCCCTAGGTGATTAGTCAGTCAATATGGGTGAGGCCTGGGAACCTTCATTTTAACAACCTTCTTGAGAGATTTTGATGCAGGCAGTCAGTTAAAGCACATTGAGAAAAACCTACTTAAGAGGTAAATCTAATTTTATATTCAGATTTGTGCTTCCGTTTTTACGTTTTCTGCATTTTTCCTCCTGGTTTCCATAGACACTTTCATGAATAACATACACCTCAAAGCTGCCTTGGAGTTTCTATGAAAGGAAGTGCCCTGGCTGCATGGCTCGGTTGGTTAGAGCATCGTCCCAAACCGTGGAGGGTGCAGGTTCGGTCCCCAGTCAGGGCACATACAGGAACAGACGTATGTTCTGAAGGGCTGGTGAGGGTATTTAGACCTCTTCTTGTAGGCACTCTATTAGCACTGTGCCTTTCTGAGCAGAGGACTAACCTGATGTAAACAAGCGGTACACCTGAGCTAGGGACTTATGGCACTGGTCCAGATCAGTGGTTAAAGAAACAGATGGGCAAAGCCAACTGGGCTGTCAACATAAAGGCTGGGGGGAACAAGAGTGGGCAGCTGGAGCCTTAAAATTGGTAGAACTAACCTTGAAGGGTTTGTGAAGCAGGGTTCTGTAGCTCTGTGTTCCAGGTTGTAGCCATTACATTTCTACTTCCTGTAACTGCATGTATGGTGTGTAGACACGAAGGCCACCCAGCTCGGCCATCTGGCCAGACCAGCCCTGGATTAGAAAACCCTTGAATAAGTTATCTACAACTACAACTACCTTAATAGTATTGCAAAGCAAAGAGGACATCAGTTATTCTCACTTTAGACTGGAGAAACAGACTCAGTATTTTATCAAAATTCACACAACTGGAAACACAGATGTGGGCAGAGCTAGAATTCACATCTGGAGCTGCCTCCTCAAAACTTACAGGCTTTAAAAAATGTAATTTGTTTGATTATGAAGTGACGCACACTTACAACAAATTGTACAGAAATAAATGAATTGAATGTGAAATCCTTCATGATTCCATTTTTAAGAGAATAGCTGAGAAAAATTCAGTATGTCTTGTTCAGATTATTTTCTTACAAATGCCAATGTGTATTAACTACATATGTATTATAGTATTACAAGGATGGAGTCATACTTTATATATTATTCTACAACTTGCTTTTTTCCCCCACTTAATGCTATCACTTGAACAACTTCTTGGTTTAGTGCATATAGATGTAAGTCTTACGGCTTCACTACAGAAATTTTTTTATTTTAAATAGTCCTCTTTTGATGGCTATTTAATTTCATTTTCAAAATGTTAGTATTTTTAAACTGTGCTGCAATGGGGGTGAGGGAGGAGGGCGAGAAAGAATTATTTGGGCAAGATAGTCTATGGGGAAATCTTAGAATTGGAATTGCTTGGTTAACATGGTATATTTTTTAAATACGTATTTAAAAAATTCCCTATTTTTCTTCCGGTTCTCATCAATATTGAGTATGATTAATGTAAATCTTATCAATCAAGTAAATGAAAGAATCTTCTTCAAATTTGTCATTTCTTAATTACTAGTGAAATTAAACATTTTTTCACGTTACTTAGCTATCTTATCAGTTGTTCATTCCATTTCCCATTTTTATTCACCTCTTAACCTTTTTCTTACTGTTCCGCAAAATGCTTTGTATAATTCAGAAATAATAGCTTAGCTATTTCAAGTGTTGCAAAAGTTTTTCCTTTTGTTGTCCTTTTACTGATTGAAGAGATTTTAAGGTACTAATTGAACATTTAAAAATTTTATTGTTTTAAAATAATTTCAGACTTCAAAATATTGCAAAAATAGTATACAGAATTTCTGTATATCCTTTACCGATTTCTCCAAAATATTAACACCTTACATAATCACAGTGGTTATCAAAATCAAGAAATTAATATTGTTACAGTATTGTTGTCTAATCTACAGCTCTTTTCATATTTCATTAATGTCTTTCTTTTGGTCTAAGATCCCATCCAGGATCACACATGCATTTAGTTGTCATGTATCCTTTGTCTCTTTTAATCTGAAACAGTTCCTCAGCTTTTCTGTCTTTCATCATTTTGACACTTTTTAAAAGAGCATTGGACAATTGTGTCGTAGAAAATCTTTCAGTGAGTGTGTCTGATGTTTCTGCATGAATATATAATTCAGATTGTAACCAAATCTAAAGGTGGTTAAAAATATCTGCCGTGCCCTGGCCGGATAGCTTGGTTGGTTAGAACATCATTCTGATATGCAAGGGTTGTGGGTTCGATTCTCGGTCAGGGCACATACAGAGACAGATTGATGTTTCTCTCTCTCCCTTTCTCTTTCTCTCAAATCAATCAATAAATTAAAAAAATAAATTCTTGCCTGGGGAAAAGATGCTTAAGCGAATGCTGGAAAGATGCAGAGGAAAGTACAAGAGTGAAATGAAGGTTAGGGCCATTAGTATGGACCTCGAATGGTGCATCTCAGAACTGCAGGAGGGGGGACAAAAGCAGGCTGGTGAGTTGGCAGCTGGGTCAGACCCAGCTTTGTAGGACCTGTTAAGGATATGTAGTATTAACGGTGATGGAAAGCTATTAAAGACTTTTTAAGGAAGCAAAGACAATAGCTAAATGACATACCTGTTATATGTAGAATAATCAAAGGGGAGCATGCTGGAAAACAGACCAATTAGAAGGCTATTCTAGCAAAGCAGGCAGAGAAAAGGGTGGCAAAGAGAAACAACACAGGGCCACTTGCAGCAAGGAAAGATGGTGAGCAAATGCAGATTTGAGAGAGATTTTAGGGTGAATCCACAGGTATCAGAAGTAGATTGGACGTGGAGTTGAGGGAGGGAGCAGACACAGGGTGGGTACTTCCGGTCTGGCTAGTGTTCTGTGTAATTGGCTCAATGTTGGTACCATTCTTTGAAATGGATGAGAAGTTTTCCCTCTCGAAGTCAGAAGCATTATTATCTTCAATTACTTTAGATGACAGCATTTACAACATCTTTGTTGACTTTTGCTCCTGTATCCCAGTATGCTCATTTAACTTCCAAATACTATGTTGTTTTTACCTCACACTCTCCCCAATAACTATTTATTCTTCATTCTTTTTACCACTCTTAGTTCGTCCCTGGTTGCATACTTGCCTCCTCACTGGTTGCCAATTCCTCTTCTTTCTGTAACTTTACCCATCACTGTTTTTTCAACTTTATAGGGACATAATGGAAAGAGATTATTTCAATTTAATAAATATGTACTAAGTGCCTAGTTGGGGCAGATTACCTAAATGGGCAGAATTGAGAATTAAATAGGGCCCTGGTTGCCTGACCAGGCGATAGCGCAGTGGATAGAGCGTCGGACTGGGATGTGAAAGGACCCAGGTTCGAGACCTCGAGGTCTCCAGCTTGAGCATGGGCTCATCTGGCATAAGCAAACAGCTCACCAGCTTGGACTCGAGGTCGCTGGCTTGAGCAAGGGGTTCCTCGGTCTGCTGAAGGCCCGTGGTCAAGGCACATATGAGAAGGCAATCAATGAACAACTAAGGTGTCGCAATGAAAAACTGATGATTGATGCTTCTCATCTCTCTCCATTCCTGTCTGTCTGTCCCTATCTATCCCTCTCTCTATCCCTGTAAAAAAATAAAAAAATAAATAAAAAATAAATAAATAAATAAATAAATAGGGCCCTGGTTGGTTGGCTCAGTGGATAGAGTGTTGGCTTGGTGTAAACCCATTGAGGGCACAAGAGAAGTGACCATCTGCTTCTCTCCGCCTCTGTCTTCCACTTCTCTCACTCTTCCTCTCCCACAGCCAGTGGTTTGATTGGTTCGAGTGTTGGCCCGAGGCACTGAGGATAGCTCAGTTGATTCAGGCATTGGCTTCAGGCACTAAAAATAGCTAGGTAGATGGCCCTGGCCGGTTGGCTCAGCGGTAGAGCGTTGGCCTGGCGTGCGGGGGACCCGGGTTCGATTCCCAGCCAGGGTACATAGGAGAAGCGCCCATTTGCTTCTCCACCCCACCCCCTCCTTCCTCTCTGTCTCTCTCTTCCCCTCCCGCAGCCAAGGCTCCATTGGAGCAAAGATGGCCCGGGCACTGGGGATGGCTCCTTGGCCTCTGCCCCAGGCGCAAGAGTGGCTCTGGTCTCGGCAGAGCGACGCCCCGGATGGGCAGAGCATCACCCTCTGGTGGGCGTGCTGGGTGGATCCCGGTCGGGCGCATGTGGGAGTCTGTCTGACTGTCTCTCCCCGTTTCCAGCTTCAGAAAAATACAAAATAAATAAATAAATAAATAACTAGGTAGATTCAAGCATCAGCCCCAGAGAGGGGTTGCTGGGTGGATACTGGTTGGGGTACATGCAGAAGTCTGCCTCACTATCTCCCCTCCTCTCATTTGAAGAAAAAAAGAGAAAGAGAGAGAGAGAGAGAATTAAATAAGAAGCTAAGAATAATTGAGAAGATTCAGGGCCATTTTGCCTCGTGGTAAAAGAAACTATCCTTGTGTTACTCCTTACATACAGATAGGTTCCACGTGATCAAAGATATTTATTTAAAAATATCTAACCATAACATTATCAGAAGAAAAGATTGGTGGTATTTTTTTTAATCATCAGTGAGTTTGAAGATCTTTTAAAGAAGGATAAAAACCCAGATACCATAAAAGATAGATTCATTTGACAACCAAATATTTAAAAATTTTTTTTTTTAATTTTGAAAAGTTTATTTTAGAGAGGAGGGAGGCATAGAGAGAGAGAGAGAGAGTGAAGGGGGGGAGAGGAACAGGAAGCATCAACTCCCATGTGTGCTTTGACCAGGCAAGCCCAGGGTTTCGAACCAGTGACCTCAACAGGCCAGGTCGATGCTTTATCCACTGTGCTACCACAGGTCAGACAGCCTAAAAATCTTTTTAAAAGTTTTTAAAGATTTTATTTATTGATTTTAGAGAGAGAAAGGGAGGGGGAAAGAAGGGGAAGCATCAACTCGTAGTAGTTGCTTCTTGCATGTGCCTTGACCAGACAAGCCTGGGGATTTGAACCAGCAACCTTGGTGTCCCAGGTCAATGCTCTATCCACTACACCTCCACAGGTCCAGCAAATTTTAAAATTTGGTACAAAGATTAAACAACCTCCCAACAAAAACTTCAAATAAACTAATCAATGTAGAAAGAAGGATGGAAATAGAAAATTCACTGTTTTCAAACACCACAGTAATAATTGTTTCAAGAAAGAATCATCTTCAGGTGTTAAAATTAGTGGGGATAAGTATATTTGCATTTTTTTTTTTTTGAAGCTGGAAACGGGGAGAGACAGACAGACTCCCGCATGCGCCCGACCGGGATCCACCCGGCACGCCCACCAAGGGCGACACTCTGCCCACCAGGGGGCGATGCTCTACCCCTCCGGGGCATCGCTCTGCCGTGACCAGAGCCACTCTAGCGCCTGGGGCAGAGGCCAAGGAGCCATCCCCAGCGCCCGGGCCATCCTTGCTCCAATGGAGCCTTTGCTGCGGGAGGGGAAGAGAGAGACAGAGAGGAAGGAGAGGGGTGGGGGTGGAGAAGGAAATGGGTGCTTCTCCTGTGTGCCCTGGCCGGGAATTGAACCCGGATCCCCCGCACGCCAGGCCTACGCTCCACCACTGAGCCAACCGGCCAGGGCACATATTTTCAATTAACCGACTTGGAATGCTGAGGTCGGAGGTTTGAGGCCCAGGGTTTGTTGGGTCAGGGCAGTGGTCCCCAACCTTTTCTGGGCCACAGACCTGTTTAGTGTCAGAAAATATTTTTATGGACCGGCCTTTAGGGTGGGACGGATAAATGCACAAAATAAAATTATGCGACTGGCGTAAAAACTGTGGTATTTTTAAATATAATTGTCAAACTTATAAGACAAGCGTCAAGAGTGAGTCTTAGATGGATGTAACAGAGGAAATCTGGTCATTTTTTAAAAATAAAACATCGTTCAGACTTAAATATAAATAAAATGGAAATAATGTAAGTTATTTATTCTTTCTCTGTGGACTGGTACCAAATGGCCCACAGACCGGTACCAGTCCGCGGCCCGGGGGTTGGGGACTACTGGGTCAAGGCACATACAGGAAGCAACTGCTGCGAGTTGATGCTTCCCTCTTCTTTCTTTCTCTCCTCTATCTAAAAATCATAAATAAAATTTAAAAAAAGAAAAAAAGGAAGGAGTAAGTGGTGAGCGAAGAGGAACAGCAGACGGCCATTGCTAACAACTTTGGCAGTGAAAAGGTTGTTCAAGTATTAAAAGTAAACTGCTGGGGAAGGTTATGGATGGGCTGTTTTGCTTTTGTGCACTGCACTGAAGAGATTGTCTGGGCAAGACTGGAAGTGTGAATGTAGCTGTCTACTGGAGCATGTTGATTAGGACCCTGCGGCCGGGGGATGGTGGAGGAGTAGTAAATGAGAGGTATTCTAGGTGTTAAGCCTAATCTGGAGGGACCCGAAACATTGAAGACACGAACAAAGTCCGTGGACTCCACACCAAAGCTTTATTGTCTAGCTTGGCCAAGTGGCGGCAACTCCAACAGAAATCTGAGGGAGAGCGCGCCCCGGCCCTTTGTTCTACCTAGTTTTTATAGTTTTGCAAGTGGGAAGTACAGAAGCAAAAATTGCAATTAGGTGCCCTTTATCACTATTGGTTATAGTCATATGTCCTTTAACATGATAGGACCATGTTCAATTTGCAAGCCATACATTATTTTGGAGAAAACAAAATTTACAAGTCAACACAATGGTAGAAAGATGTCTCTTTACATATTAAAAGGCATTCCTATATTATCTAGTGTTTATCCGCCATCTCTCTGTCCTGAGTCACACGTGTTAACCACATGCATTTACATAGGAGAGGTAGTTTCCGTGGGGACAAATGCCCGCAAATGGCTCATTGCTATAAGAAAAGGTTTATTTTGGCTTTTCTCTCCCTGCACCTGTCTAGCCATTCACTCCTTTCCCCACAGGTGTGGTGAAATGTCTGGGAATCCATGTTTTCCTCCCCTTTGCATTTACAATACAATGCCAAGGGCCATCCTGGTTATGCCAATCACACAGTACAGAGACTATTCTCACAATTTCTCTGCACACCATAACCCAAATTAATAAAATGTTCTCCAAGCCTCTTAAAATATTAATATTAATATTCTGTAGTTTTTGGTACTTACAACACCTGCGGGTGAAGTGGCGCAGTGGCTCCTCACTAGGATAGCTTCTGCTTTTCAGTAGCAGTGCTGGACTAAATTCATCTTGTTGAAGCACTGTCCTTAGAAAAATTATGAAAATTAAAAATTAAATAAAGTTGATTAATAAAGCCCAGGGACTGACCTCATCTCTGAGCTTCAGGCCACTGGCAATCCAGAAAATGATGTTATTTTGAAATTTTATTTCTGACTCATTATGCTTCATTGAATTAGATATCTTCTGGATATTATTTTCTTAAAAGCAAATTGGAATACAAAGGAAAGTACATACACTAGAATTTAGTGGCTTAGCTTTATAATATGTAATTTCCAGGAAATTTTAGTATTTTAACAGCTGGATAACAAAATTAACATGCTCCATTCAATTTAGGATGACAAAATTGTGTACAAATATGAATTTCTTCCTCACACCTAAATTTATTTCCCAAATGTTTTATGATGCATATTAATTAAATTATCTCATTAAAAATGCAACAGCATTCTAAATGAGCACATTTATGAGTATAGAAAATGCCTTCTGAATAGCACAACTTAGAATTTATATAAAAAGCAAACAAATATTTTGAATTGAACTTGGTCTTGTCAGAATAATTATGCATTTGAGTTTCTTAACTTCATGTTCTGGGTGATTGGTCAGTCCACAGACATGGAAACATTCTGCCTAAGAAACAAGTGAAAAGGGAATGGCTGCCCTTTTATCTCTTTGGTAGGGAGACAATTATGAACTAAGTATTTGTAATGCTGAATTGAAATTATATATTTTTTATTTTTATTTTTTACAGAGACAGAGAGAGAGAGTCAGAGAGAGGGACAGACAGGGAAAGACAGACAGGAATGGAGAAAGATGAGAAGCATCAATCATCAGTTTTTCGTTGCGACACCTTAGTTGTTCATTGATTGCTTTCTCATATGTGCCTTGACCGCGGGCCTTCAGCAGACTGAGTAACCCCCTTGCTGGAGCCAGTGACCTTGAGTCCAAGCTGGTGAGCTTTTTGCTCAAACCAGATGAGCCTGCACTCAAGCTGGCGACCTCGGGATCTTGAACCTGGGTCCTCTGCATCCCAGTCCGATGCTCTATCCACTGCACCACCACCTGGTCGGGCTTGAAATTTTATTTCTACAGTAAATCCTATCATTCCTGTCCAGGCCCTAGGATTTGACCTTCGTCTGGGTTCACCATTAACTTTTATTATTTTATTATTATTATTATTATTATTATTATTTATTTATTTATTTTAGCGAGACAGAGACAGGAAGGGAGAGAGATAAGAATTAGGTTGTAGTTGTGGCACTTTTAGTTGTTCATTGATTGCTTGTCATATATGTCTTGACCAGGGGACTCTAACCAAGCCCAGCTTTCATGGTGGGCCAGTCGCAGCGCCATATGGTTACTCCACTGGAGGGGGGCACCATGAAAGCTGGAACTCACACTGGTGGGCGGGAGGGATCAGGTTGACCAGCACTGCAAAAGTGGGTGGCTTTTATAAAAAGGTTCGCCATCAGGGGCCTAGGTGGTCTGAGGTTGCATGTCTAATCTCTAGGCTCTGCTGTCTCCTCTTTGATAAGGGCTCTTGTGAGGGCTGAGAGCATGTGGATTAATACATCATTGCACTTAGCCCGGGAAAGAAAGCTGCCTATTAGTAGTATACCTGTTATTATTATGATAGTTGTTTTGCTGCAGTAAATGTGATACATAGTCTTAAAATAATACCTCACCTACCCAGAACTCAGCTTGCTCTTGGTGGAGAAGAAAGAAAATACGGAAAATGCCTTTTGAGCAGTGGAATTAGAAATCATGGAGCACATACACTGTAATCAGCATACATTTTACTGCTAGGAGATCTCTTTAGGTCCCAGTCCAATCTACCCTTTAATTTTGCAAGTACATTTAAGGGCTGTTATCAGTAATCTAAAACAGACTAAAAGAGGGGAAAGACTGAAGTCGGAGAAGTTTAGTAAAATTTTATTTATTTATTTAGTCTAACAGCATCAAAACTAAATTTATTGAGAGGATAATGAGCCACAGAATTACAAGAAGATTGTAGAAACAGCTTGGAAACAGGCAGAGAAGAAGGTAGCTCAGGGTGGAGGCGTTAAGAAAAAGAAACTATAAGCATTGTCTAATAGCAGAACAATGTGGTCAGTGCCAATACGATAAAAAATAAAAACCCTTCAGCTGTTTCTTCCACCTGGTGCATTACAGAAGAAAGGGTTGCAGTGGCCAAGCATGGGCCACACATCTGTCCCTGGCTGTGTGGGGGTAATTACAGTAGAGAACTTTAAATATGTTAACTGAGGTATAATTGACATACAATAAGCTGCGCATATTTAAAGTATACAATTTGATAAGGTTTGTTGTTTTTTTAAGTGAAAGAGAGAGAGAGAGAGAGAGAGAGAGATAGACAGACAGGAAGGAAGAGATAAGTATCAACTAATAGTTGCGGCAACTTAGTTGGTCATTGGTTGCTTTCTCATATGTGCTGTGACTGGGGGGCTCCAGCTGAACCAGTGACCCCTTGTTCAATTCAGTGACCTTGTGTTTCAAACTAGCGACCTTTGGGCTCAAGCCAGTGACCTTTGTATCATGTTGATAACCCCACCCTCAAGTTGGCGAGCCTGCGCTCAAGCTGGATGAGCCCGTGCTCAAGCCAGCAACCTTAGGGTTTTGAACCTGGGTGCTCAGCATCCCAGGTCGACACTATCCACTCGGCCACCACCTGGACAGGCCAGATAAGTTTTGATATATGTACATATGCACCTATCACCACAGCTAAGAGAGTGAACATATCCATCATCCCCCAAAGATTCCTAGTGTTCTTTTGTAATTATCCTCACTTCTCTACCTCCCTCCCAGCCTCACCCCTCTATCCCCAAACATACTGATTTGCTTTCTGTCACTAGAAATCAATTTGCTTTGTTTAGTTTTTTACAAATGAAACTTTTTTTTACAATATAGTTATTAGACATTTATATAACATGAAGTGATTAATCTAGGAGCCATCTGACACCATACAGTTATTACAGTATTATTGACTATATTCCCCATGCTGTGCTTTACATGCTTATGACTATTTTTAAATGACCAATTTGCACATTTTTTTTTTGTATTTTTCTGAAGCTGTAAACGGGGAGAGACAGTCAGACAGACTCCCGCATGCGCCCGACCGGGATCCACCCGGCACGCCCACCAGGGGCGATGCTCTGCCCCTCCGGGGCGTCGCTCTGCCGCAACCAGAGCCACTCTAGCGCCTGGGGCAGAGGCCAAAGAGCCATCCCCAGCGCTCGGGCCATCTTTGCTCCAATGGAGCCTTGGCTGCGGGAGGGGAAGAGAGAGACAGAGAGGAAGGAGGGGGGGGGTGGAGAAGCAAATGGGCACTTCTCCTATGTGCCCTGGCTGGGAATCGAACCCAGGTCCCCCGCACGCCAGGCCGACGCTCTACTGCTGAGCCAACCAGCCAGGGCCCAATTTGCATGTTTTAATTTTTCCCCCTTTTCACCCATTCCCTCAAACCCCCTCCCATCTGGCAACTATCAAAATGTTCCCTGAATCTATGAGTTTGTTTCTGTTTTGCATATTAGTTTATTTTTTTTAGATTCAATCACAGTAATTGTGTTTGTATCTCATTTGCATAATCAAACAACTTTCCTTGTCATTTGCTTTTCTGATGTTCTTGTTTAATAAAAAAAAATCAAATGCTTCTTTTTTTTTAATGCTTTGTATTCATTTTGAAATATCTCCTAATTTTTGTGAGCAGTATATGTATATAAGTTCCTTGAGCATTCTTGTAACCATTGTTTTGAACTTTGTATCAGGTAGATTGCTTGCCTTCATTTCATTTAGTAGTTATTGAGATTTCTTTTGTACTTTCATTCAGGACATGTATCTTTGTCTCCCCATTTTTGGATACCTCTCTGTGTTTGTTTCTATGTTTAGGTAGAGCTGTTATATCTTCTGGTCTTGGTAGAGTGACCTCATGTAGTAGGTGCCCTGTGGGGCCCAGTGGCACAGTCTCCCTGGTCACCTGAGCTGGGTGCTCCAGGTATGTTCTTTATGTGGGTTGTATGTGTCTTCCTGTTGTAGTTGAGCCTTGACTTAGAGCAGGGGTCCCCAAACTTTTTACACAGGGGGCCAGTTCACTGTCCCTCAGACCATTGGAGGGCCGGACTATAAAAAAAACTATGAACAAATCCCTATGCACACTGCACATATCTTATTTTAAAGTAAAAAAACAAAATGGGAACAAATACAATATTTAAAATAAAGAACAAGTAAATTTAAATCAACAAACTGACCAGTATTTCAATGGGAACTATGGGCCTGCTTTTGGCTAATGAGATGGTCAATGTGCTCCTCTCACTGATCACCAATGAAAGAGGTGCCCCTTCCGGAAGTGTGGCGGGGGGCCAGATAAATAGCCTCAGGGGGCCGCATGCGGCCCGCGGGCCGTAGTTTGGGGACCCCTGACTTAGAGGGACTGGCCTGCAGGCTGATTCATTGTAAAGACTGGCCACAACTATAGTGGAGGAGCTGTTGTGCGGAAGCTGACACTACATAGTAGGATTTGCTTTAGCAGGGCTCTGCTGCTTGCTGAATCTGACCTTCGAGTGGGTCATTTGTTGAAGTGCTTGGGTGGTGCATGGGCATGGTCTGAAGCTGGCTACCAGGCGTGTTTGCTTGGGGCCTCTTGGGAGGTGCAGGCCAACATCAGCTGCTCTCTGTGCCCTGTCTAGGGCTACCTGGTATGAGCTACAAAGTGATCTACACATGGTGGTCACTTGTGCAGGTCCTGGATGTGCTCAGGAGAAGCTAAGCTACAAACTGAGGCTGACTGCCGGTATTTCTGGATTTGGAGCTGTTTAGCAAGAGGTATGGGGCACGCCAAGACCAGATGCTGCTTGTTTAGGGTTTGTGGACATTTGAGAGATTATTGAAAAAGTCCACTGACAGACTCTGTGGAAGCAGCTTGAGTGGGCTCACAAGTTGGGTGGGGCAGGGTCTCAGAAAATCACCAGGGCAGAAGAATAGTGTTAGTCAGGTTGACGGAGACTCAAATATGTGGCCCACCTGCACTTTTGGGGCAGGGCTCAGCAAAAATACAGTGACTTCTGTCTGGAGAAAGTGCCTCTCCAGCCCTTGCTCTAAAGTCATACAGTTCAGTTGCTCCCCGTATGTCCCTGCTACCTTTTAAGCTACTAGCCCAGCTATCAAGCTTAGAGCAAGTGAGTCCAGCAGCAAGAAAATCTGGGCTCGAAGCCTTTAAAAGGAACACTTGGGGTTCCAGCAGCCCTTTATCTCACTCAACCACAATTTCCGCTGGTTTTCACAGCTAGAAGTCATGAGAACTTTTCTTCCTGGCTCTGGAACTGTGGGCTGAGGGCCTTGTGTGGGGCTGGGACCCCTGGCTCCTCAGGGGGTCCTCTGCAGCAGAGATATTCCTCCTGATTTTTATCTGCCACATGTGGGTATGGGACGAGCCTATTCCACATCTCCCCTTCTCCCACCACTCTCCATGCGGCTTCTGCTGTCTATTCTTAGTTATAGGGTTTTTGTTCAGCTGGACTTCAGGTAGCTCTCACGGATGGTTGTTCTGTAGATTAGTTGTAATTTTGAAGTAGTCGTGGGAGGAGGTGAGTACCACGTTTACCTACTCTGCCATCTTGACCGGAAGTCCAAGAGTTGCTTTTAAATCGATTTTCTAAACAAAGACAAATTAGAAATGCAGGGAAGCATTGCTGTTAGCAGGTATAAGAATGTGAATCATGCAAGAGATAAATATTATTTATATTTTACTCAAAGAATGTAATAGTATCTTAGAAATATTTCCTTTAAAAATTGTTATAGCACAAAATTCTATTTTTAATATAATTTTAGTTATTCAGAATCTCCACTTTTTTTTTTTTTTTGTATTTTTCTGAAGCTGGAAACGGGGATAGACAGTCAGACAGACTCCCGCATGCACCCGACCGGGATCCACCCGGCACGCCCACCAGGGGGCGACACTCTGCCCACCAGGGGGCGATGCTCTGCCCCTCCGGGGCATCGCTATGTCACGACCAGAGCCACACTAGCGCCTGGGGCAGAGGCCAAGGAGCCATCCCCAGCGCCCGGGCCATCTTTGCTCCAATGGAGCCTTGCTGCAGGAGGGGAAGAGAGAGACAGAGAGGAAGGAGAGGGGGAGGGGTGGAGAAGCAGATGGGCGCTTCTCCTGTGTGCCCTGGCCAGGAATCGAACCCGGGACTTCTGCACGCCAGGCCGACGCTCTACCACTGAGCCAACCGGCCAGGGCCAGAATCTCCACTTTTGCTGTTGAATTCACATGGCTAACCATTTAAGATATATATTCCAGTTGAGTTCTTCTGGAAAGGTGTTATTTCCCCCCATTTAATAGATTAAGACACAACACACAGAAAGGTTAAATACGATGCCGTAGCATTCCCAACTCCTATGCGGTGGGGGCGGGAAGCTCCAGGTACATACGGCCTCTAGGCATGAGCTGTTAGAGCTGAGGGTGTCCCCACTTCATCCTCATGCAGGATGAAAATTGTATTGTGTTATGATAAGTAATTATTTTATTACTTAAAGTGTGACTGGATTACCCTCAGGGTCTCCTCAATTTACCTCAAAGTAATTTACAACATAAAACTTAAAAACACTGAAGTGCTGACTTATTTAATAATCTTTCCTGTATCAACTTCATCCTTGTTGACTGCTCTCATCCAAACCACAGGGTCATGGCGTGTTTAACATGAACTATTTCTCTAGGGACAAGATACAAGCACTTGACACCTTGTGGGTATTCATCTGTAGTACTTGCAAATATAGGGGGAAAAATGCAATAAAAGCTATTTCTAGTATGTAAAGCCAGCAGCCACCATCGTGGCCATTCACATGCAGGTTCGCATTGGATTCGGACAGTCGGTAAAGAAACCATGGAGCCAAAAACTGGTGGGCCATAGTCTTTAATCTAGCTTGCACCCGGCGGGCAAGTAAAAATACACACTGGGCTCCAAAACCCAGTCACACTCAGTGCTCACAAAGCCACTGACTTATCCGAGTTTCCTAGAATCAAAGGTTTCTAGCTCACCAACCTTATTCTCCTCAGTTCCCCATTTTCTTCCTTATCCCAGATACAAACTCTACACAAACTGGCATCTCACTCAGCACTCCGCCATCTTGGCTGCTTCTCCTGGCCTCCTCCACGTGGCCTCCTTCTGCTGCTGGCTCTACTTTCTCTGCTCTCTCATGCTAACCTCAGGAACCAACAGCCAAGTCCCGTTCTGCCTCCATTTTATAGTGTAGAAATCCAAACCCTTAATCCAATATACATAATAGGGAAGTCTCTTAATACAAAGTCACTTCTCTGAGGCATGATAGGATTGTACCACCTTACACCAAAAAGGGTGGGAAGGGCTTAATCCCAAAACCAAGCCCCAGGCTACAAGGATTCTGCTTGCCTTTAGCCCACCCCAACACACATTAATATCACCTGGGCAACGGCCTCTTTAACAAAGTGAGCATAATACATTTTATCTGCCCAACATAGTATTCTAATCAGGTTTCACATTTCTCTTAGCAATATTTTAGTACATATCTTCCGATTGGCAGTTATTACAGATGAGTGTAAGGAATCAAAGGAATTGTTGGTTTGCTTTTTGAATTTTTAACTCTTTCAAAATGAACAGCAAGAATAATTTTTTTTTTTTTTTTTCCTAAAGCAGGTTCCGATCTATCAGAGTGTGACTCAGGAGATACTTCTTCCTGCCTAGGTCATTTAAGGTGGAGGAACTGACCTTTTACCTCCCTTTATCTAATCAGATTAGGCTACTGTAACCCACAGTCTGAGTTATCATAATTTCCTGTATTTATTTCCAGCTAAGTACATTGCACCTGGAAAACCTGAACTCTCACCCACTAGGATAAAAACGGCTGCTGGCTGGCCAATCAGAAAGGAGGTTGCAGAGGGTGGCGTGGGGTGTGTGGCCTCTCTCGCCTGCTGATCCAGTTCACCACAGCTGTCAGGTGGAAGGGTGTGCCAGGGAGGAGACCACGTGTTGGGTGCCGACTCCCTTGCTCATCTCTGTGTGCTTGGCTCAGGTTCACTGGCCGGAAGTATCTTCTCTGCACTTAGGAAATGTGGCTTTGTGTATGGAAGTGGGCCAGGATTCTGAGCTTAGCCGCCAAAAAAGTATCAAAAAAGACAAAAAGAAAGATGAAGAGTTAAGAGAATGAAGGCTAAAAAAGTCACACAGTAAACACTATGGCAGGTCAGGTTTTTTTTTTTCTGTTCACTCTTGGTGTTATTTGCTGCTGGTTTTAAGAGGCAGAACTGTGGACCTGTTCCCACATTTCCATGGGGGACGTTGAGACACGGAGACATTAAATTGGGACCCTAAATCAAAAGGATTCTGCTATTGGGCTGTAAAACTGTGAGGGCATAGGAAGAGTAAGCTTTCATAAATCCAGAGCTGTGACATGTCACTTTGAAGAGGGTTCCTGGCCCTCCCAGGACACTCATGGATGACACTGATTTTTGCCACATGCCCGCTGGACCCTGTTGGGAACTGCTTCGTTGGTTCCAGGACCTACTTGTTAGTTGAACCCTTGGGACAGGTTTTTCCTCTGTGTGCTCATTGTGAGTAGTCAATTTAGATATCTCCTTTGTGCCTGGTTCCCCAAGCCCTTGTATGTGAGGGTTAGCAGGAAGCAGACACTCCCCTGCTCCTCTTTAGAAGGTTATTTAAAGAGGAAGTGGTGTGTCTTTGAAGGCTACAGTGAGGAAAAGAGGCGAGAGATAAAGGCAGGAAGACAGGAGCTCTGAAGCATAAGTAACTCTCAAGGGGGCATAGGACAGGTTAAATGTGTCACCAGGCTGTAGTTCAGATGTTATCACACCACAGGAATGTGGGCTCTACTGGGGGTGGAGAGTAGGGAGCAGGTCGAAGTTAAATCAGGCATTGCTGATGAGTGTTTTCAGTTAGTTGTAAGCACTCAGGAGTGGTGAAGTGGGGCCGTGATGAGCCCTGGCGGGAACGAGGACAGTGAGCTGGGAGGGTCCAGTAAGGAAAACTAGCAAGCTGGACCCACGGCTCACCAGGCTGACTTGCAAGGCTGCCTGGGTGTTGTGTGCCCCAGAGCACATCAGGCCTCCACTTCGCAAGGGAATTTATATTTTATTCATGCCTGAAGTTGAGTATTTTCCTTCTGACTTTGGTATGCTATGGGGGTCTTGTTTCAGTATATTTTTCATCCTCCAAATCGCAATGTTTCTCTTATCATTAGTACTTGAAGTGGTCTTCCCTTGTCTTCCCACTGTAGCAGCTGAAGTGTGAGGAGCTGGAAAAGTCTGCCCACCAGCGCCCTGCCAGCCCTCCTGTGCTGTTAAATTCCATGGATCTCGGCCCTGGCCGGTTGGCTCAGTGGTAGAGCGTCGGCCTGGCGTGCGGGAGTCCCGGGTTCGATTCCCGGCCAGGGCACACAGGAGAAGTGCCCATCTGCTTCTCCACCCCTCTCCCTCTCCTTCCTCTCTGTCTCTCTCTTCCCCTCCTGCAGCCAAGGCTCCATTGAAGCAAAGTTGGCCCAGGCGCTGGGGATGGCTCCTCGGCCTCTGCCCCAGGCGCTAGAGTGGCTCTGGTCGCAACAGAGCGACGCCCCGGAGGGGCAGAGCATCGCCCCCTGGTGGGCATGCCGGGTGGATCCCGGTCGGGCGCATGCGGGAGTCTGTCTGACTGCATCCCCATTTCCAACTTCAAAAAAGTACAAAAAATAATAATAAATAAATAAATAAATAAATAAATAAATTCCATGGATCTCTTCCTTCCCCAAAGTACCATTTGCTTGTCATCGTGCACTTAATTTTTTAAGCTGTTTGCCTTCCCTCCTGTTGGAAATGTAGGACTTACATGACAGTGGCTTCAGTTTCCTCCGCAGAGACTAAACATTCTGCTTGCTTGATCCACCCTTCCCACCCCGCCCCTGCACCCTCCGACATGCTGTCACCTCTCCCCACTGATATCCTGCTTTCTCCCTTGCCCCGTAGTCTGTTCTCAGCAACACACTCACAGGTCCCTTTGTAAATTACAGTACCATTGTTGGGCAGATAAAATATATTATGCTCACTTTGTTAAAGATGGCGCTGCCCACATGGAAGCCGGTTGCCCAGGTGATATAATGTGTGTTGGGGGCTGGCTGTGGGCAGGCAGAATCCTTGTAGCCTGGGGCTTGGTTTTGGGATTAAGCCTTTCCCACCCTTTTTGATGTGGGGTGGTACAATCCCATCATGGCCCAGATAAGTGACTTTGTATTAGAGACTTCCCTATTTTGTATATTGGATTAAAAGTTTTGATTTCTACACTATAAAATGGGGGGAGAACGGGAGCTTGCTCTCTCGGTTCCTGAAATTAGCATTAGAGAGCAGAGCAGAGAAAGGCCACGTGGAGGAGGCCAGGAGAAGGAGCCAAGATGGCGGAGTGTTGAGTGAGAAGCCAGTTTGTGCAGAGTTTGTGCAGGGAGAAGGAAGGAGATGGGGAACAGAGGTCAGTAAGGCTGGTGAGCTAGAAACCTTTGATTCTAGGAAACTCGGATAAGCCAGTAGCTTTGTGAGCACTGAATGAGTGGGTTTTGGAGCCCAGTGTGTGTTTTTACTTACCTGTCGGGTGCAAGCTAGGATTAAAGATGATGGCCCATCAGTTTTTGGCTCCATTTTTCTTTACCGACTGTCTGAATCCAGTGTGAACCTGCATGGGCCAGGCGGCTGTGGTGATGGTGGCCCTGGCCACTGGCTTTACAGCCATTTACATCATGCCTTTGCCCAACACCCTAAATAGTTCCCCATTTCACTCCAAGTGTAAGCGAGAATCCATATGGTGATCTGTATGGCCCCCTTACTTTCCTTGCCTGATTTCTTTTCCCACACTCTCCTCTTCACTCTTTCTCTTTTCTTTTTTATGTGAGATGAGGGTAGATAGTGAGACAGATTCCTGCATGTGCCCGGACTGGGATCCACCTGGCAACCCAGTCTGGGGCTGAGGATCGAGTACATAGCTATTGTTAGCACCTGAGGCTGATGTGCTAAGACCAGTTGTCCTATCCTCAGTGCCTGAGGCCACATTTGAACCAATCAAGCAACTGGCTGCAGGAGGGGAAGAGGAAGAGAAGAGGGTGGGAGTGGGGGAGAGAAGCAGATGGTCACTGTGCCTAATCTTCAAAAAAAACCCAAAAAAATGAAGTCTGAATTTTTGTATCAATCTCCCAATTTTTAAATGTGATGACTTAAAATTTTAAATATACTGTAACAACCAAATCAAACATTTATGATGACTAAATGTTGCCTTTGGGGCCGCAGTTTATAACATTTGATGTGTTTGAGGGTTTATGCAGTACTTATTCTAAAGGAGTGTGGACTTCTAAATGGATAAGTGGGATCTCACAGGCTGGGCAGGATTTAGATAAGCTGTGGGAGAAAAGGAGAAAATGAGGGTATTTCTGTTTCTCCCTGTACCTGGGCCAAAGGTGTGGAGGGAGGCAGGACCGGCAGAGTGCTGAGGTGGGTGGGATAATGGAAGATGTGTATTTATTTCATCATCAGTACTGGCAATAGTCTCCCTGGTGACACTGAAAAATTCTTTCTAGGTTAAATTTATTGCACATGTCAGAATACAGGCCCAGCTGCCAAAACAACAAAGTATTAGATTAGATAGAAATTTGTCACAATAGTCTGCCTATAAGCAAAACACACTGCTTCTCTTCTTGCTTTGCCATGACTCCTCCTTGTGACTGAAGATGGCTCACCTGTGTGGCAGCTTTCCAGCCAGTAGAAGGGCAATGGTGGAGGGTGAAGGTGTGTCCCTTCCTTGAAAGGGCAGGATCTAGACTTCCATCACAGTACTTCCATTCACACCCCATTGGCCAGAGTTTGGTCATGTAGCCATACCTAAGTCCAAGAACATCTGGAAAATGTAGGCTTTACCCGGGTGGCTTTGTATCAGCTAAAAATTACTGTATTGCCCCATGTATAAGAAAATCCCAGCCCTGGCCGGTTGGCTCAGTGGTAGAGTGTCGGCCTGGCGTGCAGGAGTCCTGGGTTCGATTCCCGGCCAGGGTGCACAGGAGAAGCGCCCATCTGCTTCTCCCCCCCTCCCCCTCTCCTTCCTCTCTGTCTCTCTCTTCTCCTCCCGCATCCAAGGCTCCATTGGAGCAAAGTTGGCCCGGGCGCTGAGGATGGCTCTATGGCCTCTGCCTCAGGCGCTAGAGTGGCTCTAGTCACAACAGAGCAATGCCCCAGATGGGCAGAGCATTGCCCCCTGGTGGGCATGCCGGGTGGATCCCGATCGGGCGCATATGGGAGTCTGACTGCCTCCCTGTTTCCAACTTCAGAAAAATACAAAAAAAACCCAAAAACAAAAAACAAAAAAAAACAGTCCCATGTATAAGACCCACCTTAATTTTGGGGCCTGAAATTTGGAAAAAAAAAATGTATTATAAAATTATTGAACTCAGGTTTTATTCAGCATAAAATTCCTTCCTTCAAGAAAAGCAGGAAATGCAAGTAAAAATATCTACAACCACTGTAATAAGACACACCCAGTTTTTAGACCCCAAATTTTTCAAAAAAGGGTGCATCACATACAGGGGAAAATACAGTATATTTTTATATTAGAAACAGAGATTGGGTATTGCAGAATAAACAGCAGTCTGCTGCATTTGCTCCTGGGGGCTCAGGTTGTATGAGGTCAGACATGTCTTACTGAACCCTCAGTTTTCTAATCATTTTAGCAGACCCTAGTAACAGGAATGGAAAGTGACACTTGACATTTCTATTTTCTTCTTTTAGATTCCCTGGACCGCTCTATTTCTGGTTAGTCTGAAGTAGCGTGCCGTATTTTGCTTTGTGTGTTGGTGTGCATAGTTGATCTAAAGCAGCAGTTTTGGTTTGGGGACCCCTTTGTGCTCTTAAATATCTCTAAGGGCACTGCCCTGGCCTGATAGCTCAGTTGGTTGGGGATTCGTCCCAAAGTGCAGAGGTTGTTGGTTCGGTCCCCGGTTAGGACACATACAGGAACAGATCTATGTTCCTGTCACTGTCTCTCTCTGTCCCTTAAAAAAAAAAAATCAATAAAATTTTTTTAAAAAATCACTAAGGCCCTGGCCAGTTGGCTCAGCGGTAGAGCGTCGGCCTGGTGTGCAGGAGTCCCGGGTTTGATTCCCGGCCAGGGCACACAGGAGAAGTGCCCATCTGCTTCTCCACCCCTCCCCCTCTCCTTCCTCTCTGTCTCTCTCTTCTCCTCCCGCAGCCAAGGCTCCATTGGAGCAAAGATGGCCCGGGCGCTGGGGATGGCTCTGTGGCCTCTGCCTCAGGTGCTAGAATGGCTCTGGATGCAACAGAGTGACGCCCCAGAGGGGCAGAGCATCGCCCCCTGGTGGGCATGCCAGGTGGATCCCGGTCGGGCGCATGTGGGAGTCTGTCTGACTGCCTCCCTGTTTCCAGCTTCGGAAAAATGAAAAAAAAAAATCACTAAGGGCACTAAAAAGATTTGTTTATGTGGTTTGTATCTATTTATATTTACCATATTAAAAACTAAAACAGACATTTATACACATACTCAAATAAGCACTGTATGAACTTGGACCTCTAGAAATCTTCACTATACAATTGTGAGAGTCTGATGGTGTAAAAATAAAAAGCAAATGTTTTAGTAATATTATGAAAATAATATTGACCTGACCTCACACACCCTTTAATAGGATCTTGGGGACCTTTTCTACACTTTGACAGCTACTGATCAAGAGAGCATAATCTATTTATGTTAACTTTGGTAGTCGTAACACATTACAACTGAAAAGTGCTAGGACTGAGGATTAAAACATAAAAGAATTAAGACAGGACGATGGCCATGGAGTAGTTAATGGTCAAAAATAATAAACCAATCTATAAACTTTTTTTTATATTAGATTTTAGGGTAAATTGGTTTCTCTCTATTTTCTGAATTATAAATAATTTTATGTGTGGGAATTAATAGTGATGGGTTTCCATCTATAGCAATCTAATAAATTCTGGTGTCTAAGAGATGTTGAATTGAACATTTTATATAACATTTAGAGGTTCCTTACAGAGAAGTCTGTTGGATTTTTGTGCACACTTACTGTTGCTTTTGCCCCCTCCCCCCCCCCCCCCCCCCCAGCCCTGAACCTGCCTCTTCTCACTTGGCACCTCCCACTGCCTCCTGGGAAATGTAGTACTCTATACGCATATTTGCATTTTCGGCCACCCTTGCAGCCAGGCTGCAGCCATGGCCCCGAGGCTCTGCCGGTCAGATCCTCCATCTCATACTTTGACACAGAAACTAGTTTCAAGAAGAAATGGAGGCTGCTCCACGTTTTCCAGGGCAGCAGCAGGTGTTGCTGGTTGGAAGCTGCAGGCTCCCCAACCCATCAGATCGGTGCTGCTGTGTGATTTGGGGGTGATCTTTCTGGATACGTAGCCTCCAAGCCCAATTACTCTGGCCTTCCTGGAAAATTCCATTTAAACATTTTTTTTTTAATTTTTCATCTATTGTCAACATACAATATTCTTCCTGGAAATCTGATCTTTCCATTATCTTCTGAATTCAGGAGTTAGCGCCTTTGCTTGCAAGTAAGAGTCCTGTGGACATAGTCTCAGATGCAGTGTTAGGAAACTTCCTGTCTCACAGTCACCTGGGCCACATTCTGACTCTCACTGCCTGTTGGTGGGCTTATAACACTGGATTCAGAATCCTTGTGCGTGAGTGCCGGGAGCCTGCATTTTTAAAAAGTCCCTGGTTTAGGTAATTTTTAGATAAAGTAAAACTTTAGAACTGCTGTTCCAGTGTTTCCAACTCTTTGAATGATTTGTTCTGAGTGTAACGATCTGAGTAACCCCAGAAGGTTTTGCAAGACCTTAATCAGTGACTAATATTTCCTTGTTCCTTCCTCTTCCCAACCAGCTTCAAATTCCCCATAAGTCTATCTTCAACTTTTGCAATGTCTTTTCCCCCTAGTTTATTTCTTACAGAGCAGTGGTAATTTCCCAGATGGGGTGGCCTACATTCTGTGGTGCCAGAATTAATTTGGGTTTTAAACTACACTGTGACCGTCACTCTGTCCGGGTCATTTCTTCCTTGTGCATTTTTGCAGCCTACAAGCTTAGATCTCCAGGGATCACTGGAAAGGATGAATGGGAAAGTCTAGAACATGTCAGGTGACTTTCTTTGAAGGGTTTTTCAGCCATGGATGCAGGCCAAAAAAATAACATGGGTGGGTTGAGTGATATACTTCCAAAATTTCTAGAATCAAAGGATGTTATAACTTGAAAGAATGTAGCTTAACCCCTCATTTCATAAATGAGGAACTGAGCCAAAGGGACCGTGTGTGTCCATCATCACATTTGTGACTCGTGGAGCATAAAGGCCAAAATTATTTTAGCAGAAGTGGGAAGTGGTGATGCAAAAAGCTTGATTAAACTAGCATAAAGAAGTGGGAGACTAACATTTGAGTGACTATTTGAACTTGGGTACATTCATTTAACATCTCTGAGCCTCAACTGCAAAGTAAAGTGTTCTCAGTAAGATCACACCAGCAGACTCATTCTGGGTGCTAGGCAATAATTGATTCTCTTCACAACTCCACTTTTAAGAAACCATAACCACCTGCAGTTCTGTATTTTCAGGAAGTTATTTCCAATGGTCTTTCTAAAAAACTGAGATTATTATTATTTTTTTATCAACTGATAAAACTGAAACCTTTCGAGCCATGGCTATGGGAGGAGAAGAGAGAGAAAGATAGAGAGAGAAAGGGGAAGCAGAGTGGTGGAGAAGCAGATGGTCACTTCTCCTGTGTTGCCCTGACCAAGAATCAAACCCAGTACTTCCATACTCTGGCTGACGGTCTACCACTAAGCCAACCAGCCAGGGCCCAAACTGAGATTATTAAAGTTATTTCAATTTGTTCACATACTTCTGAGGCAAAAATAACCCTGCAGTTTAAGATTTGATTTGAGACTGGAGTGTGTGTGTGTGTGTGTATGAGAGAGAGAGACAGAGACAGAGACAGAGAAGAGATGAACAGATAGGGACAGACAGACAGGAAGAGAAAGATGAGAAGCATCAATTCTTCATTGTGGCTCCTTAGTTGTTCATTGATTGCTTTCTCATATGTGTCTTGTCTGGAGGGCTCAAGCTGGTGAGCTGTGCTCAAACCAAATGAGCCCGTGCTCAAGCCGGTGACCTCAGAGTTTCGAACCTGGGTCCTCTGCGTCACAGTCTGATGCTATATCCACTGCGCTACCACCTGGTCAGGTGAGACTGGAGTTTTTTAAAAAAATAACCCAAGCTCTGCCTTTTTTGTCTTTGAAACAGATGAAGTGATTGAGAAGAAACAGTGAACATCTTCGTTTTGTAGATAGGACACCATGGATCAGCCACTTACTGTGAATTCTCTGGTAGGTAGCACCAAACGATATTTTATATATGGTTGGAAGTCCCAAAAAGGAGAACAGAAAGAAACCGAATGTGAAATAAAGTCTAACACTTGTCGTTTTTCATCCATCTGTGCGGTCCTCTCCTTTGAGGAAGTGATTAATGAAGCCATCTCTGCTAGAATTAAAAATAATTTTCTTTTTCACAGAAGTGAGAAATGTTGATTTATCTAGTTAGATTCGAGGGGTGTAGTCCTTTAGCAGGACACTGGAGAGAAGAATTTCAGAGTTGACTTTCTAGCAGGTCCATCCGCCTCTTCGTGCCTCAGCTTTTTACCTTGCATGGTACTGACCGAGGGAAACATTTTGTGTTTAACACCTAAATGTTGTGTTAGGATCTTGTGTAAATGTTTGCATTTTTGAAACTCTTGTTTTTCTCACTTTCCCCCTTTCAGCCCAAAATGGTGCACATTTTCTCTAGCTGCACCTTAGAAGAAGCAGTGTGCTGGAGAGGACACAGCAGGGGCCTTGGGATCGATCACATGGATTAGTCTGTGTCCCAGATCGGTCTTCCAGTGGAATGTAGGCGCATTATATAACCTCCACGGCCCCGTTTTTGTACTCTGTGCCTTATGACAATTGGAAACAATATATATATATATTTTTTGCATTTTTCTGAAGCTGGGAACGGGGAGAGACAGTCAGACAGACTCCCGCATGCGCCCGACCGGGATCCACCCGGCACGCCCACCAGGGGGCGACGCTCTGCCCACCAGGGGGCGATGCTCTGCCCCTCCGGGGCATCGCTCTGCTGCGACCAGAGCCACTCTAGCGCCTGGGGCAGAGGCCAAGGAGCCATCCCCAGCGCCCGGCCCATCTTTGCTCCAATAGAGCCTGGCTGCGGGAGGGGAAGAGAGAGAGAGGAAGGAGAGGGGGAGCGGTGGAGAAGCAGATGGGCGCTTCTCCTGTGTGCCCTGGCAGGGAATCGAACCCGGGACCCCTTGCACGCCAGGCCGACACTCTACCACTGAGCCAACCGGCCAGGGCTGGAAACAATATTTTTAATGCGCCCTATTTTGGGGGCTTGATAAATGGAAGCTGTCATTGCCACTATTCTCCTCTTTAGGACCCTCCCCAACCCACTCACTGCAGCCTGTGGGTAGCCCCGAGAGCAGCAGTGTACTGGATACCTTCTACACACAAAGCTTAGCACCAGAACATAAAGAAGTGAAGGTGCTTGCTCTGAAGTGGGTTATGACCTAACGTTCTCTCTCTGCCCAGAAAGGGAGCTTCAAAGGAGCTCAGCTGCTTTGAGAGTATGTTTGAAGGCTAGAGAATGGTAGCAGCTTTTTCATTTTCTGACCCCATGTTGTGGGATAATAAAGGCTTCCCCCTTTGTACTTATGCAGAGGAAGGCATCATCCTTACACATTGTCTTGTGTGGTTTTCTAGAACATATGTAGGAATAATTAAAATTTATTGGATGGTCAATTAAAAATGAACACCTAGGCTTTTTTTTTTTTTAATCTGGAAATTTTGTTTTTCCATCCAAGAATCTCACATGCAAATGAAACATTGATTGATGAAAGCATTAAGTTATTTTCCCACTGTACCTCTGAATGAATTTTAAGTTTGGGGGAAGGATTAGACCATTCCATAAAGGAAAGATAAACTTTATGTTTATCTTCCTTTAAAAAGATAATCTAATTATAATCACGTTGCCCCCTTTTCTCTTTCTCTCCTTTATTTGGTACATTTATTGATGATCACTTGTGTTGTAAGAAATATGCTACAACCCAGCAAAACAAAAGGGATTGAATGGAAAATGATTTTTGAAGGAGTTCATAAGAAATCAAAAACATGTGCATACAAATAATTATAATTCATTGTGGGTTAAATTGTAATAAAAAATGGACAGATTACTCTTGTACCTAGAAGAAGTTGGAATCCTCCTTTAGAAAATTTCCTGATTTCCATAAAATGTTTTTCCAGTCATTTCTGATGTCATTGAAGCATTTATCTATAGTCAAGTCCAAATATTTTCATGTAGTGCTGTTGCACACGGTGAGTGTGATTGGGAAAATGTGGAGATGCTGCTCTGTGGTGTCAGAGGCATCCCAGGTGGAGAAGATGGTGTACACTCAGGCCTGAGCTTTAGAGTTCACAAGCTCCGACTCCTGCCTTTGGTGGGGGGAACCTCTGGCAGCGTCTCCGACATTAATCAGAGTCTTTCAGAGAATTAGGAGAGCGGTGTCACAAGGTTTGCGTAGAAGTGAGAGTTTGTTAATTTAAGGGGAAGTCACTTAGAAAAGATCTGAAAATTGATGCTGCCAGTCACATCTCTCCGATTTTAGAATTTTGAACCAAGTGAAATAGATTTAAGATGCCAAGGAGGATCATAATCAAGTTCACCCTTTAGTCATCGTAGGACCTCAGGAACTGGAATCAGACTTGCAACCTACCCTAACAGCCCGAGGGGGACTTGGGAAGCTAAATTTGTTCTGGGCTAACTCCATTTTTTGGAGTATCAAAAGATGATAGAGCAGCAGTTCTCAACCTGTGGGTCTGTGTTTTGGTCATTCGAACCCCGCCGGGGTCATGACCCACAGGTTGAGAACCACTGTGATAGAGTGTTCTGAAGCAGTGCCTCTCAAACTGTAATATGCGTAAGTGCCTCTGGGAAACTAGTTAAAACTTCAGGCCTCTCTCCAGGGATTCTGTCTAGCCAGTTGATATTGATGCTGCAGCTACAGGGACCACACTTTGAGAAGCACCGGTCTAAAGCAGGAAACTGAGGGCCAAATTCATCTGTTTGTTTGTGTAAATAGAAATTGGAACAAAGTCATTCTGTTACTATTGTTTGTGGCTGCTTTCATGCCAGCAGAGCTGAATAGCTGTGATGGAGACAGTATGGCCCACAAAGCCTAAAATATTTGCTGTATGGCTGTTAATAGGGGGGAAAAAAAAGGCAAAGCAACAAAATAACTTGTCTTTTTTGCTTTTCTGAAGCACTGGCTTTTCATTTGTTGGTTTTTTGTTTGTTTTTTGTATTTTTCCAAAGTTAGAAGCAGGGAAGAGGCAGACAAACAGACTCCCGCATGTGCCCAACCGGGATCCACCGGCATGCCCACCAGGGGGAGATGCTCAGCCTATCTGGGGCGTTGCTCCATTGCAACTGGGACCATTCTAGTGCCTGAGGCAGAGGCCATGGAGCCGTCCTCAGGGCCCGGGCCAACTTTGCTCCAATGGAGCCTTGGCTGTGGGAGGAGAAGAGAGAGACAGAGAGAAAGGAGAGGAGGAAGGAGAGGGGGAAGGTTGGTGAAGCAGATGGGCACTTCTCCTGTGTGCCCTGACTGGAAATCAAACCTGGGATTTCCACATGTCGGGCCAATGCTCTACCGCTGAGCCAACTGGCCAGGGCCAGCACTGGCTTTTTATTGAATAATTAGGTAATTACCTTGAGTGTACATGTTCTGTGTTTTTCCAAATACATACAGATGCTGTTTTTATTAATAAAATACAAATATATTAATATCACTGACTTGTTCTTAGTAATTATTATCATTATTTTGTAGTCTGGGACAAATTAGTGTAATTACTGTTCTGGAAGTCTGATTGTCTTTTTAATGTTAAAAAAAGAAGGGCGGGAGAGGTGTCCATATACTTTTAAAGGCTTCTCCAGGACTTATTGGTGGAGGTTTTTTCACTTGGTGAAGATGTAGGGAGGACCAGAAAGCTTTTTATATATTCTGAAGTAGAGTTGAAACTTGATCCTTAATTCTCAAATCCAAGCTATCTCTTGGAGGCACTATGGGGTAGGACATGAGCTCTACCCTGGCAGGAATCCTTCTCTTGGTCTGCCTTATATGGTCCAGGATGGGAATAGTCATGAGAAAAAAGAGCCAATGATATTTTACTTGAAATGACCTAAAACATTTACATAATAGGAACTTCCAAATAATTTTATCCTAAAATCTAAAAGAGATCTTTCCTCAATAGAAATGGATGTTTACCCTGGAGATATGTGTCTTTTTATGTGTGTAGATACTGTGTTGAAGCAAAAGACTTTGCTTCTATCATCTTACTATCTCTCATGAAAAGCTTTTGTTAAGTATCAGTGTCAGGGGTTTAGTACAAAAATTACATGCATCCTTTCAGTCAGATTCATTTCTACTTATAATCAGGGTTCACATTTTGCTTGACAGAAAAAGTTAGCTGCTATGCCTGACCACACAGATGTTTCCCTCACCCCGGAGGAGCGGGTCCGAGCACTGAGTAAGCTGGGCTGCAACATTACCGTCAACGAAGACATCACTCCGCGCCGCTACTTCCGGTCCGGAGTGGAAATGGAGAGGATGGCGTCTGTGTATCTGGAAGAGGGGAACTTGGAAAATGCCTTTGTTCTTTATAACAAGTTTATAACGTAAGTCTTTGAAATGAGAGAATAAGACAAATATTGACGTGATATTCTGATGAGACAGTTTGGATGCCAGGAATGTTTTTGAGTTCGGACCAGTTTTACAGTCTCCCAAAACATTAAATGGGTAAGTTTTCAAATTAACTAAGCAAATGTACTCAAAGGCATCCCATATCATGTCTCAGGCTTAGGGATGGGGAGAAGGTCAGGGATGTGATGAGCACAGAGGGACAAGATAACTTCTCAAGTGGCCAGCACGGTAACCTACATGCCCTTGTCTTTAACACTCTTCAGAAATAAAGTTTCTTGTTTCATGCTGCTCTACCCCTACAGGAATGTGAGCTTTATGAGAGCAGGAACCATATTGCAGTTTCATCTACAGCAGGGGTCCTCAAACTACGGCCTGTGGCCGCATGCGGCCCCCTGAGGCCATTTATCCGGCCCCCGCCGCACTTCCGGAAGGGGCACCTCTTTCATTGGTGGTCAGTGAGAGGAGCACATTGACCATCTCATTAGCCAAAAGCAGGCCCATAGTTCCCATTGAAATACTGGTCAGTTTATTGACTTAAATTTACTTGTTCTTTATTTTAAATATTGTATTTGTTCCCGTTTTGTTTTTTTACTTTAAAATAAGATATGTGCAGTGTGCATAGGGATTTGTTCATAGTTGTTTTTTTTTTATAGTCCGGCCCTCCAACGGTCTGAGGGACAGTGAACTGGCCCCCTGTGTAAAAAGTTTGGGGACCCCTGATCTATAGCATCTGGGACATGTCATTCACATTTTAAAAATTTGATTTGATGGGTTGAAACTGGGGAATGTGTTGGCAATTGTAGGAAGGCTCTGATTCAGGGATACGGATACTGTAGCAATCAGTTTCAAGTTAGGTTTTTTTAAAGCAATTTATTTAGCTGTGTAATAATGCTATGTAGAAAGGAGCTTCCAAAATGAGTGAAAATGGCTACCTCAGAACAGCTGTGTGAAATATCATACTTCCCATTAGATAGATACGGATTGTAACATGTCCTAGTTTAAGATTTAACAGGCATGGGATTTGGATTTTTCTTATCAATTTGCCAGTTGGGAAGAGCTGATTCCAGTAATTATTTAATCTAAGCTGAAACCCTTATTTTTTGTTTTTAATTGCAAGTCACTTGTTGCTTAATTTCACTAGGTTAGTTGGGGACTTAACCTGAGAACATTTAAGAAGTTGATGGTTGACAACATTCAGCCTACCTGGGAAAATCAATTGTTTCTAGAAAATTAAACAATAAAAATGAAATTGCGGGTTATCAATTATCATCGATAGCACGCTTTCCAAAATCTTTTATTTCCTAACTAGTGTAAGTTACCAATAGATAATTTTTTTTGTCACTTTCTGCATGACTTTTGTACCCAATCCTATGGAATTATAAGTGTGATAAACACTAGACTCTGAGCTACTGACTGATCAGAATTTTTTTGTGTGTGTATTTTTCTGAAGTTGGAAATGGGGAGGCAGTCAGACAGACTCCTGCATACGCCTGACCAGGATCCACCCAGCATGCCCACCAGGGGGTGATGCTCCGCCCACCTGGGGCACCCGCTCTGTTTTAACCAGAGCCATTCTAGCGCCTGAGGCAGAGGTCACAGAGCCATCCTCAGCGCCCGGGAAAATTTTGCTCCAATGGAGCCTTGGCTGCGGGAGGAGAAGAGAGAGACAGAGAGGAAGGAGAGGGGGAGGGGTGGAGAAGCAGATGGGTGCTTCTCCTGTGTGCCCTGGCCGGGAATCAAACCCAGGACTCCCGCATGCCAGGCCGACGCTCTACCACTGAGCCAACCGACCAGGGCCTGATCATAATATTTTAATTCTCTTCTGTCATTAACCATGTGATAATCTATAATTGACTACCCTCCATTTCTTAGCTTCAAGTGATTTGTGAATGAATATCTACGAGGTTGCTTCAACTTGAAATATTTGTGACTTTATTCTGTTTAGAAAGACTTAGGCAACTAACAATTTGTGTAGCCTTTCTAAGCTTTAATTCTCTCATTTGAGAAGTGAGAGTTGTGATATCATTCCAGTATACACTATAAGTGAGATGAGGAATGCTTGTGCACCTTGTAAACAACAGAACATCAGTCATTTATAAAGTAACACATGATAATTGATCAAAAATAGTATTCATAGCCCATCACACTCTATTAATGAGGGGTCATTCATTTATTTAACAAATATTTATTGAACACTTATTATGAGCCGGACACTGTTCTCATTGGGGATACATCCAGTGGAGCAATATCTTGTGGAAACATTACTTCCACCTTACCTGGAAGTATGCACCTGGTTTGCTCTAAGGATTTTTCTTTACTTCTGCTGTCCTTTTTCCTCAAATAGGCATTGTAAAATAATTCCTAATTAGCACCTAATCCACTCAGGACACTGGCTGTCATTTCTCTTAGCTGCGAATTTTCTTTTTTTCTTTTTTTTCCTGAAGCGAGAAGTGAGGAGGCAGAGAGACAGATTCTTGCATGTGCTCAACCAGGATCCACCTGGGATGCCCACCAGGGGGCGATGCTCTGCCCATCTGGGGTGTTGCTCTGTTGCAATTGGAGCCATTCTAATACCTGAGGCGGAGGCCATGGAGCCATCCTCAGCGCCTGGGCCAGTTTTGCTCCAATGGAGGGGCAAACTGACTGCAGGAGGGGAAGAGAGAGAGAGAGAAAAAAAAGGAGAGGCAGATGGGTGCTTTTCCTGTTTGCCCTGGCTGGGAATCGAACCTGGGACTTCTACATGCTGGGCCGATGCTCTACCACTGAGCCAACTGGCCAGGACTGCGAATTTTCAGTTAAAGAGTTTTTGATATACACACCATGACACTATAGATTCATCAGTGGTCCTATGAGTCTTTTTCAGTCATGAGAGGGATTACATTGATCTTTCCAAACTTTTAATTTTTACCTGATTTTTTGTGTTGCCCCCTGCTCACATGAGTAAGATGATGCTGATTTGGGATTAAGTATCCAGAACCTGAGGAGGACCAAAGCGACCTGATCTATTTATGGAGCATCCTGACCCTCTTAATCTTAATGCTTTGTGTACTGAGCTTAACTACCCTGTGGTGCCAAAATCATAGTCAATGCCAACATTTATTTGATGGAAAGGCAGATGAACTGAATATAGGTTAAATAATATTTTTTTCTTTCTTTTTTTCCAAATGAGAGGAGGGGAGATAGAGAGACAGACTCCTGCCTGCACCCTGATTGGGATCTACCTGGCAACCCTCATCTGGGGCCATGCTCGCAACTGACTAGTTTTAGCACTGGAGCCATCCTCAGCGCCCAGGACAGTGCACTCAAACCAATCAAGCTATGGCTGAGGGAAGGGGAGAGAGAGAAGAGGGAGGGGTGAAGAAACAGATGGTTGCTGCTTCTGTGTGCCCTGATCAGTAATTGAACCTGGGCCGATGCTCTACCACTGTGCCAATCTGCCAGGGCTGGTTATAATAATTTAACATTTTCCTTTTTGAAAAGGAGACTTATTTTAATAGTAGAAACGAACACTGAGCTTTTTCTATTATATAATGCTAAAGACGTGCTTTCTCCTTCTCTAGCTTGTTTGTAGAAAAGCTTCCCAGCCACCGAGATTACCAGCAATGTGCAGTACCCGAAAAGCAGGATATTATGAAGGTATTGTGGGGTTAATTCTTCCCTGTGGGCTCAAATACCCCATAAGTATCATTATTGGTTCACACTCCCTTCCTTTCTTCCTGTCTCATCCTCTGGAGAGTATAAGCACAAAATGTTTCTTCCATTAGCAAAGATGCTTCGATTTTTTCTTACACCTTTAATTGTCATTACTAAGCCAGTGTGGGATGTGTAATTGAAACTGGCTTAGGGGGAAGGGGAAGGAAAGAAAGATTTTTATTTGTTCATTTTAGAGAGGAGAGAGAGAGAGAAGGGGAGGAGGAGCAGGAAGTATCAATTCCCATATGTGCCTTGACCAGGCAAGCCCAGGGTTTTGAACCGGTAACCTCAGCATCCCGGGTCGATACTTGATCCACCACGGGTCAGAAAGAGAAAGAGATCAATAATGTGGAAGAGACTTTATGGCGTGAAGAAGGAATGATTTCACCATTTCTTTCAGAGATTAAGAGAATGGCTATTTCTCCATATTTGTTCAAGATAGTCATTTTGGTTGGTTCTAATTATAGTCCATGTTGTCCTAAATCCCTCAACTATTTGAAAATCGCTGTTGATTATTAAGGTATGAGCCTAATAGATAATAATGTGTTTAGGGATGGCCTGAAGTAGTCTCAAAGAAAAGGAAGATTGTTGAAACATATTTATTCCTAATCAACATTTGAAACATATATAATTTTAGATATCTGTAGTTGAGAATGTATTTTTTTTTTTAAGAAGAGAAGGAGAGACAGACAGAGAAACAGACAGGAAGGGAGAGAGGTGAGAAGCATCAACTTGTAGTTGTGTCACTTGAGTGGTTCATTGATTGCTTCTTGTATGTGCCTTGACTGGGGTGGGGCAGGGGAGGCCTCCGGCTGAGCCAGTGACCCCTTGCTTAAGCCAGCAATCTTGGGCTTCAAACCAGCGACCTTTGGACTCAAGCCAGCAACCATGGGGTCCTGTCTATGATCCTACGCTCAAGCCAGTGACCCTGCACTTAAAGCTGGATGAGCCTGCACTCAAGCTGGCTACCTCAGGGTTTTGAACCTGGGTCCTCAGCATCCTAGGTTGACGCTCTATCCACTGCGCCACCACCTGGTCAAGCTGAGAATGTATCCTTTCAAATAATATTTTAAAAATGTTTTTCATTCATTGCTCTTAAAATGGTTTGGGTTGCCTGACCGGGCAGTGGCGCAGTGGATAGAGCATCAGACTGGGATGCGAAAAACCCAGGTTCGAGACTCCGAGCTCACCAGCTTGAGCCCAAGCTCGCTGGCTCGAGCAAGGGGTTACTTGGTCTGCTGAAGGCCCGCGGTCAAGGCACGTATGAGAAAGCAATCAATGAACAATTAAGGTATTGCAACGTGCAATGAAAAACTAATGATTGATGCTTCTCATCTCTCCATTTCTGTCTGTCTGTCCCTGTCTATCCCTCTCTCTGAACCGCTCTCTGTAAAAAAAAAAATTTTTTAAATAGTTTGAGTTAAGCTTATATGAAGGAAGATAAACAACACACACACACACATACACACACACACACACACACAGCCAATCACAGCATGAAATTTTAAATAACTCTCAAAGGGTATTTTACCATAAATGGAATAAAGGCTCTCTCTCACCACTTACATAGGGACTTGAAGCAGAACTCAAATTTTGTCAAATGGTCTCCTACATTTTTAAAATTTTCTATGCACACTCATCTGAAAGCTCATTCATTTCCTTGCCTTTGTGTATAATTTTCTCTCAATTCTCTTGTTCATTCTTAACCTTAGAGAATTCTGTATGGAAACCAAAGGTCTCAGGCTGCCAGTGTGACTCATTTACTCTATGTTAGGATCATTCTTGTTTTTACTTGTAGGAAAAATTGTCCAAAAGTATGTACATTTTCTTTGTTTCCGCTTGTTGAATAAATGGAGGAATGGATGAATGGATGACGCAAGATTAAGAGAACAAAAGTTTTAATGGCTACAGTCAGGAGATTTGTATTCTAGTTATAATGGGTCCACTAGCTAGTTGTATGATACTGAACAAGACTTTTAATTGCTCTAGGCCTTTGTTTCCTCATCTCTAAAAAGTGGGGGAAAGGGATTGTGCTTGAAATATATCAGAGTTCTCAGCCATTAGCAATCGTGGGGAAGTTGTTTAAGATCCAGGTTCCCCTGCTCCTTCCCTACAATAAAGATGTTGATTCAGTAAATCTGGGATTAAAGATGTTGATTCAGTAAATCTGAGAATCTATATTTTTATAAACTATGTCAGTGCATTTTATAGTCTGTCAAACCTAGGAGTAGCTGTCTACCATGCTCTTCAGTGTTCCTTCTAACTTGGATGGCATATCATTTTTATGCTATGGAACGTGTAGTTAAACCCCCTACCTAAAAATGGGTTACCTTCCTAAACAAAATGCATAAACATTACAAAGGGCATAATTTCTTCCCTTCCTTACTAACAAGTAATAGTTTGGAGTCCTAGTAAAAAAGAGATTTAATTTTTCCACCATCATCTTTGGTTACTTGTGTCTTGATTTCTAATACACATTCCAGCTGTTTTTCTTTCTCAGCTGATGATCTGAAAGACTATACTGAAAATCCCACTAATCAATATGTGTATATATTTTTAAAAGAAACTGAAGGAGATTGCATTTCCAAGGACAGATGAATTGAAAAAGGACCTTTTAAAGAAATATAACGTAGAATACCAAGAATATA
Organism: Saccopteryx leptura; assembly: GCF_036850995.1. Taxonomy (NCBI): domain Eukaryota; kingdom Metazoa; phylum Chordata; class Mammalia; order Chiroptera; family Emballonuridae; genus Saccopteryx; species Saccopteryx leptura. The sequence continues at coordinate 48,273,016 of NC_089511.1, read as the reverse complement.
TGCAAAGCAAAGTAAGTTCAATTGGTACATTCATTTCATAACTTTTCTGTGCAAATATATTTTTGAATTTTATTTTCATTTGCATTTTATAAATGTCATATGCATTCAAATTAAAAATTAAAGATGCAGTGATGTAACACCAATAAAAAATTCATGTTGATATCCAGGTTAAGCACTTGCACCAAAGATGTGGTATTTTTATTTCCCTACTACAGCATCTAATAAAGTGATGCATTAGAAAGTAGATTTCCTACAGTGATTGAAATAGAGCTTTTTGACCAACTCTTGCCAAGGTAACCTTGAGCCAGGTGATGGCTCTTTGATGATGAATGGAGGTTGAGGAGCCAGGGAGAACAGGTTTCTGATATATCTAATTTGTTGGCCTTGGAAATGTGAACTAGATTCTGAGATATTACAGTCAGTATTTTATCGAGGTAGAATTATAATTGTATGAATGAAATACAGTCATATCACCAAGGGGTGATAACTTTTGGATTATTAATGAATAAACAATAAAAATGATAATGATGTCTAAGAGACTAAAAGGCATTAAAAGAAGAAATTGGCCAATCAGTTTATAGGATACTCACATTGAAAACATGAATTCTTAATGTTTTCAGTTTTATTGTAAAGGTTGTTTTGCTTTTTTTGTTTATATGTGTTATGTGCTCTGGAAGTTGTCACCTTTATTGACTCTCACTTCAGTTAATTCTCAACATGGTCGCAGAATTTCTCTCCTTTTTTGGGGGGCATAGCCAGAGGTCAGATTTGAGGGAGATGTTTTGACAAAGGGACAGAGGAAATGTTGAAATCAGAAGATTCCCGCAGGAGTGGATATTGATGATTTGATTTGAACAATGAACGATAAAAATAATTCTGGAGGCTTGGACAAAGCAACAGCAGGGGAGAAAACAGCCCAGCTGAGACTCCCTGCCATGCTCTCAGCGTGTCTGGTCATCCCTCAGGATTCCCTTGGGAGAAACAGCCTCGGCAGCTGATGCACAGTCTGCCTTTGGTGATACAAATTTCCCAGTCCACAGGAGCAGTATCCCACATGGAGGGCATGTAGAAATCTTTGGGGGGATAGCATGGCAGCTGTTATGCCTAGGACCAATGAACAGATTTACCGGTAAGCCTTTGCTGTAGGCAGCACCAGTATCCCCTGGGTGCCTGTTAGAAGTGCAGGCTCTCGGGCCCTACCTGAACCGGCCGAATCAGAATGTGCGCTGTAACAAGACCCAGGATGGTTGTGTGTGTATCCACATGCTGCTGTAAGCTGTGCACCCATCCCTCTACCTGACAGGAGCTCCCAAAGTCTAGTTTTCTTAAAATCATTTGGGGAGCTTATAAAAAAGTTATATTTTCTTACCAAATTATACCTGGGTATTTTTTGATAAGTCTTGGGAATCTTCATTTTTAACAAAAGTCCTGGTTTCGTTGTGATGACAGGACTACATTTTGAGAGCCATTGCTTAGTGATGTCCTTTCTTCATAAAGTTCCAGCAGTATGAGTTCTAGAGTCACATGCAAAGGGTTCTTGGGCAGCACCACCCAAACAGGCTTCCCCAAACTACGGCCCGCGGGCCACATGCAGCCCCCTGAGGCCATTTATCCGGCCCCCCACCACACTTCCAGAAGGGGCACCTATTTCATTGGTGGTCAGTGAGAGGAGCACTGTATGTGGTGGCCCTCCAATGGTCTGAGGGACAGTGAACTGGTCCCCTGTGTAAAAAGTTTGGGGACCCCTGCGAGAACTTGCGATGATGGGAAGTTTCTATGTGACACTCTATTATGGGAGCCACTAGCTGCATGGTACTTCAAACTTGACTAGCACGACTGAGGAACTGAACTTCTAACTTCATCTAATTCTAATATTTACAGCTTACAAAACTTAGGGAATATTTCAGAATGCACTTTCAAGATCAGGGAACGTGCAGATACTCCAATACTTTCAGCCTTTTGTATAGTGCATTTTCACCAATGAAATAAAAGTCGATTTTGCACCTCATTTCCATAACTGAACAACTTTGACTTGTCATTTGCTTTTCTGATGTTCTTGCTTAATAAAAAAAAAAATCAAGTGCTGCTTTTTTTTTATTGCTTCATATTTATTTTGAAATATATATATCCTAATTTTTGTAAGCAGTGTACTTAAACTTACATAGCCACATATGGCTAGTGGCTATTATACTGAACAGTGCAAGCTGGGATGATCTAAGAGCAGACCATTCTGACCTTGATTTTCTAATATTTAACAGCACAGGGGTGTGGGAGGAACTTGATTGTCATGACCTGTCTCTGATAAAATATGAGTGGATTTAGATCTGCTATCCAAATCGATTAAGGGGCTCTTGCCATGACATTATATATTTTTCTGTCTGTCACGTGAATGTCCGGGGGCAGATTGCAGTAACTAGTTATGTCTCTGTCTGCTGGAAGATTGAATGTCTGATCCCAGGTTGATGTTCTTGCCTTGGAAACTAACCTTTTGTTCTGGCAACCACATCTTTTTAGAACAAATATAAAGCTGAAATTCTCAAAAAACTGGAACACCAGCGATTAATAGAGGCAGAAAGGAAACGGATTGCTCAGATGCGACAGCAGCAGCTGGAAACGGAGCAGTTTCTGTTTTTTGAAGATCAACTCAAGAAGCAAGAATTAGCCCGAGGTCAGATGCGAAGCCAGGAAACACCAGCGCTGTCAGAGCAGATTGATGGCAGCGCTTTGTCCTGTTTTTCCACACACCAGGACAGTTCGCTGCTGAATGCCTTTGCCGACCAACCTAATAAAAGTGATGCAACCAATTATGCTAGCCACTCTCCTCCAGTCAACAGAGCCTTAAAGCCAGCTGCTACTCTAAGTGCTGTTCAGAGTAAGTGATAAAATGTGCCCTGAAAGACATTGGTTCTCTTCTAATGGAACTGTATTTCTGAAACAACTGGGAGGGTCCTCATTTCATTATTAATGGTGATATGTACATGAACGATATGTACATGCAGACAGAGCTAATCTTTCCATATCATATGGCTTGTACTATATGTACCCTGAGAAAGCTCTCTTTAATAATAAATGGAACCGTATATGGTACGGGGATTTTAAAAAGGAATTGCCAGCATTGTTTTTTTTCTCTTATGGTTTTAACCAAGAAACACATAAATCTTAAACACATACTGGAGATGAAAGAAAATGTTGAGAATTTGCCTGACCATTTGAATTTTAATGGTTAGCATTTCCCTGGGCCAGGAAGATCTAGTACATATGGGTTGTTAACTTCCAGATAGATTATGTGTTTCTCTCAATAATTAGTGCTGCTTAGTACCGTTACATCTGTGCTGGCAAGTTTTCAAATCAAATGGTGAATCCTTCCTGGCATTCGCTGTCAGATGGAGTTTGTGTTTCTATTTATTTTTTATTTATATATTTATTTATTTTGTGACAGAGACAGAGAGAGGGACAGATAGGGACAAAAGGACAGGAAGGGAGAGAGATGAGAAGCATCAATTCTTCGTTGTGACATCTTAGTTGTTCATTGATTGCTTTCTCATATGTGCCTTGACGGGGGGGGGGGGGTGGGGGGCAACAGCAGACCAAGTAAGTGACCCCTTGCTCAAAACAGATGAGCCCACACTCAAGTCAGCAGCCTTGGGGTTTTGAACCTGGGTCCTGCGCATCCCAGTCTGACGTTCTATCTACTGCGCCACCGCCTGGTCAGGCTTTCTATTTATTTTTTAAGAGACATGATAGGCAACCACTTAATATATTACTCTATGTCTAATTATTTCTGAAACCATCATCTTATTGTTTAATTATCATCAACTTTCATAAAGATACAAGTAATGTATAGGAACACAATAAAGAATATTCATTCCGCCTGACCTGTGGTGGCGCAGTGGATAAAGTGTCGACCTGGAAATGCTGAGGTTGCCGGTTCGAAACCCTGGGCTTGCCTGGTCAAGGCATATATGGGAGTTGATGCTTCCAGCTCCTCCCCCCTTCTCTCTCTGTCTCTCTCTCCTCTCTCTCCCTCTCTGTCTCTCTCCTCTTTAAAAAATGAATAAATAAATTTAAAAAAAATTAAAAAAAAAAAAAGAATATTCATTCCGTGTCTTATAGGCTCAGATGCAGGCAATGCGGCCTATGCACTTCCCAGTATATCTGCTTTATGCCAAAGGAAAACTACACATACATGGAAATAGTTGACCCCCGGGCATAAGTACTTGTGCTTTGTCATTTGTTTATAAAATCATTTATATGCCGAGGGTAATTTTACCTTCCTTCTAGTCAGTGTTTACTGTTTTTTAAATAAAAATTTTATTGCCCTGGCCAGTTGGCTCAGTGGTAGAGCGTCGTCCTGGCGTGCAGAAGTCGTGGGTTCGATTCCCGGCCAGGGCACACAGGAGAAGTGTCCATCTGCTTCTCCACCCTCCCCCTCTCCTTCCTCTCTGTCTCTCTCTTCCCCTCCCGCAGCTAGGCTCCATTGGAGCAAAGATGGCCCGGGCACTGGGGATGGCTCCTTGGCCTCTGCCCCAGGCACTGGAGTGGCTCTGGTCGCAAAAGAGCTACACCCCGAGGGGCAGAGCATCGCCCCCTGGTGGGCAGAGCGTCGCCCCCTGGTGGGCGTGCCGGGTGGATCCCGGTTGGGTGCCTGCGGGAGTCTGTCTGACTGTCTCTCTCCGTTTCCAGCTTCAGAAAAAATAAAATAAAATAAATAAAATTTTATTTATTGACTTTAGCAAGAGAGGAAGGGAGAAAGAGACAGGAACATCGATCTGTTCCTGTATGTGCCCTGACCGGGGGTCAAACCAGCAACCTCTACACATCAAGGACAATGCTCTCACCAACCGAGCTATCTGGCCGTGGTGTCAGTGTTTACTTTTAAGTGCTTTAAACTGACACATGGAAAGTGGAGCCTCTGATCGTTTCACTTTTGATATTTGTATTTATTTGCAGTCCCTTGCCAAAAACAGTTTTGAAACATGGGACGTAAGATTGGTCTTTGAGTTTCTTCTCTCTTTTCTGTTTCTTAGATTTAGTGGTTGAAGGACTGCGATGTGTAGTCTTATCAAGAGATCTTTGCCATAAATTTCTACTGCTGGCAGAATCGAACACAGTGAGAGGAATAGAAACCTGTGGAATCCTCTGTGGGAAACTGGTATGGTCTTCGTTTCGGGTCTCCGCCCAGGAGACTTTCAGAAGTGCTGACGTTCTTGAGATAAGCAGAATAAAAGCATCCTAAGAGTTATAAATACTAGGAAATTAACTTTACATAGATTAATTTTATAAAACTACTGTCATTAGTCACGAATTATTCTTCTAGAAAATGGATGACAAAATTTTAGGGATTACAGGTTCTTTGGACTTTCCAGACCCTCTAGTTTTATAAGAGAAATGGTTAGTTTCACATACATTTATATAATTAACTCTGCCTGCTTTTATCTGCAGGAGGTATCATTTAGCCACCCTTTTTCAGATCCATGTGGACTACAACTAGGGTTTTGTTTTCTTTAAAACAATTGTTTCAACAAACTTCAGTCTTATGGTACCAGCCATATTTAAGTATGGAAGATTTTATCGAAATATTTGATGATAGACAATGTCACAATAGAAGGAAATAAATAAGAAGATGCATTTAATTTCCCACTTGCAAGAAAGATGAATAATGTTTCTTTGAAAGTGTCCTTTCATAGTCTCTTTGGGTATAAGTTTATATTTCTGGATCCAGGAACATTTTCAGTCCTAAATATTTCATTTGGAGGCTGTTGTTTAATTGAGTACATAATATGCTTTATTCAACACACATCTTTTACTGTATTCCAGTTTTGCATCACTTTTTTCCTGTAGGAAGGGACACAGATGACAAGGACAAGAGAATGACCTGCCATCTCCTCCCTGCAGTTACCTTATTTGCCCTTCAGGAGGCAGAGTGCTTGGGATGCTTCCTCCCTAGGGCCATATGTTGTACTTGGTTTAATTCTTTCCTTCCTTCCTGTTCGCCTGCCATTCTCCATCAGACAGATATTTACTGAGTATCTATAAGTGTCAGACACTGTGCTAGGTGCTGGCATTCAGAGCCTACAACAGCCATAGTCTCTGCCACATGACGCTTACACGATGCTTGTAAAACCAGACAGATGGTTAATTATAAATAGGGCTGGGTACTCTCAATGGAAATGCAGAACCATGAGAATGTGTAACTAGAAAACTAACCTTGTCTAGGAAAGTCTAGAAGGGTTTCCCTGAGAAGTGATCTTTATACTAGGCATGAAGAATATATGATATAAAGTTAGCCAGCCTGGAGGGAAGAGTTGTAATGAAGGCTGATAGACACTTCTAAGCCCAAGGAGGGAATGCTGTGCACGGACGGACAACTCCGCACAGCACAGATGTCTTTTACCTGAGGTTCCTACCACCACTTCACAACCCCCTTCTTTGGACTTTTGTCTTTTACCTGGGGGGAGGTAGTTTATTTTAACTTTCTCTTGATCAAATTGCAAATCCAAAAGATTACCTTAATTATGGAAAGTCCCAGAGAATCCTCCCTAATAGTAGAAGGAAGTCTTTGATTATAGGTAAGAAACAAGATCATCAACCTCCAAAAACCTTAGAAATGCCCTCTAGTAACACCACAAAATTATTGACCTCAGATTTCCCCCTCCAAACAAACCTGTTACTATTTTGTTCTGATTGTTCATTACAGCTGCAATATATCGAAACATTATTTATTAACTAAACTGCCATGGACCAGCCTGGGGTGCTCATTCTTATTTATGGTACATATTCTATTGTGAAAATGGATTTTAAGCTCCAAATTGCTGACTCAGATTTTTGGCATGTAATCCATTTTCTGGTTCGGTTCGGTACTTTGTTTTTGAATTGTGATGAGATGAGGGTGGGAAGATGATCATGCACGTGGCGGGGCAAAAATTCAGGATTGTATGTTGTTGTTTTTTCCTGCCATATGCTTTTTCTCCCCTCTGTCAATAGATTATTTATTTTTTGCTAATTGTTTTTTTAGACACATAACGAATTTACTATTACCCACGTAATCGTGCCAAAGCAGTCTGCAGGACCAGACTATTGCGACATGGAGAATGTAGAAGAATTATTCAGTGTTCAGGATCAGCACGACCTCCTCACTCTGGGATGGATCCATGTACGTTTGACCTTTGGGTCTCAGTTATTGTGTGTGTGAGAGTGTGTGTATGTGTTTGTGGTGTGCTGTGCTGATTTCCTTCATATGTAAATACAGCTTAATTTAAATAGTTCCTTATTATTTTTTTTACTTTTTTATTTTTTGTATTTTTCTGAAGCTGGAAACGGGGAGAGACAGTCAGACAGACTCCCGCATGCGCCCGACTGGGATCCACCCGGCACGCCCACCAGGGGCGACGCTCTGCCCACCAGGGGACGATGCTCTGCCCCTCCAGGGCATTGCTCTGCCACGACCAGAGCCACTCTAGCGCCTGGGGTAGAAGCCAAGGAGCCATCCCCAGCGCCCGGGCCATCTTTGCTCCAATGGAGCCTCAGCTGCGGGAGGGGAAGAGAGAGACAGAGAGGAAGGAGGGGTGGGGGGTGGAGAAGCAAATGGGCGCTTCTCCCATGTGCCCTGGCCGGGAATCGAACCCGGGTCCCCCGCACGCCAGGCCGACACTCTACCGCTGAGCCAATAGGCCAGGGCCCCTTATTATTTTTTTTAAGTATAATAAATTGCATCACATTAAAGCATTTTCTTCAATGTTAGGTCGTGTCTAAATCTAACAAATCTAAATTTGGCGAGGGTTATAATATGCTTTCTTTCCTACCAAGTTAAAATAAGGACAAACATTTGGAAATTGAGTGACTTGTTTTGATGATTATTAGCTAGTGTAATGGAGGCCTAGTGAGATTTTTAATTAACTTGTCTAGATAAGTATCAATGTTCTTTTTCCCTTTGCCATGGATCTAAAGTAAATTAAGAAAATTTTGGAGAATGTTTCTTTTAAATAAGTGTTTGTACATATTAAATAGGGACCATATATACTCCACTGCATCTCCCCTACAGGTGACTGATGTATAAACTGTATAAATAGCTGTGGAGTAGGGTCAAAAGGATAAGGCCAAAAATATTGGGTTCCACCATCCAGCCTATCATTAGGAACAAGAAAGGGCTTAGGAATTAAAAGATGTGAGTTTAATCTCAGCCCTGCTAAGAATTTATTATAGGAAATATGGCAAGTTATTTAAGCAATCTAAGTATCAGCTTTTCTATCCATAAAATAGGAATCATAGTAATTGACTTAGGATGATGGTGAGTGTTAAATGAAATAACATTAGTAAATTTCCTAGCACATTTTTCAAGGGATTCAGAAAATTGAGGTTGTTGATTTTGATAATAATAGTTTACTTTTCCTATTCTTAGTTTAATATCTCTGGGATATAGTCTTCCATTCAATCCTACACATCTGGCCTTGGGGTAAAAACAAGTCATCCCACTGTTATGGGATGCTGGCCAGGATTTCCAGGGCACATCCTGGAGAACTGCAAGAGCCCCTGAAGACTGATGTAACTGTTTTAAAAAACTTTACTTGCTTTATAGAGAAGTACTGAATAAGGGCAGGATGCACCCCACCCACACCCACACCCACACCTACACATATATATGCACCCACAAAATCACCAAGCATTTGGTGGTCTATAATTTAGGAGGGTAGAGACTTCAGACGCAGTTCCACCTATAAATAACCATGTGTCAGGACTCCTAACCTTTTTTCCAGGTTCCTTCATTGACCAAGTGGGGCTAATGCAAACCTTCTGTCCTTCACCAGATTTGTGTGATCTATAAGCAAGATACCAGGTTTGAAAGCCTTGTGAAAAGTATAAACTGCCTCTCAAATACCAGAAGTTATTTATAATGGAGTTTGCAAAACATTCCATATATCTATTTGTTTTCCTTAACAGTAAGTAATGTGCCTTACTGTTTGCTTAGAAATTGCTGAATTTTAAAGGCATCATTTAGTTAATGTAATCTTTTTGGTGATAAGAATGTATTTTAAAACAAAAAATAATTGTTGCAAAGACATTGTAATATAAACTTAGAATGACAGTCCATTAAATGTATTTACATTGAAAAGTCAATGTTTATCTTACAAAACATTTTCCAAATTAGAAATAAAAGCTTTTCCCTTATGTCCTGTGGATATAATGTATAGCATAATGAAGTTAAGTCATTTACATAATAAATTTGGCATAATTCTAGAATTTCAGGACTTTATATTTAGCAAGTGAGAGAGATGGACAGAGAGACAGAGACAGGAAGGGAGAGAGATGAGAAACATCAACTCGTAGTTGTGCCTTAGTTGTTCATTGATTGTTTTCTCAATACGTGCCTTGTCGGGGGGGGGGGGGGGGGGGGGGGAGCTCCAGCTGAGCCAGTGACCCTTTGCCCCTTTGTTCAAGCCAGCAACCTTGGACTCAAGCCAGCAACTTTGGGCTTCAAACCAGTGCCTTTGGGCTCAACCCAGTGACCATGAAGCCATGTCTATAATCCCATGTTGAAGCCAGTGACCCGGTGCTCAAGCTGGTGATCCTGAGCTTAAGCCAGCGACCTCAGGGTTTTGAACCTGGGTCTTCTACATTCCAGGTCAACACCATTGCCTGGTTAGGCTAGAATTTTAGGATTTTGCTTTTTGTTTATTTCACTATACCAAATTGTTATGGTTCAACAAAAACACTAAAATGTTACATATCTAAACATCAATATTTGTAATGACTTTTTGTGATGATTTTTCTATTGGCATAATAATAGTAACAAATTCCACAACTAGTTCCTTCCAGATAAAAATTAGTCACTGGAAAGAAGGGCTTAGTCAGAATCAGACAGATCTGGAATAGTGTTTAGACTTGGCAGCTTACCTAGCTCTGTGACCTTCAGCACATTATTAATGTTTCTGCTTAGCCCAGTTTCCTCCTCTGTAAGATATGGGGGTAATAATAGCACTTATTTTGTTGCTGTAAGAATTGAATGAAATGATTCATGGAAAGTGATTAGTTCAATTGCAGTGAATGACATCTGCTGCTATAGTTTTATCATTCTCATCATTTTTATTTCCATAGAGCAGGGATCTCCAAACTTTTTACACAGGGGGCCAGTTCATTGTCCCTCAGACCATTGGAGGGCTGCCAAATACAGTGCTCCTCTCACTGACCACCAATGAAAGAAGTGCCCCTTCCAGAAGTGCAGTGGGGGCTGGATAAATGGCCTCAGGGGGCCGCATTGCAGCCCGCGGGCTGTAGTTTGGGGACGCCTGCATAGAGGAGGTGGGGAGGTAAGCACCATTCTCCCATGGGACGGTTGTTCTCATGGAGTCAATGTGATTCCTCCTGGCGGCAACAAGGGCTCAGAATGTCTTGTGGTGTGCTCTCAGTATGGAAAGAAGGTGACAGGTGGAGTGATTTGTGTACTTGACAGTCCACTCCCTGCCTCCAGAGCACTGGAGTTCCTTTGAACACATCTTACTTTCTCACCAACACATAGAAGGCTTTCTGTACTAAGAGAAGGTTTTCGCTGAAACAGATAACAGGCAGTCAGACCCTCCCCTACATGCCTTCACTAAAGATTTGGGTTTTAGAAATTAGATAATTTGCATTCCTCAGTTGATCTAGTTCTTTGTAGATTATTTTTTTCCTTACAGAACATGTATCTTTTTGTAAATCGGTATCAATGGATTCTTATCTCCATTTTAGTAAATAAGCTGGAAAGGAGTTTTAAAATCTTACATTTCTTTAACAAACCGTAATTGCATGAAGCTATCTATTTCTGTGAGCCTATGGCCATTAGTTATGACAGCAGTAATAACAGTGAGTGGTTACATTTTTTTTTCTGTGTGCTAGGCACTGTTGTAAGCATTTTACATGGATTATCTCACTTAATTTTCATAATTCCATGAAGAACATGATTATCCCTATTCTCTAGTTGGTGAAATGGGCGTGAGGAGGTTAAGGAATCTTTGCAGTGTTATACAGCTGGGGAGTGATGGCAGCAGGGCTCAGAGAGTGCATGCCAGGGACCCTCGTCTCATGATTTAAGTCAGGGGTAGTCAACCTTTTTATACCTACCGCTCACTTTTGTATCTCTGTTAGTAGTAAAATTTTCTAACCGCCCACCGGTTCCACAGTAATGGTGATTTATAAAGTAGGGAAGTAACTTTACTTTATAAAATTAATAAAGCAGAGTTACAGCAAGTTAAAGCATATAATAATAATTACTTACCAAGTACTTTATGTCGGATTTTCGCTAAGTTTGGCAGAATAAATCTTTATAAAACAACTTACTATAGTTAAATCTATCTTTTTATTTATACTTTGGTTGCTCCGCTACCGCCCACCATGAAAGCTGGAACGCCCACTAGTGAGCTATAGGGACCAGGTTGACTACTACTGATTTAAATGGTCACATTCCTTTTTCAAGGGTAATTGGGATTGATTGTGAGTTTTAAATCATTATGAGTGCAGGTATTTTTCTTTTTTTTTAGAGAGACACAGAATGAGAGACAGAAAGAGAGAGAGATAAGAAACATCAACTTATAGTTGCAGCACCTTAGTTATTCATTGATTGTTTTCTCATATGTGCCTTGACGGGGGGGGGGGGGGGGGGGGGGGGGCTCCAGCTGAGCCAGTGATTCTTGCTCAAGCCAGTGACCTTGGGCTGAAGCCAGTGACATTTTTGGGCTCAAACCAGCAACCATGGAGTCATGTCTATAATCACACACCCAAACCAGTGACCCCACGCTCAAACTGGCGACCTCGGGGTTTCAAACCTGGGTCCTCAGCATCCCAGGTCAACACTTTATATTCACTGCACTACCACCTGGTCAGGCTGGGTGCATGTATTTTTCATATCCAAGGTTTCATATGAACCTCTGATTTGTCTCTTGTAAACACAAGTGTATACATAGCCAAAATCCTGAAAAATAATTCTTTTAATTTATAATTCCTTTCTTCTCATCATGAGCATATTTACTGGCTGTGCAAGATGAGTCCCAAACACCTTCAACAACGGAACTCTCATTTGTAGGGAATGGCAATCCACAAATGGATATATAGCACCATGTGGTGAATTTAGTGAAAAATTTCCTTTTCTAACCATGATTTTGTGATGATTAAGAATCTATTCAAAGCCTCTGGCAAATTAATTTCCAGTTCTGTCTTTCCCATTAAGCAGAAAGGACATGAATAATTCCAAGAACTTCTTCTCAGTTGTAGTTATTCCAAAGATGAAAAAAGGGAAGGTATATGTCTGCAAGACACTTTTTTAAAATTTGTATTTGATTAATAATGGTAAAAAAGAAAGAGCAAATAACTAGAGTTTTCTCTCAGCACGGGCCTTGGTCTTGGCCAAGACTTGGGTACCCCAGTAAGATTGTCCTCTCTTATTTTTACAGACTCATCCAACCCAAACTGCTTTCTTATCCAGTGTTGATCTTCACACGCACTGTTCCTATCAACTCATGTTGCCAGAGGCGATTGCCATTGTGTGTTCACCAAAGCATAAAGAGTAAGTGCAACTATTGAGGGGCTCAAGTAAGGCTTTGTCTGGGGCTGCTGGGTTTAAGTGTATCCAGTACCTGGTGGAGGCCTTTGAATAGGCAGGCACACCAGGCCCTTGGGGAAAAAAAGACTGGTGACACCAGCTCCCATGTACCTATAGCTCTGCAATCTTGCTTTCAAGGTCCTTTCAGTGGGAGATTTACTGCTTCTCTTTCTTCAGTTGGCATGACCTTGAAGTGGATAAACTGAATGTTATTCCAGTTTGCCATTCGAGACTTTAGTTCCACGATATTATTTCCTGTTGTAGAAAAATTTCTAGCCTTACTTGAATTAGCTCCAAAAACTCTCTAGGTTTGGGAGACAATGATTACTGTAAAGTGATTATAAGCAGAGGACTCATATAACTTATATAGGCGTCCCGTCTCTATCCTCAGTTGGTGTGTTTAGCACAGTGAGGCCCAGCCTCTTTATCCCTGATACCAGCCCATCATGGATTGATGTGAGGAAACTATAGGTGATAGTCTATGTAAAGGGCTTAGCACAGTGCCCGGCACCCCAGCCAGCATGCCATCAATATTTACTGTTACCTCTGTTACCATTGCTAGAACTCACCTTTTTCTCTGTGGTCTCACACAAGAGTTCATTATAATTTTGCCCATTACAGCCCTGCGGGAGCTTGGAGTTAACACAACCCCCCTCCACCCACCCCCTGCAGTGTTACTTTCCTCTAGGCCAGTCTTCATAAAATTGGTTCAAAGAATCAACGTGGAATTCCTAGTTTGGGTTTCTTCCTTCATCCTACTTGAGGAATCTGTATGCTTGTGCCATTCAAATGAAGCATCTGGAGAGCCCGAACGATCTTTAATTTTTTACCTGTGTTTCACCCTGACACTTAGCACCGGCATCTTCAGACTCACCAATGCTGGTATGCTTGAGGTCTCCGCTTGTAAAAAGAAGGGCTTCCACCCGCACACCAAGGAACCCAGGCTGTTCAGTGTGAGTAGACACTGTTGCTTAGCTTCTGCAGATATTTACTTTTTTACCTCTTTTTTTTTTTTAAATTAAAGAGTATAACACGGGATAAAACATTGTATTACTTAGTTTGTCGTTTTCTTATACAGAAAAAAATCATTCTTTGTAATTTTTTCTTATTTTATTTATAAGGGAATGCCAGTAGTTCTATAGGAGTTAAGTTGCCATTCTATTTATGTTTTAGTGTGACACTTAAATATAGTTTTCTTCAGACTCTAAGTAACCAAACAGTTATTAAATAAAATCATATTAAATGTTTCATGAATGATTTCCACTTCATGTGGCCACATGAATTTTTTCGTGGCAGTTCAATGAAAACTGTAATCATACTTCTTGAATAGCTTTGTAGAGCCCCCCCCCCCAAAAAAAAGCTGTTTAGTACAGCTTTTCTTTGTAACTGATTCCTCGGTGGTTTTCTGGCTGTAGCATCTGAGAAACATTCTTTTGAAGTTAGCACTTATTTAAAATAAAACTTACTTGGTAACCTCTGTAAATATTTTCTTGTTGAAAATGAATAAACATGATTGTATTTGTTCTAATTGGAAATATTTTAAAAATTAGGAACATTTTTAAATTAGGAATGTTGTGTTTTCTCCCCAAAGTGAATTCTGTTAAACATTATGATCTAAAGCTCGTTTCTTCTTTCCTAGATATGCAAACATGTGTTAGTAAAAGACATAAAGATAGTTGTGCTGGATCTGAGGTGATGTGTTCTGAAGATGAACGCCATCAACGCCAGATACCTGCCCATGGACTTGTGGCTGCTGGGTTTTCTTAAGACGTTTCCAGAAAAGACTGATATTTTATATTTATACATTTTAGATCAGAAAGTTTGATATTTATTGCTCTTGCACATTTTGAAGTTTTGGTGTTTGTTTTTTTTTTTTGGTTGCTCTGTCTCATGAGTGGTCACAATGATGTTAAATCAATACCTACTAATGTACCCAAGGACTATGACCAGGTAATAAATTGTGCTGCAAATAATGTGACTGGTATTTAAAGAAATCTCTGCATACATTTTCAGAGCTTTAGATGTTTTGCTATATTTTTCTCTCACTTCTATGCAATGTAATTCCAAACAAAAAATGCTGAGTACCAGGTGGGCTCCCAGGCAGGCCATTTGGTTCTGCAGCCTTTCGTGTGGTACAGGTTGAGCTGCTTCCACATGTGTGACGACACAAGCTGAATATGACAGAGCCCTCCCTGGGTTTTCACTGTCACCAGGTTCCGGGCTCTGAGATGTGTCTGCAGTGAATTTTAGTGTAAGATACCAGAACAGCCCTGGCCGGTTGGCTCAGTGGTAGAGTGTCGGCCTGGCGTGCAGAAGTCCCGGGTTCAATTCCCGGCCAGGGCACACAGGAGAAGTGCCCATCTGCTTCTCCACCCCTCCCCCTCTCCTTCCTCTCTGTCTCTCTTTTCCCCTCCCGCAGCGAGGCTCCATTGGAGCAAAGATGGCCCGGGCGCTGGGGATGGCTCCTTGGCCTCTGCCCCAGGCGCTAGAGTGGCTCTGGTCGCGACAGAGCAACGCCCTGGAGGGGCAGAGTATCGCCCCCTGGTGGGCAGAGCGTAGCCCTCTGGTGGGCGTGCCGGGTGTATCCCGGTCAGGCGCATGCGGGAGTCTGTCTGACTGTCTCTCCCCATTTCCAGCTTCAGAAAAATACAAAAAAAAAAAGATACCAGAACAGTGAGCTTCTGCTCAGGGTCTAATGTCAGAGGGCTTGGGGTCACAGGCAGGTCATTCACTTGATTTAGAGGACTGAAAGCAAAGATGCTGGAGAAAGGAATAAAAAAAGACTCAGATATGAAGGGAAAGCTTGTTACTGTGACAGTCAACAGGTGTGACAGAGAGACACGAGAAGACACGAGGTGTAGGAAACAACTGGTAGCTCTCAGCCAGAAGGAATAAATAGGAAAGTAATTTAAAAAGAACACTTATCAGTTAAAGTCTCCCTATATAAATCGATGCACAGGGAATAGGAAGAAAAATATATTTATTCTGGAGAAGGTGACATAAATACAATGTTGGGGAATTACTAAGGCGTGGAGTGGGATTTGTGACTGGTACTTAGATGATAAAAGCATTCACCTGAATCGAAAGATACAGAATAATAGAAGAAATGGGAGACTTATGCACTATGTTGGCAAGTTGAATTAGAAGGGAAAACCTGAGGGTAGAAACAGTGTAGAGAAATTTTAGCTGCAAATATTATATAAAGAAGAAAGGATGAAGTAATATCGATGAAGGAGCCAAGTCCAGCCATTGAGGTGGATGCCGCCTGAGCATCTACACAGGGTGACAGGGAGGCACGTGAGGTAGTGACAGGGTTCAAATATCTCATCATCCATTGAACATCGTGTTCAGCTAAAGGAGGTCACGCTAACCTTGAACTTGCGTAACTAACTGTTTTGTTTCTCTGAAAAAAGATTTAAATGAAAACCAATAAGGAGAGAAAAATGGATGTTGAATTGACTGACACATTAGAGAAAAATATTCACGTGTCTGAGAGATATGAATAATGGGCTTGTTTTGGGAATACAGCATTTCCAGTGACCCTGTAAGGGCTAATTTTAATAGGGACTAATGACTGACATACACAGGGACGTCCCTCAGAAATTGGATGCACGCGGTGGCTCCCTAGACATTCCCAGCGGGGTGAGCACAGGAAGGCAAGAGAGAAACCAGCCCGAGCACCCACCCAGCCAACTCGCTGCTTGGCCTGGATTTTGCAGGAGGCAGTGGTAAAGCTGGAATGTTGGGCACTGAGCCCAGGACAATTCTGAAAGAGAGGTGAAAACTGGCAACGAAAAAACAAACCAAGATGGACAGAAATGGTCAAATGACAAAACCAGAACAATTTAGAAATGAATTTGATGTCCTTTATTCAAGGGAAACCAGTCTGTGGATTGGGGGAGTATAAGACATCACAGCAGTGGAGCTCTCTTCCCAAAGGCTGTTTGGCCAAGAATGAGTTTATAGTGCGAGAAGAGACAACAGAAACGGTGTGATTGGCTGGGAGGTTCGGAACTTCCTTAGAAAGCTAGATCGTCCTCTTCTAGAGTTAGGTGAGCCAGCTAAAGCAGAGTCGGAAGATTGTGATTGGTGTTAGGTTTCCTTGGCAGGTGTTTCCTGTAAGTGCAAGCTGACTTAAGTTTAGATTTGCAACATGGGGCAGGCCTCTGGGATGGCTTCCATTTTGTGGGTCCTGACATATGAGTTCACTTGATCGGCATTAACATAGCTTCTCTGGGAATAATTGATGCCACACATTTCTGTCTCCTTACTAGGTATATGTATGACTCTATAGATCAGGAAAATGGTACAGACACGCATATGAAGCAGGGTGGCAGAGACGCATATTCTGAGTCAGAGCACCCGGGTTCAACTTCCAGCTCTGCCAAACCCAAGACCATGCTTTATGACAGGGTGAAAACCGCAATACAAGAAGTTTCAAAGCAGGGCAATTTCTGGGACGTGGGCCAACCATGGAGCCCAACTTGCCAGGCTTTAAGCGTTAGGCTTACCTGGGTATTTGTTCTGTCCCACTGTGCCCTTGTTTCTAGCTCTTACACAAGCTAATCCCCTATGATATTGTAATTTATGAGGAAGATGTATTTGGACATTCAGATGGCAAAAATAAATTTCTCATATAGAATTTGTCTTCCTTCATTGCTTCTGGCTTGCAACTTCCCAAACCCTTGGGATTTCCTGAACTATATGAACAGTAGAAGCATCTTGGGTCAAAATATTTGGTCTTTTGTTCTCAGTTCCTGAAAATATTTCAGAGTTAAGACGGTAAAATGGGAGTCTTGTTATTCATTGCAAGCTTCTTTCTACCACAACTGCATTTATGTTGATGAGGTAACATTTGGAAATCACCTAAGGATGGGGCTGGTTGCTAGGGGAACCAACCATGTGATTGAAGGGTGGGAACTGTTCCCAACCTCTGATTTCTGAGAAGGGGTAAGGAATTGGAGGTTGAATAGATCACAGATAGCCAGTGATTTAGTTAATCGTACTTATGTACTGAAACCTCCATAAAAATCCAACAAGAGGGGGTTCAGAGAGCTTCCGAGTTGGCGAACCAGATGTTTACATTGTACCACTAGGTTCCAAACTCCACAAAGTTAGGGACCTTATGTATTTCTTTATCTGGCTGTTAATTTGTACCCTTTAATATCCTTTGCAATAAACTGGTATTCAAATGAGTAAAGTGGTTTCCGAGTCCTGTGAGCTGCTCTAGCAAATTAAGTGAACCGAAGAAGGGGTCATGGATACCTCCATTACAGCCAGTCATTCAGAAGCACAGAAAACCTTGCAGTTGGCATCTGCATGGGGTGGCGGTACAGCCTTGTGGGACTGGGCCCTTAACCTGTGGAGTCTGATGCTGTCTTCAGGTAGATAGTGTCCAAGTGGGTTGAATTGCAGGACTCCAGTAGATGTCTGAGAATTGCTCACTGATATGGAAAAACCCCACAAACATTGAAATTGCAGTGCCATCCTTTTATCTCTGTCTTTGAATACTCAAAACTTGACTACTCAGCACATTTGTGGAAGGGTAACATTTTATTGCAATGTAGTTTTAAGTGTATAGAAAAGTTGGGGCCCTGGCAGGTTGGCTAAGTGGTAGAGCATCAGCCCAGCATGTGAATGTCCTGGGTTTGATTCCTGGTCAGGGCACACAGGAGAAACAACCATCTATTTCAATACGTCTCCCCCTTTCCCTTTTTCCCTTCTCTCTCTCTCTTTCTCTCTCCCACAGCCTTGGCTTGATTGGTTCAAGTGCTTCGATCCCTGGCACTGAGGATGGCTTCCTGGAGCCTCCACCTCAAGTGTTAAAAATAACGTGGTTGTGAGCATGGCCCCCGATGGGCAGAGCATCAGCCCTAGATGGGTGTTGCAGGTGGATGGATCCCAGTTGAGGTGCATGCAGGAATCTGTCTCTATCTCTCCTCCTCTCACTTAGAAAAGAAGAAAAAAATTTCTTTAAAAAGTTGGAAGAATCATATAAGCAGCTATCCGTTACCTAGTCTTATTTTCAGGTCACCATGTTATCCACTGTTTCTATATTGCTCCATTTACGTTACTATTATCTATCTATCATCTATCTATCTATATCTATCTATCATCATCTATCTGTCTATTGTAAAGAGACTCAATATATCCAGACAGCTTATTCAAATGGTTTAAAGGAAAATGCCTAGGGAGATAATTTCTGTTTTTCCTAAACCATTTGAATAAGCTGGCTGGATATATTGAGTCTCTTTACCACTAAATACTTTAGTGTACATTTTTCTAAGAAAAAAAAGACTCTCTTAACCATAGTAAAATTATCAAAATCAGGAATTTAATATGAATAAATACAATACTATTATCTCTAGTCCAAACATAGTTGTCATCAATTCTCTCAATAATGTCCTTTGTTGGCCAGAATAGTCCAGCCTGGAATCACGCATCACAGTTTGTTGTCATATTCCTTTAGCCTTCTTTCATCAGGAACAATTCCTTGGCTTTTTTTTTTTTTTTTTTTTTCCTTTAGTTTGACATTTCTAAAGAATACGGGACACTTATTTTGTAGAATAATTCTTAATTTGTGATAAGCTCATGTTTCCTCGTGATTAGATTCTAGTCACACAGCTGTGGCAGAAATGCCATAGAAATAACGTATCCTCAGTGCCTCGTGTAAGGAGCACGTGATGTGGGTCTGTCCCACTTTTGGTGGTCTTCACTTAGGTTACTGGCAAAAGCAGACTCACCAAACTTCTCTCGAATAAAATGACTACTCCACTTTGTAGTCAGTAAGTAACTTGTGTGGAGATATTGTGAGACTACGCGAAGATTCTTTAAGACACTGCAGACTCGTTCTTCAGGGACACCCTTCCCTCAGAAATTGTTTCCGGGCACCTCGGGAAATCCTAAGCTGGCTGTCCTTTCCTTATCAACAGTCTCCTGATCATCCCTCAGTCTCTCTATGCATCCTTCAGGCACTTACCTTACTCTAGCCCACCTTTCTTCTCTCTTTTCTTTCACTTATTTGAATTTCCTTCTCCAGCCATTTTCCCCTGCATCTCCAGTTTTCCCCTTGACAGGGTCAAGCTGACAGCATCTAACTTCTCTTCCCAATGTCTTGTATGCCAACCACAGCTTCCCTAGACTTTGCTTCCATCCTGGCTTTCCGAGTTGCTTAAATAACCTTGTTTGCAGGTACTAGCACCCACTAGAAAATGCTATGATTTTTTTTTAAAGAGGGGTATTCTCTGTACTCCGTGTGTGGATAACATTTCTCCCTCACTGGTCGATTCCCTGATACTGGCGTTGTGCCACTCAGATTCTGTTCCATTCTCATGCATGAAGAGCCTGCTATGCATAGCTCAGTGTCTTGTTTCTGCCTTATGACAAATTGTCGGCTTGGAAAGCTCAGGTCTTAGACTATGGAAGTAGAGCTTGGTTTGCCCTATGCATGGGGACTTAAGGCTACAGACACCACCAACTAAGGGGAAATCAACTGTAAGTCTGGCTCCACAGACAACCTACTCTTCCTTGAGTGATGCTTTCCTCAATTTCTTAACATCTGAAGACACAAAAATATTCTGACATACTTGATCAAAGGAAAACATTATATAATTTATTCAAGTAGAAATGCCTGTTTGAACCTGGGATGATTGAGAAAAGAGAGCCTCAATGTAGAAATCAAAGATACAACAGTAGGCCAAGAGGATGAAAAATAGAGGTATCTGATGAAAAAAAAACTACCGCTATTGAATGGCACCTAAAGATAGAAAGGGCTTAATTGAAAGCCAAAAACATAGTCTCTTAGATTTCAGCAAAGCATAGTAAAAGTGGGTATGACTATGCGAAGCCAATTATATCTGTTCTGAATATCAAATTACAAGATAACCCATTTTTTACTAAAAATACATGTGTCTACTAACAAAGTGGGGCATTCTTAGCATTTTTATTTCTTTGCAAGGAGAAGCCAAAGCTCAGGCATGAGGTAAAGTTTGAAATGTTGTTCGTGAAGGGGATGTGGTTTTCTCATTGCCCAGTACAGACCCAATTAACCGGACTTCCTAGGAGAACTTTGTCAGAGAGCTGAAGGGCTCTTGGAGGCAGCAAACCAGTGACGTGCTCTGGCCTGGCAGAGTGAGTGCCCGAGGCTCTGCCTGAACGAAGACGCAGCAGAAATGCAACCACATCTTAGAGAGACGGCTGGCCAGGGAGTAGAGCCCATGTTGGCCACCCTGGGGCCCACGTGAGTGTGAGTGTGCACGCATGTGTGGATATGAGTGTGTATGCATGTGTGTGGGTGAGTGTGAGTGTGCACGCATGTGTGGATATGAGTGTGTATGTGTGTGTGGGTGAGTGTGAGTGTGCATGTGTGTGGGTACATGCATGGCCACCAGTGTTCCTTGCATGAGCTTTCCTTTGGAAGATCTCATTCACAGTAGGCTGGGCAGCTCCCACTTTTGAATATGAATCAATTCCAGAGCTATATGTGCCAATCTCTTACCTCTTAAGGCAAAGAGAGTTCATTTCTGTTCAGACTTGTGTTTCTGTTGAAAATTAAACCATTGAGCCTGAGAGATTTTTGTTATTTTGTTGTGATTTTGTTTTGTTTTTTAGCAAGAGAGAAAGAGAGAGAGGAAGCAAGCAAGAGATAGAGACAGGAAGGGAAAGAGATGAAAAGAATCAACTTGTTGTTGCTGCACTTCAGTTGTTCATTGATTGCTTTCTCATATGTGCCTTGACCAGGGGGCTCCAGCCAAAGCAGTGACCCCTTGCTCAAGCCAGAGACCTTGGGCTCAAGCCAGCAACCTTTGGGCTCAAACCAGTGACCATGCAGTCATGTCTATGATCCCATGCTCAAGCCAGCAATCCTGCGCTCAAGCTGGTGAGTTCACACTCAAGCCAGAGACCTTAGGGTTTTGAACAGGGGTCCTCAGCGTCCCAGGTCGATGCTCTATCTACTGCACCACCATGTGGGCTAGAGAGTCCCTTGGTTTTTTATAGAAGTCCTAACCTCCAGTAGCTCAGCATGTGACTATATTTGGGATAGACCCTTTAAAGAGGTAATTAGATTAAAATGAGGCCACTAGAGTGGGCCTTGATTTGATATGACTGGTATCCTTATAAAAAGAAGAGGTCAGGACACAGACAGAGGGCAGAACATGTGAAGACACAGGGAGAAGACAGCCATCTACAAGGAGAGAAGTGTCAGAAGAAATCAAACCTGCTGATACCTTGATCTCTGACTTCCAGCCTCCAGAACTGTGAGAAAATAAATTTCTGTTGTTTAAGCCACACACTCTATGGTATTTTGTTATTGCAGTTTGAGAACAAACTGATATAATATTTAATAAGTATTTACTGAAGTTATTGTTTTCTTTTTTCTCAAAGACTGAATGGAAATTACTTTCTTTGTTGTCATGCAGAAATCATTCTCTTCTCCCTAAACTTTGTGACTGATAGAAGTGCAAAGCAGGATGTCTGTGGGTTATTCTCAGCTATTAAATATATTCCTGGATTCTTTTTAGTAGATTTTGCTTGTAGAAAAATTAGCACTATATTTGAGATACAATGTCAATTAAGGCCACCACCTAGAATTGGGTCAATATTTTCCCCCCAATTCATTCATGCATCTGCCACATGGGTTGTGCTGAAGACTTCGTTACTACAGTGGTTTGGACATAGATTTAGGTTTCTGTAAAATCAGCTTCAGTGGTCCCCACGGCAGAAAGCAGATGTTTCTTTTCTGGCATGTTTTGCAGAGTTATCTAGCAAGAGAAGGTCTTCTTGTGAATGCTTAAAAAATGTCATATATTTAGTAATTATAAAGGAAGAAAGTTAAACTTATAGCTCCTTGTTCTTCTTAAAAGAATTTAGCTTGTTAATTATTGTGATAAATAGACAAAGAACTCATCTCTGTTTCTTTAAGAAACTTGTTTCCTTTTTAGTATCTTGGCTCTTTATGAGGCAAGAATATATAAGATCTACTGGAAAGTTCTGTCTGTTTTTGGACGACTCAATCATCCAAATTTTTCTGACTTACTTCATGTGGCACCCATCTTGAATATTTCCACACCAATCCTATCTTCCGAGTATGGTCCGAAATGGTTTGCTGAGCTGAATTAAGCCTTTCTGCAATTTCCGATGTTGTCAGAAAAGGATCTTGCTCCAACATAGTCTTAACAACATTGTCATCGATCAAAGGTGGTTGCCCAGAGTGTGGCTTATCAGAAAGGTCGAAATCACCTGTTTTGAATTTTTCGAACCATCTTCTGCATGTCCTATCAGAAACTGTACCTTCACCAAACACTTTCAATAAATTTCTACCTGCTTCTGTA
This sequence comes from Saccopteryx leptura, assembly GCF_036850995.1. NCBI lineage: Eukaryota > Metazoa > Chordata > Mammalia > Chiroptera > Emballonuridae > Saccopteryx > Saccopteryx leptura. The sequence goes on along the minus strand of NC_089511.1, from coordinate 48,250,117 downwards.
GCATTTCTTCCTTGTTGAAATTCGTAAAAATTACAGTGGCGTAAATGAACTTTATCAGTAGCCATGGGTACACTATGGCTTCACACATAAGACTAATGTGAATCAACTTTGTTTTAGTTAATTTGCTATGTCAGCATGTATACAGTAAGTGATAAAAATAGAGAAGCACACATGCGCCAAATAAACATGTGCTTACGTGTCGAAACTTGTGATAGAAACGAACAGAACTTTCCGGTAGACCTTATATTTTCCTTGGGTATAGCTGACAAGAACATTGTTTAGTGACTCTTAGAGATTCATAGTGCTAATGTCAGAAAAGTCTTTTTAAAAAATTATCTAAAAGCATATCTTACTCAGTTTGGCAGCTATGACAAAAATGCCATAAACTGAGTGGTTTAAAAGACACATACTTATTTCTCTCCGTTCTTGAGGCTGGAAGTTCAGATCAGAATGCCAGCCTGGTTGGCTTCTGGGTGAGGGTTCTTTTCTTGGTTTGCTGTGTCCTCATCTGGTGGTGAAAGATCATATCTCCCCTGTTTCTTCTTATCAGGGCACTAATCCCATCATAGGAACTTCATCCTCATGACCTAATCACCGCCCAAAGGCCCCCACCTCCAAATGCCATCACGTTAGGAATTGGGCTTCAACATAAGAATTGAGGTTGCAGGGGACACAAACATTCAGTGCGTAGTAAGGCAAGTACCAAAAAGCTACTTTTTTTCCTCATTTGCCATGTTTTATGGAAGCTCTGCTGTACCATCTGAGCTCCCATTCTTATTATATTAAAAAATAGCAATTTAGATGACTATGTGAATAACTATTATTATATCCCCTCTGATTAACTGTTAAAATACCTTCAAATGGATTTAAGGAATTACTCCTTAAGAAGAGAGTGTTCAAAAAGAATTGACAATTGATTATATCATAGTAGGCATTAGGTTCCAACTCATGGAAGCCCCAACTTCTTGACCAAAAGGTTTTTTAAAAAATTAAAACAATATATTTTTATATAATACTGTTCATAATTATGCTTTTAACTTTATAATTGTTTTTATAATTAGAGGAATTGAATAAAATTCATGTTGATCTATATGTTTGAATAATCAAAGGAGAACTAGAGAAATGGATGGAAAAAATGGAGATAACCAGGGTAGAGTATATTATTTAGAAAAGAAATGAAGATTTTAATTTGTCACTGTGGTTTCCCAAAATTCAGGGTATGGTTGCAGAGATGCAGAGGATGAGGGAGAGAAAGCAGAAAAACAGAGAAGGACCCTGGGGAGGGTAGAATAAGAGTGCTGTAAACTGGCTATAATTTTTTGAAGTAAATGTCTTGGGCATCCTCAGACTACAAGACTTTCTAAAATCAAATGGAGATAATTAGTTTAGATTTTGTTTTGTTTTGTTTTGCTTTGCTGCAGGGGGGATTAACTATACGTCTGCATCAGGTAAATAAGAGTTGACTGTGGAAACTTAAATTGTTTACTCAAAATAGTCATTGTCCAGGTGGGTCCTGGATGTGACAATGGAATGAGTAGTGAATCTGTGTTTTTGATTCTGAAGAGGATGTTTAAAATTCCTCTCCACAGCTTCTGTAGAAGAAAAAAGTGTTTACAGATCGTTCAAGAAGTAAGCTCCCTTATGTGTCCTTCTAATATAAAGACTGGTAAACAAGGAAAAGAAAAAAAGCAACTAGATTACCTTTGTTCTATTTCTCAGTTTGGGCAATGTTTCAAACACTAGGGAAGAAAATTTTTGTTGCATCCACAAAAACACTTGTTCTTACCTAATTCGAGTGTGCTGATCTCAAATCTGACATTAGTTTTTCTCTGAAAGCTATAGTTTCTTTGCAATTCAAGATTTTAGGTTTTCATTTTATTGTAAAATTTTTAACATTTAGTTTAACATAATGAAGTAGAATGTCTTCTTGGGCATCATCTTTGTGAAAATATAATAATTTATATAATGCAGTAAATACACTAATATACTAAAAGATATGATTGCATCAGAATTTATTTACAATATCGAAATAGAACATATTAAAACACTTATTTTAATTATAAAATTTGCACAAAACTTATTTAAATTTTATTCAGGCAAAAATTTGCATTTGTAGCTCTTGCGTTTGTGTACTTGTTGAGGATAATCTAGTTTGATGCTTCAGCAGTAGTCTGCTTATCACTAACAGCTCCAAGATTTTCAGGAAACTTATTGAGGTGACTGTTCAGGAAGTGAATCTTAATGCTCATGTTACATCCAATGTTGTGGAAGCCAACAGCATCCTTTGAACCAGAAGTTCATAGTTTTCTGCTTTTTTGTTGTCAAGGAAGTTCTTTGTAACTGCTGTAAAAGACTGCCATGCTGCTTTCTCTTTCTTATTCATCTTCCTGGCAAATTCTTCATCATGTATGAGGGTTCGAATTTGAGGTCCATCGAATACACCAGCTTTTATCTTCTCGAAAGACAAGGTAGGAAAGGCAGAAATAATATGTTGAAAGCATTCACTTTCTCAATTCAAAGCCTGAACAAACTGCTTCATTAAGCCAAGTTTGATGTGAAGTGGGGGAAAAATGATCCTGTCTCGATTAACTACAGGTTCATTCACAATATTTTGCATCCCTACTTCCATAGCTTCACGTTTTGGTCACTGCTTCTGTGTCCAGTGTTTCTCCTGAGTTCAGCTGTCCCACAAACACAGAAAGCAAGGATATTTCATGAAACCTTTCTGTTGTCCTAGCAGGAAATTTATCATTTTAAGATCCACACAAATGATCCAGTTATACTCCTCATACTTCAGAAAGTCGAGGACAATTTTTATGTTATTCTTACTAAGTCATTCAATTCGGGTTGGCTAAACTGCTGAGGGATTAATGACTGCTTGGCATCAGAATTCAGATTCTACCACTATTTCCTTATGCATCTTATCAAAATACACTTAATCACCATGTTCACTTTCTTTGTCCTTAGAAGAAATAAAACCATTGAAAACTGGAACCGGGAGTTTCTCAGAGTGTGAGATAGGTCGTATTGCTGAAGGAATATTAGGATATGCGATCATATGCCATTTTTTCTTGCCGATGCCCTTTATATGGATCAGACAGAAATAACAGTCACTGCTGTGGTCCTTAGGTTCACACCAAACCATGAGAATACCAAAAGGCATTCCTTTGCATTTTTTTTTGTCCAATCACGAAGCATTTCGTCACAATTATTACACACAATATCCAGAGGAGCCCAGTTCTTGTCTTAATCGCCAAGGGGAACTTGAAAATAGGCAATATATGCACGTGTCACAAATGATGAAATATTGCACCTTTGATGTTGAAGTGTATAACAGCCACATATATAACAGGAAGTGTCAGGACTATTCTTACATTTATGCCTACTCGAAGAAACCATGATTCAATCTTAAAACAAAATAAGAGGGTGTTTTTATCAGATAATAATTTTTTACATTTAAAAACAACTACAATTATGTAAAAGTGATGTTTGTAAAACATTAATTGCCTTGTGGTTATGTTCAATCCAAGAGTTGTTGCCCTTTAACTCCAATTTAAAAACCAATGCATGCCATTAACTGTAACAAAAAGATATTAAAATTGCATAAAAACTAGAGCATGCACCAAAAATTGGATTTCATATTTGGAATCAGTGATGCAGAAATATATAGAAACAGTTCTAAAACCTCATGCAACAGAAAATGAAAAAAAAATTGTTCCCTAGTGTTATCCATAGAAATAAGGTGTATGAATTACTGTTTTAGCAGATTCCTGTCAGCAATAAAATTTTTTACCTATCAAAGGTTTTTTCCCTCAGGAAATACATTATTTTTGTTTTATTAAATAATAAATTATTGAGGTGAAATTCACATAACATAAAATTAACTATTTTGAAGTAAAAAGTTCAGTGACATTTAGTACATTTCCCAACCTAGGTAACCAATCTGTATTCTGTCTCTACAGATTTATCTATTCTGTGTATTTCATATAATTGGAACAATACAATATGTAAATTTTTGTGTCTGGCTTCCTTCACTTAATGTAACTTTTTGAAAAGTTCGTCCACCTTGTACCATGTGTCATCAATGCTTTATTCCTTTCATGGCTCACTAATAATACTCAATTGTATGTATATATGTAATTTGTTTAACCATTCATCCAAGGATGGAGGTACGAGCTGATTCCATCTTTTGGTAATTGTGAACAGTGCTGCTATGAACATATATATATTTGGGTATATATTTAGGAATAGAATTGCAGGGTCATATGTAATTCTACATTAACTTTTTGAGGGACTGCTGAAGTATTTCCCATGGCAGCTGAACCATTTTACATAGCAATATATAAGGGTTCCAATTTCTCCACATCCCCACTTTTTTTTTTTTAATTATAGCCATCTTCATAGGGGTGAAGTGGTATTCTATTATGATTCAGACAGAGCAATATATTATGAAGGTAATTCTTTTAAAGTCAAATTCTAACAATAGAATCAGAGTTGATGAAGATGCCTGAGGCTTCTAGAATCCACTCTCATCACATTCTCATTGTTGTAGGACTCCAGTCCTAGGCTGTCATCAAATTCATTGGAACCATGTGTAGAAGCAGAATTTTATTTTATCAAAGATAGTCAACTCTGATTGAGTAGGATAGAAATACAGAAGAGAGAACGATCAATAGGAGGCCCATAATCACACTCTGAAATACTACTTTGTTTCCACTGAACTCCATGCTTTAGGCTTTTGTAAGGGCAAACTTTTTCTTTAAAAAACAAAACAGAACAAGGACTAATATTAAACTTGTGAGATAGGATCCATCTGCTTAATATATTTTTTGCCTGAGTAGATGAAGCCATTTTGTTTTTTGTTTTTGTTTTTTTACAGAGACAGAAAGAGAGTCAGATAGGGACAGACAGGCAGGAACAAAGAGAGATGAGAAGCATCAATCATCAGTTTTTCGTTGTGACACCTTAGTTGTTCATTGATTGCTTTCTCATATGTGCCTTGACCGTGGGCCTTCAGCAGACCGAGTAACCCCTTGCTCAAGCTAGTGACCTTAGGTCCAAGCTGGTGAGCCTTGCTCAAACCAGATGAGCCCGCGCTCAAGCTGGCAACCTCGGGGTCTCGAACCTGGGTCCTCTGCATCCCAGTCTGATGCTCTATCCACTGTGCCACCATCTGGTCAGGCAGACGATGCTATTTTGTAAAGACAGACTGAAGTTTAATGATTTTAGGCCATTTCTTAAGGAGTTTCAGATTGTAACATATGCAGAGAGATCTAAAGAGAGGAGAAAATAGTTGCTCAAATGAAAGGAGAGAGGAATAAGTTTTAAAACTAAATATGGAAGGGAAGAAATAACATGATCTAAGAAGAATGTGAAAAGAACATTAAAAAAAACTTTTTCCATTGACTTGAGAGAGAGACAGAGGAAGGGAGACAGAAGCATGAACTTGTCATCCCACTTAGTTGTGCACTCATTGGTTGCTTCTCCTTTGTGCCCAGACAGGGGGGTGAACCTGTGACCTTAGCATGCCAGGACAATGCCGAGACACCCAGCGAGGGCCAAAAAGACCATCTTTTGATTTGCTTTGTCTACAGTGCCACATGTTTTTTGCCAAGAACAGGAAATCTGCTTAAGGACACCTGAACCTCAGGGCTCTGGAAAAACATCATTAAAACAGTGTTGGAGTCTGTTTTATCATTGGTTGTCCTTAAAGATAGTGTATGTTTACAAATCCAATCAGGCAAATTGTAATCATCTATATTCCTTTCAGTCTTAAGGAGCATGAAGTTACTACACGAAGACCATTCTGGAATAGCTGTAGCCACCAGAAACAGATTAGAGCAAGCAGTGGTAGTGTTTGGGTATTCACTTCCCAGTTATGTTTCTGAAAATGGGATGAAGAATTTAAACCTGCAGGACGAAATGCTTGGGAATGGCACATAAATCAGAGACACCAAATTTCTCACACAAATTTTTCTAATTGCTTGTAACTGGTGTCTGATTTCAAAACAGACATCTCACAGAGAAAATGTTACGAACTCTACTTTGGGAAATTATGGTCGAATCAGAGTCCCACTGGTAAAGTCTATGGTGGTCCAGTTCTTTGGGCTTCTGGCTTCAGTTCCATGACTGCTGCACACTCTCCAACTCTGGGCCTCTGCCCTGAACACAGTCCTTGTACCCCTATGTCCTCTACCCCAACCTCAACCCCATTGCTCCCCCCGTTCTTTACTCATTTTTAAAATTTTATATATATTCATATATTATTTTGTATTAGTTTCAGGTATACAGCATAGTGGTTAAACAGTCATATACTTTACAGAGTGATCTACCTGGTCCCATTCATGTGACCATTCTAGAACTACCAATTTTCACTTTTCAATCCTTCACTTTTTTTATGCAGCATCCCCCCCAACCCTCTTCCTCTCTGTCAACCATCAACCTGTTCTTTGTCAGTCTGTTTCTATTTTGTTCTTTAAATTCCACATATAAGTGAAATTATATAGTGTTTGTCTTTCCCTGTCTGACTTACCAGTGCTTCACTTATCGTAATACTCTCTAGGTCCATCCATGTTGTCACAAATAATAAGATTTCATTCTTTTTGATCACTGAGTAATATTCCATTATATATATATTGTAAAGCCTTTTTTTAATCTACTCATCTATTGATGGGCACTTTCATTGCTTCCATATCTTGGCTATTGTAAATAATGCCACAATGAACATGGGGGGCATATATACTTTCAAATTAATGTTTTGGATTTTTTCAGATAGATCATGGAACTGAAGCTGCTGAATTGGTATGAAATATAAATATTTAACTCTCATTCTTTAATCCTCTGCTTAAGCATCAACTCCTCAGGAAGGCTGCCCCTGAACCCTTGACCGGTATCTCATATATTTCCACTTTTGTAATTCTCACAATTCACCTGAGCTACTGGTTAATGTCCATCTTCCTCTACACTGTATGATCCACCCAGGAAGAACCTTCTCTTTATATCATTCACACTATACCTCTCCTAGCTCTTCAAACACTGCTTGAATTGACTTGGCTCTCCTAGGAATAAATATTATTTAAACATCTGCTTTTTATACTCTGGTATGGACCACATCCATTTCTAATTCTTTCTTTCTCTTTCTTTCTTTCTTTTTTTCTTTCTTTTTTTCTTTCTTTTTTTCTTTCTTTCTTTCTTTCTTTCTTTCTTTCTTTCTTTCTTTCTTTCTTTCTTTCTCTTCTTTCCTTCTCTCCCTCCCTCCCTCTTTCCCTCCCTCCCTCCCTCCCTCCCTCCCTCCCTCCCTCCCTCCCTCCTTCCCTCCTTCTTCTTAGAAAAAGTAAGGACAAGATAGGGACAGAGAGATAGGAAAGGAGAGAGATGAAAAACATCAACTTGCAGTTGTGGCACTTTAGTTGTTCATTGATTGTTTCTCATACATTCCTTGACAAGGTGTGGGGGCTCCAGCCAAGCCAGTGATCCCTTGCTTAAGCCAGTGAACCCACACTTAATCTAGTGAGCCCTGCTCAAGCCAGTAATCTCTGGGTTTTGATCTTGGATCCTAAGCATCCCAGGTTAACATTCTATCCACTGTGCCACCATCTGGTCAGGCATTAGTCCCTTTTTAATGTTCTTTGGTCATATTTTTTGTCCTTTTCTTTGGTCATATCTTTCTTTTTCTTTTTTTTCCTTTGGTGAGAGGAGTGGAGACAGTGAGACAGACTCCTGCACTCCTGCATGTGCCCCCACTGGGATCCACCCAGCAACCCTCATCTAGGCTGGTGCTTGAATCAACCAAGCTATTTTTAGCTCCTTAGGCTGACATGGTTGGACCAAGTGAGCTATCCTCAGTGCCCAGGGCTGACACTCAAACCAATCAAGTCACTGGCTGCAGGAGGGGAAGAGGAGAGAAGGGGAGAGGGAGGAGGAGAGAAGCAGATGGTCACTTCTCCTGTATGTCCTGACCGGGAATTGAACCCAGAGTGTCCATACACGAGGCCGATACTCTATTCCACTGAGCCAACCAACCATGCCCCCCCCCTTAATGTTTATTTTATTAATTTTCTAGAGAGGGAGAGAGAGACAGGACATCAATCTGTTCCTGCATGTGCCCTGACTGGGGATCAAACTGGCAACCTCTGAGCTTCAGGACGATGCTCTAACCAATCGAGCTATCCAGCCAGGGCTGATCATATCCTTTTGAATAAGCTTAGATGCAGCAATAGTTTCTGGTCAGACTGGGACCTGTACTGGCCCTGAGAGCCGCCTACCTCACTACGATGGGAAATCCTTCTTCAGGCTGCTTTGTGTTGTAAATCCTACTAAGGAGACTCACACTCAGCTTGACTATGCACCTAATGCTGCATGGACAACCAAAAACTATTCACTTAAAAAATAAGTAGTGCTTCTGCCCATGTACCTGCTCACAACAAAGGCTGCTTGATGTGGATCAGTTTTACTAGAAACCCATGTTGTCTTCGGGGTCACATGCACCTGTTGTGGGAAAATTGGTGATCATAGAAGAAGGCTGTTATGGGAGAGAAGAGGAACTGGGAGGCAGCCATCTATATGTGCTGGTCTTGTCTCCTCAGGAGATGCACACAAGACTGTCAATGATACTTTGCACCTGTCCAGCCCTTCATGTCACTGGGCATCTTATGTCATCAAGAGGAGGACTCATTGACTTTGGACAGGGAAAAAGTGTGTGGGCACTGCAGCTGGGTGCTCACAAGGAAAGAACATTTCATTAAGCACATGCAGTGGATGGTTCTGGTTTTTCTGATCTTTACCTCTGGCCATGCCTGTTTCAGCTTCTTTGCGACTATGCCAAGCGCTCATTCCTTTACCAAAGAGCTCGTGCCCTCTAGTGGCAAACATAAAGTCCTACAGTCATGCCCGGAAGGGTTGGTGCTTTTTGCTTAAATGATAAAAATGATCTGTTGCAAGTATCTATACACTAATCCTTCAGTTTACATCTAGTGGGTATAAAGTTCCCTTGCCCAATAAGCATACATTTGCAACTGAAAAATTTCCCTCAATCACAGCATGTTACAGTGGTTCTCAATTTTTGTGGTGTAAAAGTATCATCAGAGAGGTCTGATTAAAACTCAGGTTCTTAGCCTCAGTTCCAGAGGTTCTAGTTCAGCAGGCTTTGGATGCAGCCCAGGAACCTGCCCATTTAAGATGAGCCCCTGATGGGGTTGGCCCGCGTGTCCTGTGCTTTAAGAAATGCTGGCCTAGTGGCTGAGTCTGGGTGGGAGACAAGCTCAAGGATCATATCAGGTATATTTCCTAACCACTCCTAACCTTAGTTGCTTCATCTGTAAAAAGGCAGCGATAATACCCCTCTATAGGACTGCTGTAGGATAGAATGAGGCCCTAATATCAAGGGCTTGCTACAGTATCTGCTCATGATAGGTAGCCAGCACATGCCAGCTCTTATTCTTTGTAGCATTAATCCTAATTTGCTCCACCTGCAGAGCCAGAGAAGACCAGGGGAAGCTTTAGACCAAATAGGCATTCAGTCTTGGGCCCTGAGATCGCCCCAGTGAGATGTTGTCCTGGACAGAAAGCCCTCACTCCCAGGGACAGCCAGGGGCTGCTGACCCCACTCAGTTTTTGCACACAGAAGGACTAGCAGCTCCCCTGCTAGAGAGCTGCCCAGAATACTAAACTTTCTGGTAGAAGGTGTTTTTAGACATCTTTATTCCTCCCAGGTCGGAAGGGTAAAAGAGAAGTTGAAGTGGGTGGCTCTGTTGCTTCAACTATAAAATGGGCACAATACTCATATTTTCACTACATAGTTCTGAAGACCAAATAAGTGAGGTTATGTGTAAAATCTTTAGTATGATTATTGACATCAGCGGTCCTTGGAAAGTATTGTTATCTGTCCCATCCCTTCTGGTGTAAATATTTATACATTGTTAGCACCATTTTCAGAGACAGATATTGATCACGAGAAAGGAAACAAATGATCCAGATGTGTAATGAGATTTTAGTATGTTCTATATATTAAAATCATATATATGTGTATGTATATGTATGGATGTATATACACACACACATATACACATGCCCATTAGACTTTAAGGAAACAATTAATACACAGCAAGGTATAAAGGCAGTGTGGATTATTCTATTATATTACTTTATACTATTTATACTATTATATTACTTTAATGTATGTTTATATATATCTCCTGTGTATTTACAAATTCTTTCCACCAACAGCATTTAGTTGGAACTTCTTGTATTAACGTGATTCTATCCTTTCCTGGGAAGCGTACGCATACTAGTCGTGTCATGTACTTGGCTGCACCAGTAGAGGGAGCTACTCTGCAACGGGTGAGGTCAAACGAACAGAAGTGTGTGACATCTGGGTGCTGATCAGAGAGGCAAGGCTACACAGGTTACAGGTAACATATTTCAGATTTATTAAAAAACACATAGGCAACGAGTCAGAGCTTTGGCTAGGAATGATATGGAGAAGAATTGAAGGCATTATTCCACAAAACATTCACAGTTGTGTGCTAGAGACAAAGAGAGCAGAGAAGTAGTTTAGAAGCATTTGCGGTGGACAATGGATGGCCCGGCTTCATCATACTCCTGTTTGCTGATCCACATCTGCTGGAAGGTGGACAGAGAGGCCAGGATGGAGCCGCCAATCCAGACAGAGTATTTGCGCTCCGGAGGGGCAATGATCTGTGGTCAGCATGAGAAAGAAAGGCCATTAGTGCACTAGGGCAGGGCCTGGGCTTTCTCCAGGGTCCGGATTTGGTGCATCTGGCTGAGGTTTCACGGACACTGGGGACAGTCTGGGCTGTCAAATGCCTAACCTTTAACCTGACCCTAACCCTAACCCAAGGGGGTGTGAATAGCTTCTGGATTTAGAGATTCTTCAATGAGCACATTTGTTTTTCTGGCTTCCTTTACACAATCTATTCCAAAGCATCCATAACACCTCTACCACATTCAGTCTACTGTTGGGCAAACTGAAAGTTGTCCCCGAATCCTGCAAGGCCTCCACTGAAGAGCCCTGATGTCTTTGATTTCCAGAAGCTGTGTCTCAGAACTCAGCATGACATGCTTTCTATACTAACAACCATCAGTGTCTCAGTGAGAGATTTTGATTGTGCCAGAACTTATACTATACAAGTCTTTTCCCACCTGACTAAGTCCACTAAGCTGCACTGAGATAACAGTGAGGGGCTCAGGAGTCCCTGTTGGGATGACCATTTCCCTGGGATGGGTCCCTGGTGAGCCGCACTGGCTGGCTCTCCCCACTGCACAGGCTTGACAAGCAAGGGCATGCTAATCTTAACTAATGAATGATTTAGACACACGGTGCAGTGAGTCAGGCCAGGGGTCTTATCTACTTGCAGCAACCTCCCAAATGGCCACAGTTGAGCAATTTCAAATTTCACTCCAGACTTGGATACTTGGATAGAAATGAGTATGAATATGTCATCCAAACAGAGAAGGTGTTTCTGAAATCATGGTAAGAAGGTTTAATTCCCGTTTAGACAAAGCTCTGATTGCACATTTATTTTTAATATGAGTAGTTAGTATTTGCTGAACACTTATTATTTACCAGGCACTATATTAAGCATTTGTCCAAACACGTATTATCTCATTTAACTTTCATAACCACTTCTAAGAGTAAGTATTACATTACTCTCATACTACAGAGGAGGAAACAGAGACTAAGAGAGGTTTAAGTAACTGGCCTAGCTCACACTAGATGTGTACACGTCAGACCCCGTTTTACAACCTGTACCTCTCCAGGTGTTTTTGATTTGGTTTTGTTATATTTTAGAAGTAACCCTTTCATTTGAGATAATTTTAGAGTTACGGAACAGTGGTAAAGGTGATGCATGGAGTTCCTGTAGACCCCTCACCCAGTTTCTCTTTCCCCTAATGTCATGATCGTGCCGTACTAGGTTTTTAACGGTTTTCTCTTACCACACTGGAGCCGAAAGTTCCACATTCATTTCTAATCAAGAAACCAGGTTTGGAGAACTAGGAAGTACTTGACCCAAGCCACAGCCTCTCTCTGTAATATATAGCCCCAACCTGGGCAGCTTTGTCAGGGAGCCCAGCAGCTGGTTTCATCTTCCTCCCTTCCACGTGGGAGGAAAAGGGGCCAAGAAACACCAGCCCTCAGAAAACAGTCTCTTCTCTCCGCCTGCCGTCCTTTAGAGCCCGGACTACAGAGAGAGAGCATGCTTCTGTCTCAGCCGCTTTTATGTGACCTGCATACCCTTTCTAAAAAAGAGAAGGGAGTGCGAATAACAGAACTTGTTCGGATACTTCTAATGTGTGTGATCTGCACCTGGACTGCCCTTCTCCTATTTCGTGTTTGAGGGTCAAAGGGTCCCAGCGTGGCCTTCTGATGTCACAGAATAAAAACAGCGTTTGAGAAGTCACCGCTCACATCTAAGGTTGCCTCCACAGACTGACCTCTGTTAAATCTCTGAATTCCCTTGGCTGGGGCTGAAAACTCAAATAGTACAGGGGTCCTGCGTGCCCCAGGGAGTGAATTCGGTCATCTGGAGTTATTCTCTGTGTTTGAGCCGCTATATCAAACGGTGCGCCAGGCAGAGACACGGACATCAAATTCTCATTCCTGGTCACTGAGATGTGACCACAGTTAGCAGTGAAAGAGGAGTATATGTTATTAAATCTCTAAGGTTTAAACCTCTTTAGAAATATGTCTGGCTCCTCTGTAATTTTAAAAAATGTTCTACATATAAAATACTCTATTTTGTGATGAGGAAACAACAAAATATATATTTTAAAGAGAAATGGGCACATGGGCAGCTCTGGTGAAAGCAGCTGATAGACGATAATTATAGATGAAATTTTGTGTAAGATAATTCAATTTCTCTTATGAACTGGATTGACTTACATCCCATAAGGTATGGAACTTGTGGACGTGGACCCACTGCCTAGTCCTGAAACCCATGAGCACATGTGACTAAGATGTGGTTTCTAAAGAGGCATGGCTGGTGAGAAGGTAGGCACCAGCAGCAGCATGGCCGCGGGCCTGTTACTGAACTCTACCTTGATCTTCATGGTGCTGGGTGCCAGGGCCGTGATCTCTTTCTGCATGCGGTCAGCAATGCCAGGGTACATGGTGGTGCCCCCGGAGAGGACGTTGTTAGCATAGAGGTCCTTCCTGATGTCAATATCACACTTCATGATGCTGTTGTAGGTGGTTTCATGGATGCCAGCAGACTCCATCCCTGGAAAAGAGACATGAGCCACGGTCCTTGGTTGGTGTGCAAAACCGAGGTCAGATATGAAAGATCTACGATGTGGAAGATCTTCCAGGGACTGAAGCTAGCAGACATACTAATCTAGGAACAACCATCTTAGAGACCGAAAGGTCCTTGTAATGCTTCATGTTATCCTACTTCTTGTCTGCTGAGGAGGCCGGCTGTAGCACCTCTGGGAGGAGGGGGCGGCTACAACATACGTCACTGAATTTTAATAGACTCACTACTATGCATGGTCTAAACCAGGAGCAAAGCCTTGAGGCTCCTGTAGAAGCTGCCATGTGGAGCCAGCATCACAGCCATTGCTCGGAACTCTCGAGACCAAGGCTCTCTCTGGCCGCTGCCTTGTTCTCACCCCTTAAAGCAAAATGGTGCTGAATAATTAGAAAAGTCCTTCATCCTATTTAAACAGAGACTCATTTTTCTTCAATCTTAATAATATTATTTTATTTGAACTTTTTGTTGATTTCTGATGTGGGTCTTTTGATAATTTCTTTTTTATTTATTGATTTCAGCAAGAGAGAAAGGGAGAAAGAGAAAGAGAGAGAGAGAGAGAGAGAGAGAGAGAGAGAGAAACATCTCTATCAGTTTCTACAGGTGCCCAAACCTGGGATTGAACCAGCAACCTCTATACTTTGAGACAAAGCTCTAACCAACTACGTTATCTGGCCAGGGCTGATGTGGGTCTTTTGAAAAGAATGTCTAGATGGCCCATCATCTTTTGCAGTTCAGGGATGAATAATAATAAAATACTAATACTAATAGTAATGATACTATTATTAGTATTATTAACACTAATAGTAATAATAACATTTAACTATTTTTTAAAAATGGAGCCTGACCAGGCAGTGGCGCAGTAGATAGAGCATCAGACTGGGATGCGGAAGGACCCAGGTTCGAGACCCTGGGGTTGCTAGCATGGACCCAAGGTCACTGGCTCGAGCGGGGGGTTACTCGGTCTGCTGAAGGCCCGCGGTCATGGTACATATGAGAAAGCAATCAATGAACAATTACGGCATCACAACGGAAAACTGATGATTGATGCTTCTCATCTCTCTCAGTTCCTGTCTGTCTGTCCCTATCTATTCCTCTGACTCTCTCTCTGTCCCTGTAAAAAAAAAAAAAAAAGGAATATACTAACATTTTATTTTTTAATTGTTATTTATTTTTTTTTTATTTTAGCCAGAGAGGAAGGAAGAGAGAGAGAGAGAAACAGGAACATCCAGCGGTTTCTGTATGTGTTTGGACCAGGGATCGAACCAGCAACCTCTGCGCTTCGGGACAATGCTCTAACCAACCAAGTTATCCGGCCAGGGCAATACTTAACTATGAATTACTGGCAATATCTAATAATTATTGTGCGCTTGTTTTGGCTAGTCGCTGAGCTAAGTGCTCCACACATATCTCATGAAATTCTCACAGCCACCCTACAACCTAGACACTGTCATAATCCTTATTTTCTAGGTGAAAAAAAAATGAGACTTAGGGAAGTTAAGTGACAGTCCCAGGAGCATGAAAGTAGAACTAACACTCAAACCCAGTCTCACCCCTCCCAGAGCCTGCCCTCTGTAAATAGCTGTGCCAACCTTTCCCTCTATCTAGGTCAGTGCTAATGTGGAAGCAGGACCTTCCATTGTTCTCTCCCTTACCATTGCCCAAGGCTCAGCACTCAGCACACTCTTCCCATCCACCCAGTGGCTCCACTCTGTCCTAAGCACAAATAATTGACTCTTTCACCCTATACCACACACCAAGAATGCTTCCGGCGTAACTACAATATAGTGTTTTCTGGAATGGGGGGGGGGGGACTCCTTTCCTGGCCTTCTTAAGTCTTTTCACTTGAAAAATGTGACACTCTCTGCCTTGCCCTAGTTTAGAAATGTTTTTGATCTTGTGGCCCTGTCACATGTCCCCACACTCAGAAGAGTCCTGGTGGTCAGAGGCTGGCTAAGTAGGGGAGGATAGGGTGGGCTCCCCTTCCCAGGCGGGGCGCTGTTGCCTACCGATGAAAGAAGGCTGGAACAGGGTCTCCGGGCAGCGGAAGCGCTCATTCCCGATGGTGATCACTTGTCCATCAGGCAGTTCGTAGCTCTTCTCAAGAGAGGAGGAGGAGGCGGCAGTGGCCATCTCGTTCTCAAAGTCCAGAGCTACGTAGCACAGTTTCTCCTTGATGTCTCGGACAATCTCACGCTCAGCTGTTGAGATACAAACGTTAGGATTTGCACAAGCGGTAAAAATCCACCTGCCCTACCTCGGTCTCTCCCACAATACCGGTTCCTTCAAAAGTGTGTAAGTTTGATATCCGACTAGAGAAAGGCACAGAGCAGGAAATCCTTTTGTACACTGTGCTTTTTGCAGTGTTAACTGATTGCTCTCTGTTATAATTATTTAAAAAAACAGTTAGTTATATTGGACATTCAGTTGACCTGGAAGTCTCATGCTGAAGCATCCCCTTTATGTCCCCCACAATTTCCAAAAAGCTCTGGAGATCCATGTCACCTTGTCCAGGTAGGTTCCAGTTCAAACCCTAGGCATTGTCATCACCTTCTAGCGAGAGGAGGGCCCGGCTCAGGACCAGTCCTACCAGGGGTCTCCAGTGGTGCACACTGAAGGCCGTGTGGAAGGGCGGGCACGCAGATGCCTTGCAGGCTCCTGCACCCTGAAGTTCTAAGCTATGGTTCCATCGGGGCCCCTGGGAACCCTTTGGCGGTACCTTGGGAGTTATTTGTGGGAAGCAGAGTCAGAAATAAAATTAATTTAACTCTTGCTCCCGAAGGAGACATTAACATCTTCAGAGCTCTAACTTGGAGTCTATAATAAGCCGCAGACACGTCCAGAAATCTAAACGTTTTAGATAATACCAAACTGACGAAGGGAGGACAGGCAGCTAGTGCCAAGGGCACTGAGGATGTTCCAATGTCTCTGTGACAGCAACTCTGCCTCTTGTGGGTGGAGACCAGGTGGCACCAGTTTAGAGTCCGAAGATGCATGGATCACTACCTGCGGGGCCGGTCTTAATACTAGCTAGTGGCTATTGCGTGTTTACTCTGTGCTGGATGTTCCACGTGTACAATCTCATTTAATACAACAATCACGTGAGAGATGGTCCATGATTACCCTCATTTTTCAGATGAAGAGACTGTGGCTTAGCAAGGCTGGGAAACTTGTTCAAGGTTGCACAGCAAGTTAGTAGCAAAATTGGTCCCCAAACCCTGTCTAGATGTCTGCAAAGATTGCCGTTCACCATGGCATACTATCTTCAGTCTCTTTACTCTCTTTTCTATTTGCCAATGGAGAGGATTAAAAATAGTTATCACTGTTCTTCTCAAAGAAACAGCATAATAATTTTTAATTTCACCAGTTTAAAAAAAAAAAAGAAGCCATGCTTGGCTCTGGGCACTGGAGTCAGGCTCTGCCGTCTGCAAGGCTCCCTGCCTCATTTCCTTGGACAGTCTCTGTGGTCCTGTAAATTACTACAAAGAACATGCTGCCCACGCCCTCTCCCTTTCATTCCCACAGGCCTCGCCTGTGGTCACAAAGGAATAGCCGCGCTCTGTCAGGATCTTCATGAGGTAGTCGGTGAGATCTCGGCCAGCCAGGTCCAGACGCATGATGGCGTGGGGCAGGGCGTAGCCCTCGTAGATGGGCACGTTGTGGGTGACTCCATCTCCAGAGTCCAGCACAATGCCTGGGGACAGTCGAACACAAAAGAGGTTACCACGGCAGCTGGCACGTGGTCACTTGCTAGTCTAAAGGAGGGGGGATTTCTAGTGTTATTTGAAAAAAAGAAAGTATTTGGTAGAATAGGAGAGGGAGAACAGGGTTTGGGGAAAAGAAAGAATAGGACGAGAGAAACAATAGAAGTTCTGCTGGCATTATGAGCTCAAGGGCTCATTTTAAAAAGTGACAAGAAGACTATTGGGGCTGGGGTCAGCCCTGTCAATTCTACGTAACCCTCAGTCATTGCAACCTACACATTTATAACCATCAAAGCCTGTAACTGACGGCGTATTCGGTGGAGGCTCTCCTTCCTCCCTGGCACCTACCAGTTGTACGTCCAGAGGCGTAGAGGGACAGCACCGCCTGAATAGCCACATACATGGCTGGGACGTTGAATGTCTCAAACATAATCTGCAAAGCAATCCAAAGAACTAAGTTAGTGATGCTGCCAGTCTTAGCAATAGTGTTCAAGAAAGTGCCCTCTCGCTGATGAATGCGGACCTTGACTTCTCTGGTATAAGGAAAGAAGCCCTCTAAACTTGAAGCTCAGACTGGTTGTGATTAGCCTCGTTCTGTGGTTTGTATGAGGTTCCACTTTTTTTTTATGTAGTGGCTGGGTCAATGCCAGCCCTAGAGTCTGGCCACAGTGGAAGGAGCCCTGCTTCCTGGCAGACAAGAAGTGCCTGTTGGTAACAGAGGGCCATGTGTGAATGCCAACATCCTAGCCCATGCAGTCCAGGGACAAGAGTAGAACCAGGCCTCCTCTAAGTCACTCTTGACAAGTTTGTGCACACTGACATGCCCACAGGCCTCAATTTTTCCCTATGCAAAACCGTCCCAGCTCCCAGCTCTGTTTGCTAGAATGTACGACATCACTTGCTAGAGAGCCACAGTTCTCAGTATTTTTCTGCATTCACACCATTCACAGGAACAATAATGTGCATCAAAACCTGCATTGCTACATGGAACAATTTCCCAGCACACAGGTGTTTCCCTGTAGAGAGTTAACTGTAGAGTTCAGGGAGCCCCGCCTCCCACCAACTCCCCAGTCTTTACATTTACTATTCTCCAAGCCCAAAAGATTATGAGTCAATTCCAGGCTCTGCCACTTCTAGCTGTATGACCTTGACACTCACCTCTTGTATTTAAGCTTCGATTCCTTAATTTACATGATTAGTGTAATCTTAGGTCCTGCTTTACACACTGTTTAAGATTTAAAGAGACAATGCATGCAAAATGCTTAGCCCAGTGTTGAGCCCCTGTGAGCATGAAATTGATCTTAGGTGTTTTAATTAATGAGCTCATCCAAAACTGGATACTTTGTCTGGTAGGTGGAATGGATGGTTTTCTGCTGTAAAGTGTCTGAGCTTCAGACAAGTCACTATAACAACAATAATAACTATTAAGTGGTGAATATGTAGTATACCAAACACCAAAGTACATACTTAACATTTGCCTCCCTAATCTTCACATCAAGCTTTTGAAAAAGAATACTATAATATTAATATTCTCAACCTTTATTCTTTTTTTAAATTAATTTTAATGGGGTGACATTAATCCGTCAGGGTACATAGGTTCAGAAATATTCTCAACTTTTAAATAAGGAAACTGAGGCTCTGAGAAATTAAATAGCTTGTTTAAACTCACACGACTGACTAATAAGTGACAGATCCAGTATTCAAGCCCAGATCTGTCTGACCCCAGAACCAAAACTCTCCACTGTACGTTATCCTGCATTTTGAAACGACTTCTTCTTAGAAGTTTTCCACCTAAACATGTCGATTCTTCAATTAAATCTTTTCAATGTCCTATCGCTCTTGGAGATCAAAGGGGAATAGTTCCTGCAGGAAGAGTTCACACTGGGATGTGAACTGGGATGTGCCCGCCCTTTGGAACCCCCGAGCTCCTGGAAAGTTGTTGGTCTGTGAGGGGACGGCTGGGCTGGGCCAGCTCTCGGCTGCTCTGTACCGGACTTTCCCCAAACCCAAGGGGCTAGGTCCTGGAGTGGGTGTTTACCTGCGTCATTTTCTCCCGGTTTGCCTTGGGGTTCAGGGGAGCTTCGGTGAGCAGGGTTGGATGCTCTTCAGGGGCGACACGTAGCTCGTTGTAGAAAGAGTGGTGCCAGATCTAGGGTGACGATGGAGAAGCACAATAATGTGATGTTGTGGGGAGCACTGCAGGGCCCGAAGGGGGACCAGAAGGAGTGAAATAAAACGAGGACCAAATCAAATGTGACAAGTACTCATTATGTGTTCACATGTTTACCAATGCGGAGACAGCAGCGCCAAGGCTCTGGGTACCAAAGGTTATGGCTAATCAATGAGTGAGCAAAATCCCAAACCAGGCAGGAGGGTACAATGGTCAAGGGCACAGGCTTTGCTCTTGAACTCCAGTCAAATCTGAGTTCAGATCCCTGCTCAACCACTTTTGGGTTGTGTGAACTTAAGCAAATGTTAATCCTTTCCTCCTCCAGTCTCACCATGGCTAACACGAAACTTCATTAGTGTGTCATTGGGAAACCCTAGCGTTACTGTTTAGCCCAGTGCTTGGCCCAGGGTAAATGTTGTTATTATTCAATCATATCTCTTTTACATCTATTTTAGTTAATGTTCATGGAGAAATGATTTTGTTCAGTTAAGAAAAAGGAAAAATGAGTGAAAACATGAATGGATAGATGAAGCTGGCCTGAAGATTTTGTTGCCATTTTTAATACTTTATGGAAATTTCCCTCTGCAATGTGCACTGAGAGAACACAGGTCACCAGCTTCCAGTCTGCACCTCCCCGCACCCCCCCAAACACACACACACACTGCCGCCTGGGAGGAGCTGCCTCCACAGGCACGCTCTGGACCTCCCGTTCCTGGGCACATGCTTAGCCTTCAGGTATTTCCAAAGCCAGTGCCTATTTATAGCACATTTGTGTGAATGTACTTTGGACATCAGTGTGTTTTTACTTTCTCTTTCCTCCCTTGGATGCCATAAAGAACAAACCATTGTACAAAGGGCTAAATTGATTATTTTGAAAAGCATGAATATTCTCCACTGGGATCAGGAATATTTTATTTACACAGAATTAAAACAAAATAAGGACTGCTGGTGAAAAATTATTAATTAGCAGAAGCCAGATCAACTGTATATACTCTTTAACTTGTTCCAGTTTCTTTGGTTTTGAATTCGTGGTTTCTGGAAAGGAAATGAGATTTCTGAAAGGTCTTCGATAATATAAAAGCATCAGAGTGCTCAAGAAATCCTATCGGTTATATTACCTGTTGTTACTACTCTGAAACATCATTTAAAAAACAACCAACCTTTCTCTTTCCCTTTCCAAGAGGACACTTTGGATTTAAATTTTAGAAATGATGAAATGCTTAATTCATTCTAAAGAATCTTCTCCAGGGGCATACATCTGAGATGCTGGCAGCTCCATGGAGAAAATTTAAAAGAATATTTTCTCACTACTATTACTATACTTTCCTTAGTGCAACTATTGTGTTAAACACATTGGCCTGGCCTGTGGTGGCACAGTGGGTAAAGCGTCGACCTGGAAATGCTGAGGTCACCGGTTCAAAACCCTGGGCTTGCCTGGTCAAGGCACATATGGGAGTTGATGCTTCCTGCTCCTCCCCCCCTTCTCTCTCTGTCTTTCTCCTCTCTCTCTCTCCTTTCTAAAAATGAATAAATAAATAAATCTGTAAACACATTGAGACTCTTAGACTAAGCAAATCTAATGAAATGCCATATTTGTAAAAAAGCTGAAGACCCAGAATTATTACTGATAAATTCTAGCAACACTATTTTTATTTTAAACTGATAAGTGTGTGTGTGTGTGTGTGTGTGTGTGTGTGTGTGTGTACATGGGGTTGATAAGTAAAAGTCCTAATGTTGTGGTTCTAATATATTTTCCTCATTTAAAAATTTTTATGTCACTTTCTCATTATTCCTTCTGTTTTTTCTCTCATCACTTGTGTTTATGTGGTGCCTAAAAAAACACCAAAATTCTAGGATTTAACTCATCTCTTCATTAGCTCTTTTTCATGGGTTTGAGAGATAAAGACTTCTCTTATCTCCATCACAGAGAGATACTTTTTAAAATATTTATTTTAAAACTTTGTCAGGCCTGATTAGGTGGTGGTGCAGTGGATAGAGCATTGACCTGGAACATTGAAGACCCAGGTTTGAAACCCTGAGGTCACTGGCTTGAGCACAGGGGTCGCTGGCTTGAGTGTGGGGTTATAGACAAGACCTCATAGTCACTGGCTTGAGCCCAGAGGTCTCTGGCTTGAAGCCCAAGGTTGCTGGCTGGAACCCAAGGTGTCTGGCTTGAGCAAGGGGTCACTGGCTTGGCTGGAGACCCCCACCCCGGCAAGGCACGTATGACAAGCAATCAATAGACAACTAAAGTACTGCAACTACAAGGTGATGTTTCTCATCTCCCTTCCTGACTGTCTCTATCACTAAAAATAAAAACAAACAAATGAACACTAACAACCAACAGAAAACCTTGTCAGTTATTGTGCTTCCACGTGTTGAGAGACATGCAGGAATATACCAAATCTGCAACGGCACAGCCCTCTTTACTGTTGTAAAACTAAAAAACTTTCTTTTTTTAAATACTCAGAGTGAGCTAATGAAAAGCTTTGAAGAATGAATAGCATGCCTGACTGGTGGTGGTACAGCTGATAGAATGTTGACCTGGGATGCTGAGGTCCCAGTTTCAAACACCAAGGTCATAGGCTTGAGCGCGGGCTCATTTGGCTTGAGCATGTGGCCTCAGGCTTGAGCGTGGGATCATCAACATGATGCCAGGCTTGCTGGCTTGAGCCCAAGGTTGCTGGCTAGAGCAAGAGGTCACTGGCTCAGCAAGAGCCCCTAACCTCTTCAAGGCACATATGAGAAGCCACCAATGACCAACTAAAGTGCCATAACTATGAGTTGATGCTTCTCATAGCTCTTCCTGTCTCTCTTTCATTTCTCTCTCTTTCTCTGTCTCTGTGTCTCTGTGTCTTCCTTCCTTGCAATAAATAAATAAATAAATAAATAAATAAATAAATAAATAAATAAATAAGTAAGTAAAATGAGTGGGGTGAAGCTACTCCCAGCTCTTCAATTGTTCTTTACCTGTATTGTGCTAAGACGCAGAGCCACGAGCCTCTGATGAAAGAAGGATCAATCAGCCTCTTGGCTGCTACTCGGACCATGCAGGTCCTAGCAGGTAATCTACTTGACTGAGCAATAGACTATGAATTCCTACTGCTGGCAAAGGACAACTGTTCTCACAGCACTGCCTTCCACTGGTTAGTTTATAAACACTGTTAGGCAAGGAAATTGTTTTGTTTTTTTTAAGAAATATTTCAGGATTTGTTTTCTCAGTGATAATCTAGAATAAACATTAACACGTAAAAGTGCAATTAGGCAGCTGTAGCATGATGATATGAATAGGGCCCACAGCGGCGGGCTCAACCTGCAGCCAAGCTTCAGTACCTTTTCCATGTCGTCCCAGTTGGTGATGATGCCGTGTTCTATCGGGTACTTCAAGGTCAGGATGCCTCTTTTGCTTTGTGCTTCATCACCCACATAGCTGTCTTTTTGTCCCATTCCCACCATCACTCCCTAAAGAGATTCAACGAGTCAGCTTTTCCCAGAATTTATGAATTAATGACAGCCCAATCGCAAAGGGTTAATTTATTGTGAAACAAAGTTCCTCTTTTGGTACCAACAACAATATGCTGAGTCATGATCACTATGTTCTTAAGCAACATCCCTCAGTTGATTGAAAATAGGTCCAAATCGGCCTCCAGATGGCAGAGCACCCCACAGGTAACACAACCTCACATGGGTGTTGTACCTTCTGTGTTCCTTGATGAGCTCTGTTGGGGCAGAGATTGTGTCTGTCTGGTTTGCCAGTATAATAAATACATGCATGGCCCATTTTTGTCATGCAATGATTATTGAATGAGTATATGACACTTTATATATAAGTGAAATGGCATTTTGCCTCTTATAAATGCTTTAAACTGTACTTTAAACCTACCACCTTACTCAAGGATATATGAATATTATTTTTTAACCATTATGAACAAAAGTATTATATCTACAAATGATCATTCAGTGCTTGATTTCTGACGGATAAATCCATACCAACCAACATTAAGACATCTGTCTGATGTATGTTTTTAATCATTAAGATGTTGCTTAAAAAAAGAAAAAAGAATTCTCACTAGGGGAATTTTAAACTGCACTAGAGTGACTGCTCTAGAATTGCAAAATAGTCATGGTTACCACAGATCGGTAAATAACGGTTTATGCAAAATATCTCCACTGCACACAGTTCAGCAAAGAGACAGAGTTTATTTATTGGGGGAGGCTTCTATTATTTGTTCTTGTAAATATACACCAAACCGAGAGTCACAAATATCAATCAGCTAGGCTCAATGTACAAAATGCATTGCTGATATGAAGGAGAATTTCTGAGATGAAATTCTCAGTTTTTACTATGTGGCTTCCACCAAAATTTTGTTTCTACATAACATTATGTAAAAAGTTACTATGTAGCTGTCCAGATATACTTTATTGACAGCTAACAGTATGTAAAATTACAGTTGGTAGCAAAGTTTACTTTCATCTAACATCAAGCTCTTTGAGAATAAATGACCTGGGCTTTTAGTGCAGTTTCTCTCCAAAGAGTAGGAATGGTATGCATCAGGTAATGTGTCAGTATTTCTGAAGATGATGATGATGATGATGATGATGATGATAATGATTATATTTAAACAAAAAAGAACTTATGAAAAAGGGGCAGACATATCTGATAGACATCCAACAGATAATCTACATTGTGTATGATATTGGCACTTGTTCCTTGCCATTAATCATCAGAAGAATATTTTAGAAAATTTACATAATTTCTGGGCAGCAAGCAAGCCCTGTTTGTCTCTGTTCCAAATAGAATTTTGCTCACCTGATGTCTGGGACGTCCCACAATGGATGGGAAAACGGCCCTGGGAGCATCGTCCCCAGCAAAACCGGCCTTACAGAGCCCAGAGCCATTGTCACACACCAGGGCGGTGCTGTCCTCTTCTTCACACATCTTGGCTGGACCTACGTCACAAGGTCCTGCAGGAAACAGGAAGTTTGCCCCAGCTGTAATCTAGCAGTTGTGATGCTTATCCCATCTTTCAGGCTGTGTTTGGGGACCCTCCTCTGCTTTCTTAGAACACTCTCGCCTGATCCTTATTTAACACAGCATTTATCTCACAGTACTTTAATTAGACTGCTACCTTTTTTTTTTTTTTTTTTTTTTCATTTTTCTGAAGCTGGAAACAGGGAGAGACGGTCAGACAGACTCCCGCATGCGCCCGACCGGGATCCACCCGGCACGCCCACCAGGGGCGACGCTCTGCCCACCAGGGGGCGATGCTCTGCCCATCCTGGGCGTCGCCATATTGCGACCAGAGCCACTCTAGCACCTGAGGCAGAGGCCACAGAGCCATCCCCAGTGCCCGGGCCATCTTTGCTCCAATGGAGCCTTGGCTGCGGGAGGGGAAGAGAGAGACAGAGAGGAAAGCGCGGCGGAGGGGTGGAGAAGCAAATGGGCGCTTCTCCTATGTGCCCTGGCCGGGAATCGAACCCGGGTCCTCCGCACGCTAGGCCGACGCTCTACCGCTGAGCCAACCGGCCAGGGCCCAGACTGCTACCTTTATATAAGTCAAAACTCTGACTTCCATGTTCATACAGCTGACCTCTAGTCCAGTGGCTGGCCCTTTAAAAGTTTACTAAATGAGCAAATGAATGAACAACTATGGAGCACAGATGGAAATAACAGACTATGAGGCCAGATATTGACAGGGACAAGTCACTTCTCATATATATATTAAAGACTTGTTTGAAATTTGCTGTCCGTATGCACCCAAATTCACATTTTTAAAAGCTATAACTTAAAAAAAATTTTTTTAATGTAGATTTTGAAGGATAAACAGCATGTAAAATTTTGGAAATGTTGGAAAGCTGAAATGTTTAATGTAAAATGTTTAATAGAAAACATTTTTTTGAATCCTGGGGACTTTTATTTTATCCTTGGAAAAACATTAGGACCAATAAAACTTTCTAATAAGAAGGTGCTTTAAATTTTAGGGGCTGAAGTTTTTCTCCATTAATAAAAATCATGGCTAATCTGAAAGTCCAATAAGTAAATTACAGATTAAGCAGTAGGATACTTTGCTGCCATTAAGAAAGATAAAAGGATCAGCTATAGGTATATTCTTTTTTTTCTTTTTTTTCTATATTAAGTGAGAGGTGGGGAGGTAGAGAGATAGACTCCCACATGCGCCTCTACCAGGATCCACCTGGTAAGCCTCCTATGGGGCAATGCTCTGTCCATCTGGGGCCATAGCTCTGTTGCTCAACAACCAAGCTATTTTAGCACTTGAGGTGAGGTTATGTTACCATCCTCAGCCCCTGGGACCAACTTGCTTGAATGAGCCATGGCTGTAGGACAGTGGGGAAGAGAGAGAGAAAAAAAGAGAAAGGGGGAGGAGGAGGGTTGGAGAAGCAGATGGTTGCTTCTCCTGCGTGTCCTGACTGAAAATCGAACCTGGGACATCCACACACTGGACCAAAGCTCTACCACTGAGCCAACCTGTCAGGGCTTATAGGTATATTCTTATGTAAGAATAATAGGTTAGAGAAAGTAACACTGTATGATCCCATTCAAAGTGCATTTTTATACATTACAAAAAGATTAATTGTTTTAACCAGGATGCTGATGGGGGTTATTTTGAAGTAGTGGGTTTTGTAGGTGTTTTTAATTATCTTCTATGGGGTCTGTAATATTTTCTGTATTGAACATGTATTCTTTTAAAAAAAATTTTTTTTATTATTTTTATTTAGTGAGAGAGAAAGAGGAGAGAGAGAGAAAAAGAAAGAGAGAGAGATAAGAGTATCAGTCTGTTTCTGCATGTGCCCTGACCGGGGATTGAACCAGCAACCTCTGTGCTTTGAGACAATCTTCTAACCAACAAGCTATCTGGCCAGGGCTGAACATGTATTTTTTAAGTAATAAAACAATATTTTAAATATTTTACCCTTAGGCTTGGATCCTATGACAAAATTGGAAAGGCTGGAGCAAAAAAAAATCCAATTTACAGGTTTGGGAAATTGAAAGCCTATTAGAGAACATTTTCGTCCAATGCCCTTATTTTAGCAAATAAAAAAAAACAACCAAGGGTAAGATTTGCTCAAGGGCAAGTAAGGCATTAGAGGCAGAATTGAACCAGGGCTATCCCTTGGCTTTTAATCCAGATTCCTTTCCATTTTTTTCCAGCAGAATTAGGTGGAAATACCCTGTTAAGAGAGGGACACACAGAGTTCCCCGCCTGACTTTGAGATCTTAGGATTTCAAGTCGAGGAAGATTCTTCTAAGTTGGTGAGCTCATTGCACACCGATCCCTAGATATAAAAGGCAACTCTTTTAAGAAAAAAAAATTTTAAGGAACATTTTTAACTCTTTTAAGGAAATTTCTGGGAAGCAAAGACTAGAAGCTATTACAGCTGGAGTTCTGCTAGACCATTCCTATAAACTCAGTGCCGCATTTTTCCAAACACCTAGAACTTCCACAGCAGGGCCTCATGTCACGTGACCCTTGACAAAGAACATCAACCTCAATTGAGAGGCTATATTTTAAAATGCAGGGCACGCACTGTTATCTCTCCAACTAACTAGCAAGGAAACCAAGAGTCAAGGACTTGAAGTGATTTGTCCAAGATTCCCAAACTGGACAAGTTAGGACAAAGGAGATTATAAACCCAATCATGACAGGGTTGGGCTCTGGAGTCAGACTGCCTGGTTTGGGATTCAGGTTTCACCGCTTAGAAGCTGGATGGCTTAGTAAATTATTTAACCTCTCTAAATAACAGTTTATCTATAAAACAGCAAGAGTATCAGTACATATCACATAGAGTTCTTATGAGGAGTAGATTTTTTTTAAAGCATTTAAAATTATTTTTAGTGTCCTATATATATTGTGAGTTCTCAATAAATATTTGTTTTACAATGATTATCATTAACGTCATTATATGATTGTTATCATTGCTAGTCTTTGCTTTCTCTCCACGCTGCCTTCGGGCTTAGGATGAAAACCCTCAACTTGTGGGGTCCACTTGTAAGAATGAAAACCATGCCTTGTAAATAAATGGCTTGCCCTTTCTTTTTTCACCCTTCCCTTTGCTTTCCAGACACTGCACTATGTGGGGCATTTGAGCGATCGGCTTCTTTCCTAGCAGATTGGGAAGGCTGGAAAGAGGTGAGAAGTGGCTGGAAGGGAGACCAATCAGAGGAGCAGTCAAGAGTCCAAAGCGCTTGCTGGAGGTGCCGGCACCGGGATGGCAGCATCCCATCTTTGAGTGTGCTAAGCAGACTTTGCAAACCAGAAGGAAGAGCTGAAAACGGGGTAAAATATTTGGAATAGGACACTTGAACAATATGATGGGATGTTCAGCATGAATACACATCCTTAACAACCCTTTTGTCGGGCAGGGAGGGTTTGCGGGAGTTTCTGAGTATGCTGTAAAAAAAAAACCAGGCTGACCCTCAGTATCAGCTACCATGCAGGGAAAAAAAATATCTCAGGATGCAGTAAAAGTACTTTAGAAATAAAATAAAATAAAATAAAATAAAATAAAATAAAATAAAATAAAATAAAATAAAATAAAAATGTCCCAGAGGGGTTTCATCGTCTCTAAAAGGAGCACTGTCATTACACAAGAGGTCTCTGTGTCGCCGGAAATAAGCTGGCTCAGTGGTTTACAACGCTTATCTAACCTGCGTGAGCAAGATGGCTTGGAGCACAGCATTTCCTAATTAGGTAAAGCACACTCGAATGTCTGCTTTTGGAACTGCACCCGGGTCAGGGGGTTTGCTCTGACTGAGTGCATCTTGTGCCAAGAAATGAGTAGCTAGTAGGGGTGGGGGTGGGGGAGAATGTTGCCGTTCCCAGCTCATCGGGTCTTAAAAAAGCAAACCATATTTAGACATGAGCCACAAAATGGAAGGAAAAATCTCAGCGTGAAAACTCCCAGTTTGGGGCTGAAGCTGCCAAGCCCTGATTTCAGCGCGGTTCAGCCCGGGGTGGCAGGGCTGGCTGCACAGCCCCGCCAGCCTCAGCAGGCCGAGAGAAATGCAAACCAGACCTCCGGCGGGCTGAAGCACAAACAGCTGTCAGATGCTCGCTCGCTCTGCGCCCCCCTCTTTATTTGCAGAGAAAGATTCAGCTGGTTTCCTGCTGAGCTCTGTTAAAGTAAGCACGCCAACAGACCTGCTCAACAGACACACCTTTCCCACCGAAGACACCACCAATTAGAGCTGGAGGAACCCAAGAGGAAATAAACAACAGCCAATACCAAAGAGGAGGCAACGAAAATCCACTTCCGGACATCTTTGCTTCAGCAAAAATTCTGTCCAACAAAGATACCCCGCACCACATCTGAACCCCAAATACTGGAGTTTCCCATGCCTAAATATAAATAAATATGTCTTATGCAAATTATAAAAATGCAAACAGCTAGGCTGCATCCCTGAAATGTGTTACAAGATCTGGGCTGTTGGTTTTAGTATAAGCAGATTTTATAGGTAACACCAAGATTTCATTTCATCTTCCTCTTCCTCTCCTCCCCCACATCAAGCTGTCTTCTTTCTAATGTTAGGTAATTAGAGCTAAAAGTTACAATCATTTTAGTAGTACAGTCTTCATTCAAAAATTTCAAAGTGCATGAGCCAGCCAATTCCCTTTGGACAGCGTCTGACGATACTGGGTAACATCAGAGCTGCTGGAATCTGTAAGTCACATCCCTGGGCAGTGCCACTTACCCTGACAGTGCTGGCTGGGCTTCTCGGCTCTGGGTGATGTTCAGGGAAGCTGACGCTGAAGGGTTATATAGCCCCTTGGCCTGCTCCCCTCCCACTTGCTTCCCAAACAAGGAACAAAGACAGACTTGAGCCCGTCGTTCAGTCTAACACAACCATATAGGGACCTCAGCACAAAACTCTCTGATCTGGGTGGCCAGAGGCCTGGGTCTCTTCCACTGCATTCCACTGCCCTGCTCATGAAATGGGAGGCAGCTCAGCTGCCTGTGGGAGATAAACACCCCAAGCCTTCAGAACAACTGCTGAACCTTCCAGACACCGAGCTGGTGCAAGGGAGCAGAGGCGAGGCACGGACTGCACATTCCTCAGAAGATGCCAGCCTGCTGCCCTGCTGGCATTTTCTAATGAGCTGAGAAAGAAAGGAAGCAACCTTTTAAGAACTCTTCAACAAAGGTGGCCAGCAAGAGAGAAAGACATTGCTACCATTGTCCATAAATAGATGGAGGGAATGACGATTTTATGGTAGTCAACGCTGTGTTTATAAATCAAGTTCACGAGCAGCATTAATGGAATAGGAATTGAAATGGAGAAAGGACTGATAGGCTGTGTTTCACAGAAGAACTTGGCTGCCTGCATTACCATAATCACCTTAATCCTTTGGTACATTAGATATGTCTATTAATTTGATAAATTTAGCAGCATGATTAGGAGACATCTTTTTAGTAGAATATCCATGCAGCATCCTGTCACAGTAGCAGTTTGAGAGAGAAAAGAGGATGTTTAAGGGAAGTCTCTCTGATCCTCCTTTCTCCAAGCTGACCTTTTTCACAGGTGATAAAATAGGTGTCCCTGGGATTTCTCAAAGATAGGTATTGAATAATGCAAATCTGGCCTTAAACTCTCATTCCCAAGTGTCAACTGTCAGGTTCAATGGTTTTACGTTGGTCTGCTCTCCTCCTCCACGCTAAGGTACTCATTCAATTCATGACAGAAATGCTTTGAGGGATACCTTGAATATTTCTAAACTGCTGACACTGACATGTGAAAAAAGTCCCAGAATGAACGGCTTTATTTTACAGCTGTGACCATCTATTCATGAATCTTACTGCGTCTGATCTGTTTGTGGTGCACATACCCATACACATATATTATCTTTGAGAAAGTGCACTGATGATTATTTAAAAATTTTGAATAGTTTAAGACTAAATGGTAATAAATTTATCTGTGTTTTCCAGAAATTGGTAAATTGGGTCTAGTTTTTATCAACCAAAAACACAATTTTCTGAATGTTCAAATATGAAGATGACACAATACAACAGAAAGCTGAATATTTAGGATTAAGCCAGTGGTTTTTCTAACAGGGACTGTGTAAAGTAAAAATCCTGTATTTTCCTGATTAAGAGGCAATTTAAATAGAGGTGGGATCACCTTCCCCTCACTTCTTTTTCAAGTAGTGTCTGTGTAGTCCTTGGTAACTTCACAAAGTTCCTTTAAACACTAAAGAAAAGAGGTTTTGGATTTACCTTTAAGATTCATATGTCATTTTCTTCCTTGATTATAACATACATACATTCACAGCCCTGACAATAATCACACATACAAGAAGACACCTCAAAGTTTAGCTTTTCTTACAAGCTTTCCCCCTCCTTTTTCTTCCCTTTCTCTCTCTTCCTTCCTTCCTTCCTTCCTTCCTTCCTTCTTTTTCTCCTTCCCTCCTTTCCTTCCTTCCTTCCTTCCTTCCTTCCTTCCTTCCTTCCTTCCTTCCTTCCTTCCTTCCTTCCTTCCTTCCCTCCCTCCCTCCCTCCCTCCCTCCCTCCCTCCTTTCCTCCCTTCCTTCCTTCCTTCCTTCCTTCCTTCCTTCCTTCCTTCCTTCCTTCCTTCCTTCCTTCCTTCTTTCCTCCATTGCCTCTTTCTCCTCTCTCTGAAAATAGATTTCTGAGCAGGTGACTAAATGGTCTCATTGTCTGGGTTTGAGATTTATATCTTCACACTCCATCCAAGTGTCTTCAGTGAAAGAAAGCAGCTCTGGATAAATTATGTGTATGTACAAAGAAATCCCCTGTTGAGTGGCCAGCTATCCTCTGTGGCTCTCAGCCATGTTTCCAAGGAGTTATGGAGCTCTTAAAAGAGCAGTAGTGTTTGATGACTTGCAGTTCAGAAAACTATAAAATAAATTCTAAACTATAAGCACAAAGTCAAGAATCATCTCTAGACATAGTGTTCTACAAACATCATACACCATTTTAGTAGCATTATTCAGGGATGATTTATTATAAATTCTTTGAGATCTGGGACAATTTTAAACCTTTTGGGGGCCCAGTCCAAAGCTGAGTAAGCAGCGAGTGCTCAACAATTGCCTAACAATTTCTTGATTATTCTTTATCCCCAGTACATTGTGGATTTAAAGTAGGCCATGTCAATACTGGCAAACATCCTATAATATACATGTTTAGTAAGGAAAATGATTTTTTGCTGCTGTTGAAAATTTGGGCTATAGAAATTGTTTTCTTTAGACTGATCATACTCCATAGCTATTTTGTTCAGCTCATAAACTTCATTTTGTCTAAGAAGACAGAGTGAGAGCAAGGTATCCTTTCCATGTTTCATCCTTGAAATCCTTCAGGTTCTGTCATTCTCAGAACCAAAGGCGGAGGTCTCCCAGGGAGCCCATTCAAACAAACTCATCAAACCCATTTAGAACAATGACCGCTCTACCCGCGTCTGCACGGAGTTTCCAGGCTTTGTTCCGTTCTTCACTTGAGCATAACCAAGATTCCTTATACGGCAAATTTTATTTGATGCCTCCTATGGAAATGTAAGAATTGGTATTTGTGGAATATGTAATTCTTAGTAGGTGGCATTTATTTTCTTTTTCTTTTTTTTAAGTGAGAGAGACAGAGATAGAGACAGAGAGAGGGACAGATAGGGACAGACACACAGGAAGGGAGAGAGATGAGAAGCATCAATTCTTTGTTGTGGCACCTTAGATGTTCACTGATTGCTTTCTCATATGTGCCTTGACCAGGGCCGAGCCAGTGATCCCTTGTTCAAGCCAGTGACCTTAGGCTCAAGCCAATGACCTTGAGCAACCTTTGGGTTGAAGCCAGCAACCATGGGATCATGTCTATGACCCCACACTCAAGCCAGCAACCCTGTGCTCAGGCTGGTGAGCCTGTGCTCTAGCTGGATGAGACCGCATTCAAGCCGGCAACCTCAGGGCTTTGAACCTGGGTCCTCTGCATCCCAGGCTGATGTTCTATCCACTGTGCCACCACCTGATCAGGTAGTTAGTGTTTATTTTCATAGAGTTCTCATTTATTTCAAAATCCGAGAGGCTGAGAGGAACCTCCATAACAGAAAACACTTGGCATACTAAATGTAAGAGAAACATGCAACATAAGGAAAGAATGCAGTGGCCATGGGCTTTCAGACCTTGTCATTGTTTAAAGGCAAAAACTTTTAGATAAATGCACAGAGGATTGGATTTAGAGCTCAAGTTCCAGGTCTACTACATGCTAGCCCTGTGCCCTCTTTGTCTTAGCTTTCTAGGAAAAATAAGGTTAATAAAATACCTTAGTACAAGGTGGTGATGAGAGTGAAGAATTAGCAAATAAGAAGTACTGAGAACACTGCCTAGCCCATGGGAAGCACTATGTAACTATTCTCTATGATTATCATGGAGTGTTCTGTAAGAGGAAATTAAATCTAGAGGTGAGAGAAACACCTTCCCAGACCACAAAAGTGCAGAAGTAAATACTTAACTAGGGAATGTGGCACCCTGTGCTAGTTTCCTGTTGCCATTTTAACAAATTACAACACAATTACTGGCTTCAAACAACAAATATTTATTGGATTATAGTTTTTGTGTTCACAAGTTCAAGATAAGTTTCACTGGGCTAAAACCAAGACAGCAACCTTTCTTCTGGAAGCTCTGGGAGAGAATCTGTTTCCTTGTGTTTTCTAGTTTCTTGAGGCCACCTGCGTTTCTTGGCTCAAGGTCCCTTTGCCCATCATCAAAGCCAGCAGCATGGCATCTTTAGATCTCTGTCTGACTCAGACCATCTTGCCCCCCTCCTTACAAAGACCCTGGTGATAAATTGGACCCTGCTGAATAATCCAGAATAATCTTTCCATTTTAAGATCTCATTAACATAATCATGTCTGCAAGTTCCTTCCTTCCTTCTTCCCTTCCTTCCTTCCTTCCTTCCTTCCTTCCTTCCTTCCTTCCTTCCTTCCTTCCTTCCTTCTTTCCTTTCTCCCTTCCTCCTCCTCCCTCCCCTCCCTTCTTCTTTCTTTTCCTTCCCTTCCCTTCCCTTCCCTTCCCTTCCCTTCCCTTCCTTTTTCCTTCCTTCCTTCCTCCCTCCCTTCCTTCCTTCCTTCCTTCCTTCCTTCCTTCCTTCCTTCCTTCCTTCCTTCCTTCCTTCCATTTTTTAAAAATACTGTGTTAGATAACACATTCACAGGTTTTGGGATTAGGAAGATGTGAACATGTTGGGAAGACCATAATTTGGTATTCCACACATACCCACGCCCTTACACGCCAATGTATTTCCTATTGCATGTCAAGGCGTTTGTAACAGTTTCTCAGTGACATTGACATTAGATATATTATTAACACTTAATAGACACTGAAGAAATAGCATACAAGTCCTATTTTAGGAAAAGGATCAGAAAACTAAAATTATGTGTCCACAATCTCATAAAGGACAAATAGGAAAGTAGAGGAAGATTGTTTACTCCTTTAATCTTTCAGTGTCTAAACATGTAACATATTTTAAGATTAAAGGGGCACCTTCAAATGCTTTATTTTATTTTATGTATTTATTTGTATAAAAACAAAATGCATGTTGGATTACAGAATAATACTCTGTTAGATTTTGGAACCAGAACTTTTTTATTTTTTCATAACAACTTTTAACATTCTCTCTGTCACCATAAGATAACTTGGGAAATTAGGTCTAACCATGAGGAACAGAGTTTTAAAGTTGAGTTCATTCCCTGAAGATATGAGCACTATTTATTGTCCTTTCGTTAATGGCATTTACATCTTGCTTGTTCTTTCACCCTATCTACCCTCATTCAGAAATAGCATTCTCCAACATTTCTCCAATACTGAACAATGGACTTTTCCACTAACAAACCAGACTAACTCACAGCTTAGGACCTTTGCTCATGCTGTTCCTCAGCCTGGAACAATCTTTCCTCGGTCAGCTCTCGAACTCCACTCCTCACTCAGATTCTTCTAGCATACTTCACTCATCCTCAACTCAGCCAGGTGTCACTCCCTTCATACAGTAACCCTTCCCTGCCCACCTTCACCCCCCATTTTTTTTTTATGAAGCTGGAAACGGGGAGGCAGTCAGACAGACTTCCACATGCGCCCGACTGGTATCCACACGGCACGCCCTCTGGGGCGTCGCTCTGTTGCATCCAGAGCCACTCTAGCGCCTGAGGCAGAGGCCACAGAGCCATCCTCAGCGCCCGGGACATCTTTGCTCCAATGGAGCCTTGGCTGCGGGAGGGGAAGAGAGAGACAGAAAGGAAGGAGAGGGGGAGGGGTGGAGAAGCAGAGGGGCGCTTCTCCTGTGTGCCCTGGCTGGGAATCAAACCCGGGACTCCTGCACACCAGGCTGATGCTCTACCACTGAGCCAACCGGCCAGGGCCCACCCCCAATTTTTTAAGTGGCCTTTCTCTCTTTGCTTATACCATTCTATGTTCACCTCTTTCATAGGACTTACTACATTGTTCTATAACAATACTTCTAACTTCCAGGGTAGACTATAATATGTTTGAGGGCAAAGACTCAATTGATTTCTTCTTTGTATTCCTAGAGCCTATAATGTGCGGTAAATGTCTCCTGAACTGAACTGCATCAAACACAAAAAATGTTTAACAAAATGTTTTTAAATGATAAAAGTCAAGAGTATTCTGAGGAGAGGATAAATAATAATAATATCAATTAATATTTATCAGCTAGTACTATGAGCTATGCTCTCTACATACATGAGCTCATTTGAACTTCACAGCAACTATAAGGGAAATATATATAATATATATATTATATATATTTTATAGATGAGGAAATGGAGGCTAAGATAAGCTTATGTCTTGTAAAGTCTTTATAACTAATCAGTGGTAGAGCAGGGACTCAGACCCAGACACATCTAAGTTTAACCTGAGACTGAGTTCAAGTTCATACACAGAAGTGTGGGCAGTGACCTGGGTCTCAGCATCCACCAAGCTAACCAGGAGCAAGAAGTTAACCCATCACACAGAGACTGGTGACTTCACTATTCAACATCCCTGCCTTATGTAATTCTGGGCACACAATACAATGCTGGCCCTGGCTGGCTATTCTCTTTTAACCCAGACGAGACTCAAACCGCCTAGTGTCCTACTGGTTGAAGCTCTTAATCACAAAGGCCTGGGATCTCTAGAATGGCTGTTCTGGTTCACTCATGACTGGTGGTTATTCTGGGACATGAGACTTTCAGTGATTGAGGAAGTCCTGGCCAAACCATGATAAGTTGCTTATTCTTTAACAATGATGAGAGTTTCCTGCCCTATGTATTATTTGTAGGGAATGTTTAGGGACTTTTCCTGTCAGCTGCTCTTAGAGAAGACTACAAATATCTCCTCCACACCAATGATATAGAACAGCCTTGTCCAACAGAAATTTCTGTAATGATGAAAATGTTCAGGATCTGCACTAATACAGTAGCCACTAGCCACATGTGAATACAAATCACTGCAGTTGTGGGTAGAAATTGAATGCTTTATTTTATTTAAATTAAATATGTATAGCCTCATGTGGCAAGTGACTACCATATTGGACAAGCACAAGTATAGAAAATAATATTATATATATATATATATATATTTTTTTTTTTTAGTAAGAGGAGAGGAGATAAAAAGACAGACTTCCACATGCTCCCTGACTGGCAACCCTTGTCTGAGGCAAACGCGGGAACCAATAGAACCACTGGCTGTTGGAGGAGAAGAGAGAGAGAAGGGGGAGAGAGAGGGGGAGAGAAGCAGATGGTCTTTTCCAGGGGTAGTCAACCTTTTTATACCTACTGCCCACTTTTGTATCTTTGTTAGTAGTAAAATTTTCTAACCACCCACCGGTTCCAGAGTAATGATGATTTATAAAGTAGGGAAGTAACTTTACTTTATAAAATTTATAAAGCAGAGTTATAGCAAGTTAAAGCATATAATAATAATTACTTACCAAGTACTTTATGTCAGATTTTTGCTAAGTTTGGCAGAATAAATCTTTATAAAACAACTTAGTATAGTTAAACCTATCTTTTTATTTATACTTTGGTTGCTCTGCTATCACCCACCATGGTAGCTGGAACGCTCACTAGTGGGCGGTAGAGACCGGGTTGACTACCACTGCAAAGCAATTTCTCTTCTGTTACTGGATTGCTAGAATTTAACCTGGGTTTCTAGGTGAAGGTGAATGAAATCTGTTTTCTTGCAGATGTAATCCACGGTGCTAGCTATACTTTCACAAGGAACATGAAATATGCCCATTTTTCTGTCTCACATCACTTTGGGGTGTCAGGCAGCCCTCGAGTCTCCCCAAGGTTTGAGACTCCCCAAGGTTTCTTACTTCTGACTCAACCTCAGTTCCTCAGAGCTGTTCCTGTTTGTGGCCAGGCTTCTGGGTCTCTCGCAATCCTCACCACACATTTCTGGCCATTTCCTTGATTATTAAAATGTAACACTTGCTGATTAATGCCTTAATAAACCAAGAGGTCAAGTCTCTAATGGCAGCTTTGCTTAGTGGTAGTCAGCCTGGTCCCTACCACCCACTAGTGGTCATTCCAGCTTCCATGGTGGGTGGTAGCGGAGCAACCAAAGTATAAATAAAAAGATAGATTTAACTATAGTAAGTTGTTTTATAAAGATTTATTCTACCAAACTTAGCAAAAATCTGACATAAAGTACTTGGTAAGTAATTATTATTATATGCTTTAACTTGCTATAACTCTGTTTTATAAATTTTATAAAGTAAAGTTACTTCCCTACTTTATAAATCACCATTACTGTGGAACCGGTGGGCGGTTAGAAAATTTTACTACTAACAGAGATACAAAAGTGAGCGGTAGGTATAAAAAGGTTGACTACCCCAGGAATAGAGAGTGCCTTGTTCATTGAATTAATTAACTAAGGCAAGACAGTGTCAGGGCTATTATAGAATATCTTCCTGTACTATGTGGGAAATTTGAAGAGACCTTTCAGTACCCCCTAACTGCTTGACTCTCCAACCTTTAGATACTGGATTAGTGACACCGTACTAAGTGTCTTGAATGAGTGTTACTGCCCATCTCTGTTCCTTAAAAAAATGAGATAGATCAATAGTTGCTGTTACAAATATGCAATATACAGCTATAACAATGTGATGCTTTTCCCAGTTTGCTGATTTACACTCATCAGAAGAAAACTTAAAACAGGCAAGCAGAGAACAGCCATAGCATCAAAGAAAGACCCCTGGTGTGGAAATGGCACAGTCCTGACTCTGCCACCAAGAAGTTATCGTGACTTGCACAAGATCTTCACATCTTTGGACCTCTAACTTACTTCTAAAATGAAAGTTTGAGCTATTTTGCCTCTCAGTTTTCTTCTAGTCCTGACAGTCTGTGTGATCTTCCCTTGGTCCTTATCTTCAAACAGTGTTTGCTAAATCTCAATGAAAAAGTACCAGGGAATTAGGGGACCGGGTGAAAAAGGTGAAGGGATTAAGAAGTGCAGATAAGTAGTCACAGAATAGTCATGCGGATGTAAAGTACAGCATAGGGAATAGAGTCAATAACATTGTAATAACTATGTATGTTGCCAGGTGGGTACTGGAAATATCAGGGGGAACACTTTCCATTTATTTATTTATTAAAAATTTTTTTCTATTGATTGAGAGAGAGAAAGGAAATCGGGAGAAGGGAGAGAGAGAGAGAGAGAGAGAGAGAAAGAGAGAGAGATGCATCAACTCATTGTTCCACTTAGCTGTTCCATTTAGCTGTGCACTCACTGGTTGCTTTTCCTTTGTGCCTGATGAGGAATGAACCTCAAGGCACTGGGACAACATGCTATCCATTGAGCCACCTGGCCAGGCCCAAATCACAATTCTTGAGATTAGGGTTTGATAATGGTACTCCAGAAAATATAAATGACAGAATTGCTACTGCTGGATTCATAGACCATTTTGCTTAATTTCTGTCAATGTGCATATCTTACATATGATGTTTGTGCCATGTGCCGGTCATCTGTGTTCAAAATCCAGGGCAAGTTTTGCAAATCCATGTGTCTTTAGAGGCTGAAATGACTGAAAAGGCCAAGTGATACCTCTGATGAGCAGAGACTCAGGGACCCCATAACGGGGTCATCCACCACTCAGCTTCTATCTGTTGTTGATATACTAGTTCAGACTTACTCAATTTTTACTTTTTAAGAGAAGGCAGAAATTTTAATTTTTATGTGCAATCCCCTTATTTTTAAATGATGGCAATTAGCACATTAAAAGAAACTTAAATAAGCCAAAACAATCTTTTTCTGTGAGCCTTCAGTTTGTAAACTCTGATATACAAACAATTATAATGACCAGTCTGGGCTCTCCACCCTATGGCATTCCAATGGATCATTGATTTTAAAGCAGGGGGAGCAGAAGTATCAGGTACTATCAACGTTTAGTCTTAAAAGATGCTTTCTATGATAAAATAGTGGCTAAGAGGGCAACAAATTCAGTTTAGAAGCAGTCTCAATTAAGAGTATTTCACTAATACAAAATGATGTTGAATGTAAACACTAATTAAAACATAAAATTTTAAAAAAAGAATTTTTAAAATATTCATTCTGTCCTTTTCAGGATGGGTTTATTATTTGCCTGCAGCTAAGTGTTATTTTCATCAAAGAATGGGAAAGAAGGTGAAGAAGCAAACTTAAGTAATACCACTTTTGGTCAAAACAGAGCTAGGTTCTGGAGTAATCAGACTGATATCCTCATATGGCTTGTAAAGAACCAGGTTGTACAATATACATTTAGCTATATAGTTTTTGCAGATTTTCTTAAAGGCTTCCATTTTCTGTATGTTAATACCTTATTACAATGCTATAGACTCTGATCACCATCTAGCTAGACTTCAAGTTTCTTTCGAACTCAGGTATCTCACTTCTGGTATTTTTTTTCTCAACAGACCCTCTGTGAGTCTTGAGTATGTGTCCATCTATTCTGCACTTAATATCTACATATTTTGTGGCAGCTGGTCTTTTTCCCTCTGAGTAGCTACAATAATTCAACTACTAGGGGAGAGAGGGCATTCAAAGGAAGTTCTTTTCCACACTCTCATCTGCTGCCCCCTTGCAATTTTCACTCCAAGCTTCACAAACACTTGTTTTTGTGTGTGACAGAGAGAGAAAGAGAGACAGAGAAAGGGACAGATAGGGACAGATAGACAGTAAGGGAGAGAGATAAGAAGCATCAATTCTATATTGTGGCACCTTAGTTGTTCATTGATTGCTTTCTCATATGTGCCTTGACCAGGGGGCTCCAGCAGAGCGAGTGACCCCTTGCTCAAGCCAGTGACCTTGGGCTTCAAGTCAGTGACCAATAGGTCATGTCTATGATCCCACGTTCAAGCTAGCGACCCCCACACTCAAGCTGGTGAGCTCACGCTCAAGCCTGGTGAGCCTACACTCAAGCTGGCAACCTTGGGGTTTTGAATCTGGGTCCTCCGTGTCCCACACACACACTCTATCCACTGCACCGCCATCTGGCCAGGCATCACAAACATTTTTTTAAATTCATTTTAGAAAGGAGAGGGAGAGACAGAGAGAGAGAGAGAGGAGAGACAGAGAGAGAGAGAAGTGGGGGGAGGAGCTGGAAGCATCAACTCCCATATATGCCTTGACCAGGCAAGCCCAGGGTTTCGAACCGGTGACCTCAGCATTTCCAGGTCGACGCTTTATCCACTGAGCCACCACAGGTCAGGCCATCACAAACATTTTTAATGTCATAACCTTCCCTTTCCACAGAGCACACAAGCATGCGTCCCATTTCCAGAGCCTGAGATACCTCTTCACTTCTTGTTCTGCTAAGTCATGTTTCTGTCTCATTTCAAAGGCCTGCTCAGGTAAACCTTCTTAAGTAAATTTTTCCACATGGAGAACGCTCCATCACTCAGTAATTTTCTTACCACATTTCCTTGTTGTACGCTCTTGTATCTTTTCATGTGTGCCCTATATCACCATCAGGTGCCAAACTTCGGGAGACAGCCAGTGTGATGGTGTTTCCCTTGGGCACACTGCCCTTTCACAGACAGTGCCAACTCAGGAATGCCATTAGTTAAGCAACTCCTTGTTTCCCTATAACCTTAAAAGAGCTGCAGAGACCATCTCAGACATTGTTATTTTCAGGAACTTTTCCCAGTTTATTTTAAGAAAAGAACAGATAAGATGTACAAGATAAGGAAGTTCTCTGGCTCTAGACTTTCTTTAGCACATTTCAGGATTGTGTGTTGAACATAATTCATTGTGAACATGACAGCTTTACCTTTTTTTCCTCAAACAGACAGTGTTGTCTAGTACCCTAGTCGCAGGCGGTCACTGGGCCTATCAGCAGACATCCACGGCCACAAGGCAATGCACAGAACAGAGCCCTTGGCCAGCAGGCTAGAGCAGGTTGAGAGATCAAGGGATTACACAAAGCAGTCAAGGGTGGCCATCACGCTTGTCTTTGCACTTCCACAAAGGGCAGATCTTTCTGGTGATTTCTGAGTGAAGGGGTCGCTTACTAAACGAACAGCAGACCCATTGGATGAGTCACTGGTCTTATGCCACTGTTGTGGCTGATTTTCTGCAAACCAGTTATCCATCACCATTATGGCTGGTTTCTGGGACAGCCTTACAAAAAGTAAATTGTTCCTTAAATGTAGTTAACCAATGTTTTGCCCACCCAAGTTCTTGAAAATAGTGAGTTAGAACAGTTTTTTAAAACGTGGCCTAAACTTACAGGACCATAGTCGTTGGATCATGTGAGCAGTTTGTCAGATGTGCATTCCCGGGGCTCACCCGAGTCAGATATCCGGTGTGGGGCCGGCGGGTGTGCCTTGAAACCAGAGCCACTCAGAAGCCGGTGTGGGGCCGGCGGGTGTGCCTTGAAACCAGAGCCACTCAGAAGCACTGCAAAGCGGGTAGTAGGGTAATCTGCCATAGAACTCTCAGAAGTGTAGAAAAAAAGTGACGGCTGGTTCATCATCATTGTTATCTTCTCCTGTTAGATTGTGGATTTGAAGCATACGTCCTCCAAGAGCTGAGTGGATAGCAGAAACACAGACAGGGAAGGGTGACTGAGAAAAACCAGAAGCCTTTGTTCTGTTTTAGGCTTTGCCATTAATTGTCTATGTGGCTTTGGACAGTTCACTAACTCTTCTGGCCTTGGTTTTGTCACTGTACCTATCAGTGTGTGGTCCTATATATTTTATGCACTTTTTACCTCTACCTATCTCTGATAAGAATATTAAATTAAAAAATATAA
Source organism: Saccopteryx leptura (assembly GCF_036850995.1). Classification (NCBI taxonomy): domain Eukaryota; kingdom Metazoa; phylum Chordata; class Mammalia; order Chiroptera; family Emballonuridae; genus Saccopteryx; species Saccopteryx leptura. The sequence goes on along the minus strand of NC_089511.1, from coordinate 48,208,733 downwards.
ATCCTTCTGATGATATCTGTAAGGCATGAGGCCAAAGAGGTCAATAGTTTTCATAAAAAGAAAGAGAAAGGCCCTGGCCGGTTGGTTCAGTGGTAGAGCATCAGCCTGGCATGCAAGAGTCCCGGGTTCAATTCCCGGCCAGGGCACACAGGAGAAGCGCCCATCTGCTTCTCCACCCTTCCCCCTCTCCTTCCTCTCTGTCTCTCTCTTCCCCTCCCGCAGCTGAGGCTCCATTGGAGCAAAGTTGGCCCGGGCGCTGAGGATGGCTCTGTGTCCTCTGCCTCAGGCGCTAGAGTGGCTCTGGTCACAACAGAGAGACGCCCCGGATGGGCAGAGCATCGCCCCCTGGTGGGCAGAGCATCGCCCCCTGGTGGGCGTGCCGGGTGGATCCCTGTTAGGCACATGCGGGAGTCTGTTTGACTGCCTCCCTGCTTCTGGCTTCGGAAAAATACAAAAAAAAAAAAAAAAGAAAGAAAGAAAGAGAGGCTCAGATACAGTGGGTCTGCCCTATGGGTCAGTACCATACCATAGACTGGCTGTGTATATGACTTGCACCTCAGTTTCCTCATTTGCAAAATGACAATAACATCAGCTCAACCACTTCACAGAGTTTCTGAGCTTATGAGATTTATAGGATATAAACTTCTCAGATGCCTTGAAAACCATAAGGTGCCAATCAAGAGGGCATATTACCAGTTGTCACCTGAATCAGGATTAATTCAGGTGAGTATCTGGTATCTGGGAGATGCTTAAATGCTGCTTCTCCAGAGTGATGTGGGAGGCACGGGTGACTTTGGTTTCTGATAGAAGATCCCAAGGCCTGAGTAAGAAGATGCCATGGAGAGCAAAGTGGCCTGAACAGTTCTGAGAGGCCAGGCTGTGAGCCAAGATCGGCTGGGAATTTACCCAACACTCTTTTTTAGTATCAGATATAATTTAGGCCCTAGAAAAGAAAAGGCCCTGAGAGATGTCTTTGGAGGCTTCAAGAATTCCAAAAGCTGCAGCTCGGAATTTGAGGCATTCACTTCCTTTTCCAACAAAACTGAGACCCTATAGGGTAATTTCCTACTGAGGAGCTCCCCTTCTTCAAAACCTCATTGGAATTTGAGATAGTTGGTAAGACGCTTATTCTCTATGGCAAATACAGCAGGAGCAGGAGTGTTGGCTCTGGAATCAGGTGGGATTCAACAACCTATTTTGAGTCATTGAAAAAATCATCCAGCATCTCAGCTGCTTGGTTTTCTCATCTGTAAAATGGAAATGGGGTCGCATCTACGTCATCAGGCTGTCGCGAGGACAGACGAAAAACACAGTGAAATACTGAATTCTGGTGACTTTCAATGTGATGTTCCTTGGCAGTGCTCCATTCTTACATGCATTTTATAATAATAAATATTGCCTAAGCCCAAAGTGCTAAATGCAGCACATCCTGGAAACCTTCAAACAAACAAAAATCAGCATTAAGAACCCTTGTTTCTTAAACTTTCAAAGAAGAAAGCAAACATATAAAGTAGAACATACTGTTTCATCATTTTCTTACTATAATCCATGTCTTAAGGCCAATTGAAAAATGAAAGCAGGCCGGATCTGTGAATCACTCAACCAGTCCAGAAGCAATGAAGAGTCACTCACCTGAACTCCTTTCAATCGTCACTAAATTAAACATAGAGGATGGTCAAACGGTTTCCCTCCCCCATCCTTCACCCTCACCTTGGGACACTACTCGGAGTAAATACAAATTTGGGTCTCTTAAATGAATGATATCTCAAGATCTTGTTGGTATGATCATCATACTACAAGCTTATATTTTATCCAGAATTCAAACAATTATAGGGTTCAGATAACAGTTCCTTATCTGCTGTAACATATAATAATAATTGAGATTTTCCAGTTGTGACTTTAAGGTGTGTAATGGTCCTTACATTTTATCAGAAGTAAAATATTCAATTCAGTAGTGTTTTATATATATATATATAATTATCTGTATTTAACTTGTATGTTGTATATATTACATTTGTATTTAAGTCTTTGAAAACATTTAACTCAGATTTGTTAGACTTAACAACTCTCATTTATTCAGAACATCTGACTAACCACAATATTTATGTTTTTGTGTGGTCACATCTATGCATTAATGAACTTTCTTATTTTGCAGCAATTTTCTTATATGGAGTATAGGTGATTCCTTTCAGGTATAGAAACTGAGCAAAGTTGCATGCAGGGTCTTTTGTCACCTTGAGTTTAAAGTTCCTAACAGGATAACTGAAAACATGTTTGTTTTTCTGACTCCATGACACCAAGGACTGTATCCAAAAACCAACTGTAGATGCTGATAAGCTGGCACACCGCTGACCTGAAAGCGCGGGCCAGCTCTGCCCTTGCACACATATTTGCCCGCGGAGTCCTTTTTTTGGTAGAGAGGAACAGAAAATCCTGGCTTCTTCAGAGAACTGGAAGCAGGCAATCCCTCCTCCAAAAGTAGTCAAAATACCACTCCAGACAAGCTTGACTTTATAAGGGAAGGCAACTTCTGAGTCAGAGAAGTGTGTTCCTGCTTAATTCTCACTGGCTAGCGTGGAATGAGGCGCTGCTAAAAATGTTTCGGGCAACTGTTGATTTAGGAATTTTTGTCTTATTTTCTAGTAACAAAATGTGTACATGTTGTGGAGATTCTGCAGGTCCCTGTCCCTCACTCACCCCCTTTAAAGTCTTCTTCTTGGAAAGTGCATGCAGATACAAGAATTCTCAAACTCCTAGAAGGAAAAGTTTCAGTCTGTCAGAACTTTGCATAGGTTTGGTATTTTGGATAAAACATTACATTATTTTATTTTTTCCCAGACTGCATGCAGATGGATTCTGAGTAGATTCATCTGAATCAAGAGAAACATCCCAGAAAACATCAATTGTTAAGGGTTTGGAAAGCTATACTTTTTGTTTTATTAGGACTTTAGTTTTTTTCTCCCACACTGAATAGTACATAAAACGATGTTAGAGGTAGGATCTTGATTGTTGAACCAAGAAGTATAATCATAAGTGGTACAAGTGGGGAAAATTATTTTTTTTTCTAGAGAGAGGGGGGAAAGGAAGAGAGAGAGGGACAGGAAGGGAGAGAGACGAGAAGCATCAACTCATAGTTGCAGTCACTAGTTATTTATCGATTGCTTTCTCATATGTTCATACATGCCTTTGACCAGGGGTTGGGGGCTCCAGCAGAGCCAGTGACGCTGTGCTCAAGCCAGCGCAACTTCAGGGTTTCAAACCTCAGGGTTTCAGTGTCCCAGGTCGATGCTCTATCCATTGTGCCACCACTGGTCAGGCTGAAATCGATTTTCTAATGCTCTATTCACCTTGCCTCCTCTCTCATCACCCCCCCCCCACACACACACACACATTTATTGACTTTAGTGTCAATATTCTGTCTTCAAAAAACTGCTTTGGAAGAAATGAATATTTCCACATTCTGGTTTGTTTGGGATATCAGCTATGCTTGAATCTGTGTCACTCTGCCTTGGTGTGCCTTTTACGTCTCTATTTGAAAGAAATAAACTTGCCCAAGATGGCATATTTCCTGTCATGTAAAGGAGACTTTCAGAGTTTGGGCTTCATCTGCTGTGATCACTTTTTGGCTGGTTTATTCTTACTCCAAGTTTTCATATCTCTAAGACAGTTAATTTCCAAGGAAGCCTTTCCTGACTACCATACACCCTCTGAACTAGATCTTGTTGTAAATTTTAATAGCACACCACTTTCCCCTTGGAGTTCTCATCAGTGTTCGTAATTGTATTGTTAGGTATGATTTTTTCTCACTAGGCTAGGGCAGGGATCTGACTGCTCACCATTGCATGTCTAGCGTCCATCACAATGCCTCAGGTATAACAGTAAATGTCTCTCCTGTGGATATTGGTAAATTTTAAACTCTACTTCGGCCTTTATGATGAATAAATGCCTCTAACGGTTCAGGAAATAGGCACTTTTTGAAAAATTCACTACAAGGTTTTTCTCTACTCAGAGGCAAAGTCACCACTCCATTCAAGTACCAAGCATTGTCCTTCCAATCTTTGTATCTTATTCCACTTTCCAGAGACACCTGAAAGCCCAGTAACTTGTTCACCTGTTTGTTCTCTCTGCTGAATTCCCTTTGACTTCCATCATTATTTTGATCCTAAGTTTTCCTAAGAGCTCAGCCCTCTGCTCATCAGAGAGGGCGTTCAGTTAGCAATGCTGGGACCATCTGAACAGATCTAGTTCTAGCGAGGCACAGCTCAGATCAGCAGGGAACGCTAGGGGTTGGGAAGAACATAATACTAGACCATTAAAATTGCGTTCGTATAGTTCAGAAATTAGACAGTCTAAACAGCTCCCGAATTCCTCATTTGATATCAATGAATCCCAAATCTGACAAAGCAAAGGGGTATGTCTGAGTTTGTGTCTGTTGTCAGGATTCCACCACCAAAAGACAAAACATAATGACAAACGTTGTCTTCCTTTGTCCTTATCCTCCAAAGTCACAACCACCCTAAAAAGGGAGTAATGGGGTCTGAATTTCATGCCTTTCCTAGACACTTGTGAATTTGGGTAGGAAAAGGTTTTCCAGAACAGGTAAGCTGAAGAACATTTTTTCTTATACTCACTTTTCCTAAAGTTTAACACTTCAACTGCTTAAATGGGTACCTCACTTCCAAGTATGTAAAATAATAGGTTGTCTTTTTGTTTTGTAGCCTCAAATTGTTAATCAATGAAAGAAGTCCAGCTAAAGACAAATACAATCACAAAATGGACCAACCCCATGCAGGATGTTTTGTAAAGGCATCAATGGGATGAACTCATGTAATTCTGTCACAGTCTTTATCAACGTGGCCCACTTAAATTCAAGTTAGAGTCTGAGTGTTTAGGTAAACAGAATAAGCAAAGAATGTGTGGGTAACATATTTGTTTAAGTTATGCTAAAGGTTTAGGTCCAACTATTGTTAATTGACTAATTCCTTCCTCTCTAGACCATTTGGCTTGAATTTTTTTCTGATGGGTTTGCCAGAAGCAGAAGGAACAATGCTAACCACTTGAAGAGTTGTTTGCTTATTGGTTTTTACTAACAGACATTTGTCAAAGCAGGACTGGAATACAGACAGGAGCCACAGCATGTAGCATCTTTAACAGTTTGTGCAATCTCTCTCCTCCTGCTCTTGCTGCCACATTTCCTCCTAGAAAATAGCCAAGAATGGACGTTTAGAGGGTGACAGTCATATGGTGAGCTGATCTGTAGCTTCTCCAGCAGTTTATTTAAGGTAAACCTATAGTTTCTGGAGAGCTAGCACTTATTAATTATTTATTTCTAATGAAATGAAGCAAATTGTGGATTGCTAATAATTAAGAGGAGAGGGGTTTAAATTAAGCTATCGGCTGATCTTCAGGCAGCAGGAAAATAAGGGATTGGCTACTGTTATTTTTAATAGTGATTATTGCTCTAGGGATTATAATATACATTCTCAAATTTTCAATTGATTTAAACTTACTATTGTACCATTTCATGAAAAATGTTGAAACCTGACAAGCATATATTTACTCCTTTTTTTTGTAAAGTGCATTTAAATTCCATACAATGGTATAATTTTTGCTTTAATATTCTCTGTATTATTTCTATTTTTGTATATGTGCTCTCAGAATAAGTATCCCATTATCTTTTGGTCTATTTCTGAACTGTTTCCACAAAAACTATTCAATTTTACAGAATTCTAGGTATTTTAGGGGGGCAGATATAAAGACTGTGTGTGTGTTTGTGTGCTCAGCTATTGAAAAGAGCCATTACAGGACACGAAGCAGATTGAACCCATGTGGAGTTTGTGGTTGTTTTATATTAAAAGCTAACTTTTTAAGTCTCTAGCCTTCCCTAAAATAAATTGTAATTTCTAAGTTTCGTTTGATCTATTTTCGTTTTGCTTGGACTTTCCCCTTCCACTTCCCTCCTCCTTTCCTTATGTGACCCCTAGAGTCATAAATTCCTTAGTATTGGCTAATTTCTGGCACTGTTCTGGAAACAGAGCCCATGAAGATCGACCCTGCAGATCCCTGCTTGGACCTAATGGATTGTCCCCCGAAGGGACCTGCAGGTCATCATCACCATCTGATGATGGAATGTCCTAACGGGGAGAGGGATGAGGGATAAGGCAGTCCCAGAGATTGACAGGGCAGAAATTAAGAAATTTTTTTATAGCGTTCACAGTTAAAAGAAAACTTTCTTATTAGAAATTATGTCTTTCTCCCCCTTATTAGAAATATGTCTTGCTTCCCCTTCCTAATCATTCTGATTCATCAGTTTATCAAGTACTCACGGATGTAAGGCAGTCATCTCTGGAGGCCATTGGGGATGCAATGCTCTGCTTTCCCCCATTCCCTTGACCCAGAGCTTCTTTAACACGGACCATTCTTTCTTCAGGTACGAAGTGTTTAACTGAATGAATTTTAAATAGTCCTTAATAATTTACAGGCATTTGGATAAAATCTATATTCATCTTTGCAGCTGAATCAAAGTCACCTGGCAAAGTACTTTCAGTAGGCCAAATATAAATAAATATGCATACACATGCATACATAATTACCTACTTATTTTCCATATGTATACAATATACTTTCAGAGCCAGATGTTTTTGTTACATTTTAAACCCGGAACTAAACCAGGCATTAAATAAACTGTAACTATACCTGACTAAGGTGATATTTCACTCGGCCAGCATCCTCACTAAAGAAACCAGGCTCTAAAGATCCCCGTTTAGGAAACCAACAACAAATAGAAAAACGTTCTTGCATTTTCTTCTCAGATGTCCAAATAATTTGCACTTTTAATTCGACGTTTTATGTATTGAAAGTGAGATTGAAGCTAATAATAACGCCCTACCCAATTTATTTGGAAATATGAGAAAAGCAATTGTCATAGCATGTAATTTATTCTATGTTGTTGACCTTTTTCAAAATGTATTTCTCTGGTGGTCAGATCAGTTTATGGTTAAGTTAATAAAAATATTTTTCTTGAATTCCACCTGACTATTGACCTTGGCATAACTCGCTTAAGACTCTATTTGGTAAAATAAGTCTTTTAAATTAAGAAGCAGTTTAGGGAACCTGATTAATGCTTTATTTTTGTAGGGTTAAAAATATGTGGAATGTGGCTCCTCTTTAAAATAATACTGTCAGTGATTGGCAGGAGCAGGAAAACATTCTGGGATGAATAGCAGAGGGTTATAATGGTCTTAGAGCCCATCCTCTGGAGTTAATTGAGCTGATTTCAAATCCCAAATCAGCAGCTTGCTGACTTTGTGGCCCGGGCAATTTACTTCACTTTTCAAAGTTGCATCCTTAAAGTGGGGAAAAATGATAAGGTTATTTTGACAATTAAATGAGATAATGCAAATTGGTTAGTGCAATGTCCAGCATGTAATTAGTGCTCATGCATTTAACTATTATTACAGATTGCAGTAGAAGTCAAAGTGGAACAGTGTCTTAAGTCACCAATTAAAAATATAAGCCCTGGCTGGTTGGCTCAGCGGTAGAGCGTCGCCTGGCGTGCAGAAGTCCCGGGTTCGATTCCCGGCCAGGGCACACAGGAGAAGCGCCCATCTGCTTCTCCACTCCTCCCCCTCTCCTTCCTCTCTGTCTCTCTCTTCCCCTCCCGCAGCCGAGGCTCCATTGGAGCAAAGATGGCCCGGGCGCTGGGGATGGCTCTGTGGCCTCTGCCTCAGGCGCTAGAATGGCTCTGGATGCAACAGAGCGACGCCCCAGAGGGGCAGAACATCGCCCCCTGGTGGGCATGCCGGGTGGATCCCGGTTGGGCGCATGCGGGAGTCTGACTGCCTACCCATTTCCAGCTTCGGAAAAATGGAAAAAAAAAAATATATATATATATATATATATTTATATATGTATATAAAAGACACTCTCTAAATCTTTGAACATTTGGGTATGTTAAGGTTTGTGAAGATGATTGTTAAATTTATAAAAAGGGAGGTGACAGATTGAGACAGAAGGGTCCTGCAGATCAGTGTCTATGCTTCAGTAAGGCGCTGGCCCCAGGCACAAATATCAGTTGAGAAGGACAAAAGTTTCGTGATTTTGTAAAGAAAATTGACAATATTACAACCGTTTGCTTTTTTGCTTGTTACAGAACAAACCTAGCAAAAAATTTCTTGTCATTCTTAGTTTCGCAGAACTCTGATATGTCAAGAATCTCAGACAAGCCTGACCAGGCAGTGGCGCAGTGGATAGAGTGTCAGACTGGGATGTGGAAGACCCAGGTTCAAGACCTCAAGATTGCCAGCTTGAGCACGGGCTCATCTGGTTTGAGCAAAGCTCATCAGCTTGGACTCAAGGTCACTGGCTCCAGCAAGGGGTGACTCGGTCTGCTGTAGCCTCACGGTCAAGGCACATATGAGAAAGCAATCAATGAACAACTAAGGTGTTGCAACGAAAAACTGATGATTGATGCTTCTCATCTCTCTGCGTTCCTGTCTGTCCGTCCCTATCTATCCCTCTCTCTGACTCTCTCTCTGTCTCTGTAAAAAAAAAAAAAAAAAAAAAAGAATGTCAGACAGAAAGGCAGGGAGGATACAGAAAGCACAGAAAGCGAGGCCATTAAGGAAACAAGCTCGTGGGTTCTGGACCCTGTAAAACGGGGACCGGGATGGCTTTCCCCCTGGATTGTAAGCAGCACAAAAGTAGGAAATTTTTTCATTCTTGCATCTTCAGGACATAAAACAGTGCCTGACACACAGGCTCCCAATAAATGTTCTAGGCTAGAAGGGAAGATATGGACTGGGAGACAGTAAATTGTCAGGGCAGTAAGATTCTGTCTTTCCCTCTGAGGTCTGAAAAACGTTTGGTGTGGTATTAGTGTGTGCTGCTAAGACCATAGTCCTAATGCCAGTGTTACACCACAGTACTGTACAGCTATAATTCGGTGAGTGTCATTTCGAATCAATGTTTGTGACAGAGGCCTTACTAGCTCCTTGTAGTTAGAGTCTCTAATAAATTGTGACCAAAATCTGTGGTCCTTCTCAAGTGTGGCCAAATGGTCCAGCCAGTGCATCTGATGTCCTTGCCACATTAGGACTCTATCACAGAATATTATTAGGGATTATTAATAATAAATAAATAAATATAGTAATTATATAATGTGTAATTGGTAACATGCAATTAGTATATTGATAGATAATATTATTATAAAAATGCCAGAGTAAAGCCGGGAGGGCCATATTTAGTCTCAAGTGGTATTTGGTGTATTTAGTCTCAAGTGGTTGATAAGATTGAGGTCAATATATTGGTTCATTTCAAGAATCATAAAAAAATGGAGAGAAAATGATGATCACATTTAAATATTCTTTCCAATGTACTGATCTAATTTAAGTTTTTTTGACTCTCTAATTTTTTGTAATTCTATAGCTAAAGCCCACTTCCTCTTCAGTAGTTGAAAATGGCTAACATATATGTAAAGCATCCTAAATATAATGAACAATACTTCAGTGATATTATATTATTAAAAAAGATATGCTAAGTATTGAGATTGATTATAATTTACAATGAATACAATTGACTACTGACATTTCAAAGTGTGTATTTGTAATTAAGAAGGCTATGACAGTAAGAAAATGTTGACCAGAATTTCTTTAAAATGTTTTATTAAATAGAGCAAAACGTGAGCGTCAAGGCACTTGGATAAAGTTTAGGTTTGAAAACTGAATAGATCTTTCTTGTATTAAACATTATTAAACCTTATTTTACCAGTGTTCATAAAGGATGTGTATATTGTTTCATGTGCTTACCGCTGGTTTAGGGAATGTAGCGTAGGTCCCCAACTTCCTTTGGATAAACAGCAAAAAGTTATTTTTATGGATCCCAAAGGAGAAACTTTGCATGTCTAGCATCTAATGCAGGGGTCCCCAAACTATGGCCTACAGGCCGCATGCGGCCCCCTGAGGCCATTTATCTGGCCCCCGCTGCACTTCCGGAAGGGGCACCTCTTTCATTAGCGGTCAGTGAGAGGAGCACATTGACCATCTCATTAGCCAAAAGCAGGCCCATAGTTCCCATTGAAATACTGGTCAGTTTGTTGATTTAAATTTACTTGTTCTTTATTTTAAATATTGTATTTGTTCCCATTTTGTTTTTTTTTACTTTAAAATAAGATTTGTGCAATGTGCATAGGGATTTGTTCATAGGTTTTTTTTTATAGTCCAGCCCTCCAACAGTCTGAGGGACAGTGAACTGGCCTCTTGTGTAAAAAGTTTGGGGACCCCTGATCTAATGAATTAACATTTTTATGGACTGGATTATTTAAAAATCTTTAAAAAATACCTCCTATTCTTCCTTTAACATAAATAGGTGAAGCTGAGTATGCATAATTGTCAATATATTTGTCATAACTCTCCAAATCTTGTATGATCTTGTTTTCTTGGACACTGACAGAGCTTCAGTCACACCTGCTCTGACCTGTCAGGAGTTGGTAGGAGAGAGACAAGAAGCTGTTCTATTGGAACCCAACCACGGAGTAAAGAAGAAATGATAACCACTCTGGCTAGTCATGAACCATGCTCGGTCTGTTTGCACTGGAGTGCTAGCTCACCTTGCTACCTGGAAAGCTGGGAGGCCACCCTGAGAGGAGGAATTTATTAAGGTGTGTCTTCTCTCCCAATAATGCATGCTAAATTGCCCCACTCCTAATTGCCCCACTCCTGCTCCATGAAGCCTTCTATGATTCCTGAAGCTTAAAGCAGTCCTTCATCCTCTTCTTTTCCTTAGTAATTTTGCCTCTTCTATATTAGCAATAACACTAATAAAAACTAATACTCATCAAGAAATTACTGTGTGTCAGATACTGTACAACACCCTGGCCATGAGTTACTAATAGCCCTCCCAACAAGATTATAAAGTTCATTCTGTTGTCATTATATTATTTATACAGGTCATAAAACTAAAATATCAGAACAACTAAGTGACTATTTCATGCCCACATAATTAATGTGTGTGGAGCCAGAATTTGATTTTCAGGGTCTATGCTATTAGCCCATAGATTATTCTGGTTCTAAATCTTCCTTTTCTTCTGTAAGTGCAAGAATAGTGGCTCGTCAAAAATTCAGTAAGTAATTTTGGAAGTAAAGCCCAGAAATGAATAGCTCTTCAGGTTTACCTCTGGGCCAGGACAGACTGGCTTGTTATTGCTTCCTCATTGAGGGATTTGAAAGTGGTATGTAGCAATGTGAGCTCTTTGGGTAAAAAACTGAGTATGTAAAAATTGTTTCCACAAACCATATAGCTTCAAAGTTATAAACCAAGTGAAAGTCAAACTGTGGTAACCTAGAATGTTCCTCTTATCCCTCTTCTAATAAGTCAAATCTGTTCTCACTTGACTATCCTGGCATCTTTTATAAGATAATAGCAGAGAAAGATGCTTCTGGTCAAGTGAAGACTTTGAAAGCAGAGAGGAGAAATGTGGTTCTTATATAGCAGGGGTCAGGAACCTATGGCTTGTGAGCCAGATGTGGCTCTTTTGATGACTGCATCTGGCTCGCAGACAAATCTTTAATAAAAAAAAATAACATTAAAAATATAAAACATTCTCATGTATTACAATCCATTCATTTTCTACCATTCATGTTCATGGTTGCAGGTGGCTGGAGCCAATCACAGCTGTCCTTTGGGACAACACCAAATTTTTATTGGATAATGCATAATGTACAAGGGTCACTGTGAGGTCAGGAAGTAAACTTCCCTCCTTTTAATCAGGTAGTCAGCTAGCTAATTGCAGAAACACTTTTGATGAAGAAGATGGCTAAAAGATAAAAAGATGAGGAGTATAGTACTTTTCAGCAGGAATGAAGAGAGGAATTCACCTTTGTGGAGAGAGCAGGTTCTGCAGTGTGTCTAATATGCAATAATAAAATTGCATCGATGAAATGGTCAAATATAAAGCCGCACTTCGACACACGCCATACTACATTTACATTGAAATATCCAGTGGGGGACAGCAGGGAGAAAGCATGTTAAGAGCTACTGTGCAGCGTGCAAGTTAGTCAGTAGCAACTCCGTGTTTGGACCCAACAAGGTGACTGGAATTTGGCTAGCTTTGCTGGTGCTTTAGCAATTGTGAGAAACGGAAAGCCATTTTCAGATGGGGAGTATGCCAAAACATTCATGCTTGATGTTGCCAATGAACTTTTTGACGACTTTCCGGACAAAGACAGATAATCAAATGAATAAAAGACATGCCTCTGTCGGCAAGAACTGTTCACAATCGTACCATCATGATGGCAAATCAAATTGAGGTGACACAAGTCAAGGACATAAATGCAGCACCATTCTTTTCTCTCACTTTGGATGAGTCAACAGACATAAGCCATTTATCCCAGTTCAGCATGATTGCAAGGTATGCTGTCGGTGACACACTACATGAGGAAAGTCTTGCTGTTTTGCCTATGAAAGAGACAACAAGAGGGGAGGATTTATTCAAGTCTTTCACTGAGTTCACTAAAGAAAAAAATCTACCAATGGATAAACTTATTTCGGTGTGTACTGATGGTGCTCTGTGCATGGTGGGGAGAAACAGGATTCATAGTGCTTCTTCATGAACATAAAAAGAGACCCATCCTAAGTTTTCACTGCATCCTACATCAGGAGGTGCTTTGTGCTCAGATGTGTGGCGAGCAGCTTGGTGAGGTGATGTCGCTGGTCATTCGAGTGGTCAACTTTATTGTTGCCCGAGCTTTAAATGATCGCCAGTTTAAAACACTGCTGGATGAAGTTGGGAATAATTACCCTGGTCTGCTTCTGCACAGCAATGTGCGTTGGTTGTCAAAAGGGAAGGTGCTCAGCCGTTTGGAGGCTTGTCTGAGCGAAATCTGGACTTTCATGAAATGAAAAACGTCGAGCATCCTGAGTTATCTAATACTGAGTGGCTCCTGAAGTTCTACTATCTCGTGGACATGACTGAACAGCTCAATGTGAAAATGCAAGGCATTGGAAATACAGTCTTATCCCTTCAATAAGCAGTGTTTGCATTTGAAAACAAGCTGGAACTCTTCATCGCTGACATTGAAACAGGTCGTTTACTACACTTTGAAAGACTGGGAGAGTTTAAAATGCATGCAAAGCAAGTGACCGGCTCAACATCTTGATCTCCAGCAGCTAGCGGGCTTCACATCTAATCTCCTGCAGTCATTCAAAGCGCGCTTTGGAGAATTTTGTGAGCGCACTCATCTTTTTAAGTTCATCACCTATCCACACAAGTGTGCAGTGGACAGCACCGACCTGAGTTACATCCCCAGTGTCTCTGCCAGAGATTTTGAGCTACAAGCTGCTGACCTGAAGGCCTCAGACATGTGGGTGAATAAGTTCAAGTCACTGAATGAAGATTTGGAAAGACTTGCCTGACAAAAGCAGAGTTGGTGAGCAAACACAAGTGGGGAGAAATAAAAAAACTTCAACCCGTGGACCAGCTGATTGTCAAAACTTGGAACACGCTTCCCGTCACATACCACACACTACAGCATGTGAGTATTGCTGTACTGAAAATGTTTGGCTCTACGTATGCATATGAGCAGTCTTTCTCACATCTAAAGAAAGTTAAGACCAACTTACGATCACCTTTATCAGATGGAAGTCTCAACGCCTGCATGAAGCTTAACCTCATCACGTATCAACCAACTATAAAGCCATCAGCAAAACCATGCAGCACCAGAAGTCACATTAATGGTAAGAAGTACTTTATTCATCATTGGTTAGCAACAGCATAACGTTATTAAAAAGAATTCAGAGACTTATTGTACTTTAAAAGTGTTGGTCTTACATAAAATGCACACATTTACTTGTATTTAGTGTTAAACATATTGTATGGCTCTCACGGAATTACATTTTAAAATATGTGGCATTCATGGCTCTCTCAGCCAAAAAGGTTCCCGACCCCTGCTTTAGAGGATGCCAGCCCATGACAGTCGCTCCAAGGGGACATGTGCATACAGGTTTTCCCTGTCCTGATCTACATTCACACTAAACAAGTCCCTCTGTCTCCTCTGTTTATTGGAGGAAAAAGAAAGGGTGACCAGAGGCAAGAGAACAAAGAAAAAAAGAATAACAGTGCATAAAAAAATAGGCATTAGTGAGAAAAAAAATCAATACCGTGTTGTTTTATGTTTAAGAACATGGTCCTCTGATAGTAAGCTGGTTCTAATGGGTTACACGGGTGTGTGTGTGTGTGGGGGGGGGGGTGTAACAGAGGAAGGGAGATGAGAGCTGAGATAAGAGAAAAGGACAAGGCCAGCAAGTTTCCAAGCTGTGTAGAAGGGCACTTTGTCAGCCCTGGCTCCTACGAAAGCCAGGTCGTGTGATTCATCACAGCCCAGATTCTTGATCTCTTCAAAGAGAGGTGTTTACAAGAAGAAGATGCCAACATTCAAGAGGGATGAGAGTCTGGCCAAATAATTGTCAAGAACCCTTAAAATGTAGGCTACTTAACTTGGCATGATACTAAACTCTGGAGTAGCAATAACCCTAAAAATGAGGGGGAAAGAACGTGGTGGCCACAAGCTAAGGATGACATTCTCTCTTTCCCTCATTCTCTCTCTCTATCGCTCTTCTCCCCCTCTCTGCCCGGCTGTTATTGAAGATGACATTTTTATCGTTATTCTTAACATAGCTGCAAACTTAAAGAGATGGGAAGAACAGAATAGATGCAATTGTTTTGATCTTTCTCTCACAAATTAGGACGAAATTCAAACCCCATTGAATCAGAAAAAGTTAAAGGTACTTTACCTTATAATTTGCTAGCCATCTAGTGCTGAATCCACAATCAAATGACAGGTCCATATAGAAACAGCAAATGCTGTTTCTAGAGTCTGTGCTTTAATCAAACACCTACTCATAGATGTAGAAAGTGCCTGTAAGACTTTGGGTAAACCCTGGCAACCTGGAAGAGTAGGAGACACACTTCTTACTTTTAAAGAGCTCCTAATCTAACCCATGAGACTGAGAGACACAGAAAAGCAAAGCACAGTGCTAAGTCTGTGGGATCAGACGAGAGCCAGATGGGCCCAAGCACTAAAGTGGACTTCTTTCAACTTGAAATTTCATTTCATTTTTTATTTTGTTCACTGCTTTCAATTTCCTTACCTTTCTGGTCTGGATGAAAATTAAAGAGCTCAGTTTTAGACTTGGAGGTAATAAGTGAAAAGGTATTAAAACCAGTGCACTGGATATGTAAACCTACATCAGAGCATGAGGTAGAGATTTCATCTGAGAAAAGGTGATGCTTTAGGCAGGGGTCTCAAACTCAACTCAGCATGTGGGCCGCAGAGCAAGATCACAGCCATTTGGCGGGCCGCACTAGGTCTACAAAAGGCAACTGTTATGCAACACTTTTCTCACTGCAGTTGAAAACAAAAAAAAAAATCAGTACAACATTGTTCGGCAGGCCGCATGAGGCCCGTGGGCCGTGAGTTTGAGACCCCTGCTTTAGGATATCTTTGAAGAAGGGAGGGGAACAGAAGACTGAGGAATGCGCTTAAGTAAGGATGCTGAGCATAACCAGTGTGAAGACCAGGACAGTGGTCTAATGGCCCAAAGAAGAGAAGCTTTTCTCAAAGCCAAGGGAGGTTGGGGCTGACTGTTATAATTGCTTAAATGTCTTGTCCCCACAGGTTGTTCAAGTCCATGAAGGCAGGGACCATGCTTGTCCTTCTCACTGCTCTTCCTAGGGCCCATTACAGCCCATGACACCAAGTATGTACTTACAAATATTCATTTCATTAAGGAAGATTGTTGGAATCCAGACTTAAGTTCAAACCTCCATTCAAAGACCATGGAAAATAATGCCTCCTCTCAAGCTTACTTTCCAATTAGCAATGTGTCTCTTGCCATATGAAGTCAAGTACAGTTATAAGGCAATGAGAAGTAAGAGGGGGTAGTTCAATTCCAAGTCAATATGGGTTTATCTGAAGTGTAAATTTTTAAAAAGAGATAAATTTCACAAGCTCCAAATATGAAATTAATCTCACTCTTTCAAAGTGCTGAGAAAATTTAAGGTTGCAAAGGGGTCCTGGGCAATTGGTTCAGTGGATAGAGCATCAGCCAGGCATGTGGATGTCCTGGGTTTGATCCCCAGTCAGGGCACAGATGAGAAGCAACTATCTGCTTCTCTCTCTCTTCCTCACCTTCTTCTCTCCCTCTTCTCCTCTTGCATCCAGAGAGTGGCTTGGCTGGGCCAAGCATCGGCCTCAGGCACTGAGGATAGCTTGGTTGATTCAAGCATCAGCCCCAGACAGGGGTTGCCGGGTAGATCCCAGTCGGGATGCATACAGGAGTCTGTCTCTCTATCTCCCCTCCTTTCTCTTAAAAATAAATAAATAAATAAATAAATAAATAAATAAATAAATATTGCAATGGGGTGAAGCAAATCAGGGAAGGCTCTGAGTTTTTTATTTAGCCTTATATGAAAAGTGGGATTGGGATTGGGATTGTCAAAGTGGAGGAGAGTGTTTTTCCAGAGGGGTAGTTTGAATGACAAGGTAGGGACAGGGTGTACGGAGGTTGACTACAAAAAATCAGCCTAAGAAAGACACAGACTCACCACCAAGAGGGAATGGGGTCATTTGGCACAGGGGTAAATTAGGAGCCACAAGACCTGTTTTTCACCCCAGCTCTCCCATATGCTGTGTGCGATTTCAGGCAAGTTACTTAATTCGCCGAACCTAAGGTTCCTAACCTATAAGTAGAGGGCAATATTAAATAGAGAGATAATGTGAGGGTCAAATGAGATTGTGTGTACTTAAAGCACTTGTCTAGTGCAGATAAATGTTAGCAGTATGTTCACCACTGGGATGCGAGACAAATGGCTCCTTTTATTTTTATTCTTTTATTATTTTCCCAAGTGAGAGGAAGAGAGATAGACAGACTCCCGCATGTGCCCCAACCAGGATCCACCCAGCAAACCCCACCTGGGGCCATTGCTCTGCTATCTGGGGCCACACTTGCAACTGAGATATTTTTTTAGTACCTGATGTGGAGGCTCCATGAAGCCATCTGCAGTGCCAATTGAACCATGACTGAGGGTGGGGAAGATGGGGAGAGAGAGAGAGAGAGGAGGGGGAAGGGTAGAGAAGCAGATGGTTGCTTCTCCTGTGTGCCTGACCAAAAATCAAATTCAGACATCCATCGTCAGGCTGATGTTCTACGACTGAGCCAACCAGCTAGGGCCAAATGGCTCCTTTTGAAGAAACTGGCCACGGCATCATCCTTCATTATTGTGGTTTACAGACTTCTGCTATATTCACAACATGGAAAAAAGACAGAGAATACTATTTTGGGTGAGGGCCAGATTGGTATCCAAGAAGAGAAGAGTAAAATGAACAGATGAGATCTTAGGGCATGGGAGGTGCCCAGGGAACGCAAGAGAGGGGCATTTTCCAATTCCATTTAATGTGTACTGTGTCGCTAGAGACACAAAGAGGAAGGTGGGTGGGGCGGGAGACATGGAGTTGTAAGAAGGGGGAACCATGAGAGAGATGGAGAAGGCGCGATGGGGAGAAAGGTAGAAGACGTTTTAGGCAAGGTGTGTTAGACCCCTCCAGAAAGTGTTCCAGTCCTAGGCAATATGTGCTCTAGGCTGTGCTCTGGTTTATGTAAGGGTTTCAGACTGGCCCTCCAGTTAAAAAATAAATAAATAAAGCACCAGGAAAACAGTCTAATCCACCTAAAAAGGCAGGAGATATCAAGATATTGTACAAAAAACCCTAGGCTTTCGAGTCAGCCGGTCCTGGCTCCCTTATTTGCCTCAGGAACTTGATCAAGGTTCCTGTTTATATGAATAAGAAATGTCATTTTTTCCTAATAGATGTGAGTATAAAAATTGCATGAGATAACATGTAAAGGAGTCTAACACATAGTGAAGGTTTTTCTTTTTTTTTTATATGATCTATTTATTATATTAGTCTTTTTGTTTATTTTTCTTTTTTTTGTAAATAAATTTTTATTTTAATGGGGTGACATTAATAAATCAGGGTACATATATTCAAGGAAAACATGTCCAGGTTATCTTGTCATTCAATTCTGTTGCATACCCATCACCCAAATTCAGATTGTCCTCCATCACCTTCTATCTAGTTTTCTTTGTGCCCCTCCCCCACCCCTCCCCCTCTCCCTCATTCCCTCCCCCCGCCCCCCATAACCATCACACTCTTGTCCATGTCTCTTAGTCTTGTTTTTATGTCCCACCAATGTTTGGAATCCTGCAGCTCTTGTTTTTTTCTGATTTACTTATTTTACTCCATATAATGTTATCAAGACCCCACCATTTTGTTGTAAGTGATCCGATGTCATCATTTCTTATGGCTGAATAGTACACCAGTATACCATGGTGAATATGTGCCACATCTTCTTTATCCAGTCTTCTATTTTTTTTTTACAGTGATTAAAGCCTTTAAGCAAACTCTTGGCCAATACAGCAAGAATCCATAGAAGAGTAGTATCCTTAACATGTTCATAGTGAAGGTTTAATTAGCTCATATGTGCTGGGTAAAATCCCAGCCCTGTCACTTACTTGCTATATGACTAGGGCAAGATCCTTAACTGCTTGAAAGCTCAGTTATTGCATCTATATAATGGGTATAAGAAGACGTACCTCACAAAATTTTTGTGAGCATTAAATGAAATCCTTCCTATAAAGCCCTTAGAATAATACTCAGTTCATATTAAGTGCTCTAAATGTGTTTAAAATTACTATTCAAAGGTAATCAAAAGCTGCATGTGTACTAGGTTAATAGCTTTGAACATAAAAGACAATAGATTTTCAGATGAGAGATCCCATCAATCTAATCTTTTTGTTTATTTGTTTTGTGAGGAGAGGAAAGTTAGACATAAAAGGGAGAGTATGTGGCCCAGACTGTAGGAGACATGGCTCTGCGACAGAAATCAAGAAGGCAGAGATTTACCAAGTGGGGAAATCATGGACATTTATGGTCACATTATTCTGATTGGCTGAGAGAATCAGCAGGCCTCTCGCCAGTTTTCTTTCTGTTCACAGAAATAAAAGCTCAGTGTGTGTGAAAATCAACTATTTCTCTCCTCCTTTTTTTTGTTGATAAGAAGAATTTACTTATGTAGTCAAGGCAGGCTTGTTTCTGCTCAGTGAAAACTGGGTTTAAGTAGTATAATAAGAAACTAGATGGGCACTGGATAAAAATTTGTTTATTGTGATATGATATAGTTTGTTGTTGATTTTCCTCCGTTTCCTACCTACAACCACAAAAGAGATAGTTGAGTAATAATACAACTGACCAAAACGTTAAAAATAGTCAGCTTGGTTTTATCTGGTTGAGATCAACCTGGACTGCTACATGGTCCCCCTGAGCTGGCTAGACCCTTCCAACACAAGTGTCCTCTGCTGAAGGCACCATGGGCATCACGTGGCAATTCGTGAGAAATACAGACTCTCGTGCTTTTCTTCAGACCTACTGAGACAGAATATGAATGCCTGGTTATATTGCCCAGTGGTTTATATGTGTATTAAGGTTTGGAAAGCACTGAGTTAGAGGGCGGTGTTATGACCACACAATCTTTATTGTTACAGTCTTGATCTCAATCCGATTTGCATGGGCAAGAGTGTTAGAAGGGAGGCTGAATATAAACAAAATTTCTTGCTTGATAGATTTAGCGCTATAAAGAGTTCCCTTAGCTCATAAAATGATAATCTTAATAAACAAACCTTAATATTAAAAACGTGATAAAAGTATATTAATCAATAATAGGAAAGCATGTGTTCAATGGAACAATATAACAATTAGGTTCTGTACTTCCTTAGGGAGATTATGACTTGATCATAAGGCCACTGATGCAAGTTTTTTAAAAAGGAAGTGGATTCAACCCAGACTTCAGAAATTCACTTCTGCCACCTGGTAACCATGTTACTTTGGGCAAGTCACTGCATTTCTCATACATCAAATGAGCCGAAAACAGGACCTACAGCATGAGGTGGTTAAGAGGCTTAGATGAGTTAACAGGTACACAAAGAACTCACAGATTTTTTCAGCACTATATAAGCATTAGATGCTATTACTGATGATACTATATATTTTTTTGTTTGATTTGACAATGCTATCTCCTTAATTGATTCCTCCTAACATATTTTCATGGTTTCAGTAAAAATAAATTTGAAAAAAATTTTACAAGAATTTTGATAAACTCCTTGAATATCTTGGACATTCCAAAGGGATTTCAAAGCCAGCACTGGGTGGGGAATACCTGCTTCGTATCTTTTCTTGCTGTGGAGGCTGCTATAAAAGTCTCAGTTCCCCCTGGTTTACTGTGATTAGTGAGTGCGGCTCACTCATCATCCTTGTTGCTTGGATTAAAAACAAACCCCCAACACCCCCCAAAACCTCTCAAGACGCAGGTTTGTGAAAGACTGCAGAGAGGTTTCAGATGGCAAAAATGCCTCTTCCAACATGGGTTTGAGGGGAGAATTACTACTGTCACCTATTTTTCATGGGACTTCTTCCAGCTCTGTTTATAACTAGTGTTCATAACATAGCGGATGTTGAACAAACACTTGTCAAACTACAGGAAGTTATGACGACAGGGAGAACATCTCACTACTGGAAAGTGTTCTGAAATGGTATGAACTACCTTGGGAGGCAGAGGGAGCAGTGCCGGAAGGATTCAAGGTAAGGCTTGTGCTTGGCTTCTGGGGCTAGTTTATTTTATTTTTTAAAGATTATATTTATTCATTCTTAGAGGGAGGGGGGAGCAGGAAGCATTAACTCCCATATGTGACTTGACCAGGCAAGGCCAGGGTTTTAAACTGGGAACCTCAGTGTTTCCAGGCGACATTTTATCCACTGCATCACTACAGGTCTGGCTTCTAGGGCTGGTTTAAATGGGAAGTATTGAGGCAGTGGTCTCAAAGATGTCTCCCCCCAAAGATTCTGCAGCTGTAGGTCAGGGGCAATCAGCAGTGGATCATAATAGCTCAGGCCTCACATCCCTGAAGGGTCTTAAATATAGATTCTTGACACTAGCCTCCCATGAGATTTTGCATTGAAGTTTTAGGTGTTAAAAGCATCCGTTTGCTGCCCTCGCAGGTTGCTCAGTGGATAGAGCATTAGCCTGGTATGTGGATGTCCCAGGTCTGATTCCCAGTCAGGGCACACAGGAGAAGTGACCATCTGCTTCTCAACCTCTCCTCCTCTCTCTCTCTCTCTCTTTTCTCCTCCCACAGCCATAGCTCAAATGGTTTGAACAGGTTGGCCCTAGACACTGAGGATGTCTCCATGGCCCTGACTTCAGTGTTAAAATAGCTCAGTTGCAGAGCAACAGAGCAGTGACCCCAGATGGGTAGAACATCACCTGGTAGGGGCTTGCCAGGTGGATCCCTAGGTACTGGTTGGGGTGCATGTGGGAGTCTGTCTCTCTGTCCCCCTGCCTGTCACTTAATTAAAAATAAATTAAAAGCATCAGTTTGCTAAATGGAAACACTTTAGACATCCCATAGTTTTGGTCAACCCATTTCAGTATTTGTGTTGATTTTTGTTTGGCCTTATTTAATGTACTAGAAGAACTTTAAAAGCCAGAAGTGGTCCAAGTTCTCTGAGCCAGGCCTCTCTTGAGCTCTGACAGGTCTTGTTCTAAGCGTATATAAATCTCTGGGGTCTGCTGTCCCCTTACTCTATGCTTCTGTTGGGCCCTCTCACTCTTCTACAAGAAGTCCAAACCAAGCAAGCATATTGTGATTGTTCACAGAGAGAATACTCTTCAAACAGGGCATAACAAAAAATATTTTGGGGGGAAAAATTCCATCATACAGGTCTCCTCCAGGTTATTCCTCTTTACCTCACACTGATATCACCTTCCTGGCTTTTACCTCAACCCACCACCCTTACCCCCCCATAGATCCACACCCCCCACTCTAAGTCTCTCACACCTTTATCATGCAACAACATTTGGTTCAGTCCCAGACGCTCCATACTCACTGAGACACTTAGAAGAGTCTTCTAGAAAGCCAGCATTCCTAGAAGGTGGTGTGTATATAGAAGGAGGGGTGCTTAGAAGCTTAAAACGATGTTAAATCGTACATCTATGCCACACACCTTTGGGGGGAGGGGTATTTCTCATTATGGTTTTGAATAATGCAATTTGCATTTAGTTTCATGAAACCGTTGGGCCTGTCTAAATGGCCAAATCATGTATGGGGAGACAAATAGACAGATAGAGAGAGAGAATGAGAGAGAGAGAGAGAGTGAGAGAGAGAGAGAGATCTTCACCTTCAAACCACACATGATCAGAGGCAACAAAGAATAATCATGGGAGTAAAGAGCCTGATCTAATGATTCCTTTTTAGTTCTTTTCCATAAAATTTTATTATTATTATTA
The DNA here is from genome assembly GCF_036850995.1 of Saccopteryx leptura. Lineage (NCBI taxonomy): Eukaryota > Metazoa > Chordata > Mammalia > Chiroptera > Emballonuridae > Saccopteryx > Saccopteryx leptura. The sequence continues at coordinate 48,186,338 of NC_089511.1, read as the reverse complement.
TTTTTAGTGAGAGAGACAGAGACAAAGAGAGGGACAGATAGGGACAGACAGAAAAAAAGAGAGATGAGAAGCCTCAATTCTTTGTTGCAGCTCCTTAGTTGTTCATTGATTGCTTTCTCATATGTGCTTTGACTGGGGTGGGGGTGTGGGCTCCAGCTGAGCCAGTGACCATTTGGTCAAGCCAGAAAACTTGTGCTTCAAGCCAGCAACCTTTGGGCCCAAGCCAGCAACCATGGGGTCATGTCTATGTTCCCATACTCAAGCCAGTCACCCCATGCTCAAGCTGGTGAGTCCAAGCTCAAGCTGAATAAGCCCGCACTCAAGCAGGCAACCTCAGGGTTTCAAACCTAGGTCCTCTGCGTCCCAGGCCAATGCTCTATCCACTGTGCCATTGCCTGGGAAGGCTCCAGAAAATTTTTAAAAATCTGTTTTCTTTGTGGAGAAGCCAAGGTGGTGGAATGCAGGCAATGCTTACCCTCTAACCTGGGGAAGGAGGAAAGCAGTGAAGGCACTGATGTTGGTAGCTATGGGCAGGGCCTGCCTAAATTGTCACTGGTAATTGGTATTGGTGGTCCTCATGCCTTTAGAGGACCATTTGCAAATTGCAAAAATAAGATAAAATAAAATTACAAAATTCAAGACCAACTTCCAGGCAGACAATTTTTGCTCACAGGGCCAATATTTACCGGGTAAGAAAATTGAGTCTGAGGAAGGTTAAATATTATACAAACTTATGAAGTAATTGAACTAGGATTATTAATAAAACCTATGTGTCCTTCCTTCTCACTATTCTGTTCTAGTTGACTAAGGTCATCTTCTGCAGAAACCATCTATCCCTCTCTTCTATCCAAGTACACTGTGCTCTAAATTAATCTCCAGTTCCCCTGCCCTCTTTTCTCCAACACCCTGCTCCACATTCTCTCCCCAGCTCTGCAGGAGCCCTCCCCCTTCCTCATCCATCATCTCCCTTAAGCTTCACTCAGTTCCTTTTAATAGGGAAAGGCTAGTGTCATGGTAGAGGGCCACCGTGCCAATCTCGCTCTTCCAGAACTATGTGGGACGTCAGAGACAATAACTACTCTGACATCTTCTATTGCTCTTACACATCACCTCCCTTTCAGTCTCTTGGGAAGGGTATGAGGCCCAGGTCTGTTGGTCTTTTTTTTTTTCTTTTTTCCGAAGCTGGAAACGGGGAGAGACAGTCAGACAGACTCCCGCATGCGCCCGACCGGGATCCACCCGGCACGCCCACCAGGGGTGATGCTCTGCCCACCAGGGGTCGATGCTCTGCCCTTGGGGGGGGGTCGCTCTGTTGCTACCAGAGCCACTCTAGCGCCTGGGACAGAGGCCAAGGAGCCATCCCCAGTGCCCGGGCTATCTTTGCTCCAATGGAGCCTTGGCTGTGGGAGGGGAAGAGAGAGACAGAGAGGAAAGAGAAGGGGAGGGGTGGAGAAGCAGATGGGCGCCTCTCCTGTGTGCCCTGGCCAGGAATCGTACCAGGGACTTCTGCACACCAGGCTGATGCTCTACCACTGAGCCAACCGGCCAGGGCCTGGTCTTTTCTCTAGTGGTCACTTGGGGTCAGGAAGGAAAGCTAAAACAGAGAACAGACTACTATGCCATTAGTCAACCTTTCCAGAAGTATAGTGCCCATGCCACTGATGGTTTGGGAAAAAATTATTAGAGGTATGCAGGCAAATATTTTGTTTCAATAGTTGTGTATTTATTTTTACGGATACTTTCTATGTTGGGTGAGGAATGCTGATTTCCATTTACGGTTATAATGCAATCTTTTTTAAAAAAAACAAACAACACACAACATTGGTTAGAAATAAAGTAAACATTTAAAAATATAGATTAGTTAAATGAAATTACAAATGGACCAAAGAAATGGCAAAAGGTGAACAGAGGTTTAAGAAACATTGCCTTAAGCAAAGCTTTAAATCTCATTTGCCTCAGATTAGCACTTCTTGAGAAGTGGTCCTTTTCATGCTCTGAACACCTGGGGGTGGGCACACTTCTCATGATGGAGTCATAGACTATCTGTGTTTACAGGGCACTCAGGGGAGGGGTGCTTAACTGGATTACACAACCAGAGTACAGTGGTCCCTTGTCTATCATAGAGTTGAGTTTCCAGAACCCCCTGTGATAGGTGAAAATCTGCAAAGTATAGACCTTATATTCATTTTATTATTTATATAGATTTCAAGGCTTTATAAAACCCTCCCACATTCTTATAAACCTTTCCCACACTGTTATTAATCTTTTCCACACTTATTTTGCTTATTTTACTGCTAAAATAATAAATATATAAAAAGACCTATATACCACAAAATCCTGTGATATAGCGAAAAATCCATGATACAAAATTAGATATATACAATTTTAAAATCCGCAATACAGTGAGAGTGCGAAAAGTGAACCGCGTGATATGAAGAGGGACAACTGTATATAGAGCAATTTTATCCCAGTTCTTGTTGCTCAGAATGCTCTCTGCATCCTAACTGCTCCAGTCTAAATGCTCTTTAAAACCCATTGTCTTCTTCAGGTTCTTGCTCAAGAGGTAGATTGGTATTGCAGTTTTGACAGTTGGGAGATTGAATAACTTGCTCCACATCTTGGTGGCCAACCTTTGTCACCTGGTCAGCCAGGCTCTAGGCCGGCTTTTCCTGTGGGCAGTATCTTCGGGCCCAGGAATACATTTATTCAGATAAGAGGTGGTATGGGAAAGGACGTGTAAGCTACTTAACTTGTCTTTCTTCCCATCTGAACTGTGACCCCACATTAACAACCTGTCTTGTGAAGGCACCTCATTTAGGATGAGTAATGCAAAAGTAGTAGTTAGTGTTCATTGAGCGTTCTAGGTGCTTTGCATACATCATTTCTTTAACCTCATAACAAATATGTTCTCAGGAAGGTGAAAATATCTCTATGATCAGGGTCACAGATTATCAAGTTTTCCCTCTTTTCTCTTCCCTTTTCCAAGAACCAAAATATATTTCTATTAATAGACAGAAATTATTAAATTTTCTTCCTCACTTGGCTGAAGTGGAATCTGGCGATAGAAATATTCTTTGATAGAAGTAATGTCCCTAAGATCTTTTGCTATCTCTACCAGCTTGTGAAGGCTTACCTGAGGCTGAGACTGTAACAGTTAATTTGTAACAACTAATTTTAGTAACAGAGGATTTCTTATGCTGATCATAATAAGCTCTGATGACATATAAATTAGGATTCTGTTAGTTGGATGAATCAGGCTTAAGCAAATATTGTGAATGTTTTCAGGCGAGTAATTGTGGGAAAGCCAGGGTTTGATTTCCACATCCCAGTCTGACGCTCTATCCACTGCGCCACCATCTGGTCAGGCAGCTAGGGTTTGATTTCAAGATGAAAGCAATTCAAGACTCGGGTAACACTATCAGGCTTTGCTTCTTAGTGCAGTTTCCTCTCAGCATGGGATGACTCTGTCTTCACAACCACATCAGTTCGACACTTCACATATTCCCACTTCAAATCCAGTGCAGAAGCACTGTGTCTTGTTTCCAGCAAAAGTCACAGAGTTGCTCCAATTGAAGGTGATGTGCTAGTTGCCTTATCCAAATAGTTCCCTGTCCCTTTAGTCCACCCATCTACATACAAATGAAAGCCTTGACATTGGTGTCAATGCTCCTGTGGTGGTCGACTTGGCTAGACCAGAAGGCTTTGAGTAAAGTGATTGCCCTCCATGATGTGTGTGGGCCTCATTTAATCAGTTGAACGTCTTATGAAAAAGCTCCCCTGAGAGATAGGGACTGACTTTGGACTCAAACTGCAATTCTTCCCTAGGTCCCTAGGTCTCCAGCCTGCCAGCCTATAGTTTTGGATTTGCCAGGCTCCACAATCACATAAACCAATTTCTTAAAATACATCTATGTATCTATCTATTGATCAATCTATGCAAACATAGATAGATATCTCAATTTCTATATCTATTCTATTGGTTCTGTTTTTCTGAAACTGACTAATACAGTCACCCACACCAAACAGTTAAAAAGAAGGAAAAGGGACAATTTTACCAAAGACAACTTGGAAGTTTTGTTATCAGGAAGAAGGGAATAGGAAAATCAGTCATAAAAGTTCACTACTGTTGGGAGTTTAAAAAGTTGACATTGCTGTAGCAATTTGGTTGACAAAAAATTTTTAAAAATTAGATCCATGGGGAAAAGAAATAAAAAATAAACTTGGTGAAAAGATGTTGAAGGTTTTCTTCACCCAGCTTTTTACATATTCAGATATGTGTTTAAATGTTATTCAGAATAAGATGTCTAATGGCAAGGCTATCTTTAGAGTAGAAGCAAGCTTTAACTTATATGGTATGGTTTGAGTAAAATCAGGATCGTAGGATCCAAAACATCTCCCACATCTGGTAGAGTGCCTGAAATTCTATTATTAAAATTGTATTTTTTTTTTGCTCTGCTCTTGAAGGATTGGAAGCCTTAGGAATGTGCTATTAAAATAAAAATGACCTTTAAAGATATCCAAACCGTTTTCCCCAGAACACCAGCATTCATGAAGGGATCCTTCAATAGGCCCTCCTCAAAGGACTGCATAAAGAAGACAAAGTTTGGGGAAAAGCATACATCATAGCCCCCTGTTAGATATTCACAATGCATATTGACATATTAAGAGCTCTGAAAAATTTTGGATTAAAAGGCCCATTTAAATTAAATTAACCCCAAACTTTCTAAAATCACTTGACCATGAAACATCCCCCCACACACACACAAAGCACCTATTAGTATATCATTGAACTTGAAGGTAATTAGGTGTGGGAGTGGGGGTTGGTTAGAAAGGGCAGGGCCTCAGGAACAATAATAGCTACGTTTAATTCCTGGCTCTGCTATTTAATAACTAACCAACTTTGCCAATGTTGCTTAAACTTTTTTGGCTACAATTCTTTATTTGTAAAGTAAGTTTGATAGTCACTCACCTCACTGGGTTAAAATTATAAAGAAGCATTTGTGAAAATTGCTGATTCATAGTAATTCACTCTCAAGAGATGTTGATTTTGTAAAGTGTCTTCTCTCTCTCCCCTTCTTTCTCTTTCCTTTTTCATATATATATATATGTATATGTGTATATATATATATACACACACACACACATACACACACACACATACACATATATATTTTTTTATTTCAATGAACTTTTTATTTTAGAATAGTTTTAAATTTACAGGAAAGTTGCAAAGATAATATGATAATATACCATCAGCCCTATCCCCATTAACTTCTTTTTGTGTTCATTATGTGCTGGGAACTGTAAGAACAGGACTGGAGCAGCCAGATTCTTCACAGTATTCACTAACATCTACTGGATGTGAGGCAGAGACGAGCAAACCAACATCTACAAGGACTGGGCTGTAAGTGCAATGCAAACACTAGTCATCATACAAACTTCCCCTTCTATAAAATTCTTGCAAAACTACCTAAACAGACAGCTCTATTTTTCCAAAACAATTGTGACTTTGAAAAGTGTTAACCAGAGCACCGAAGAGAATTACTTTTTTTTTTCCTTCTTCTTCTTCTTCTTTTTTTTTTTTTTAAATAAAATCGTCCAGGAAATAATGAGTAACAAAGGAAGGGAAGTACCTGTAATGGTGAAGGCTTAATACGCCTGGAGCTGTGTGATTTGTCATAAGTACTAAACTTTGCTTTCCTTTGGAGAAATAAAAGCTAAGGGGTCGTCACCTTTCCGAATCCCTATAGCACAGTATCTGAATTGTCTCCGGTGATAATCGTCACTTTATACACTAGTCAGAACTGCGAGACTCTCATGTCACAGCTGAGTGCCACGAGCCAGGTCTTCCTCTGATTGTCCCCAGCAATTAGCTAAGGCTCCTGCCCCGGAGCTCATGTCCTGCCCAACCAATCTGGTTCCAATTTAGACTATAGAGGAGTTTCACAGGGACAGCAAGTCCCTCTCAGAGTCCTCATCGGATCAGGACAAGCCTTGCGACTGAGGACACGCCCTCGAATGGGGAATGCCCATTTGTGCAATAAACCCTGACTTTTTCTACATTCCCCACCTCTGCTGCACCCAGCAACAATCCTCCCCCCACATCGCCTGGGAGGCCGAGTAGCTGAGTCAAAGGCGCCCTCTTCAACTCCGGAGTTCCCCAGCAAAGCTCCCCTTCCTACCCTCCCCTGGTCTTTTCGTTTGTCTCAGAGGAGCCACACACAGGTGCTCAGCGAAACTTCTGGAGCGAGGGCAAAGGAGCTGCAGAATCACCTCGCACGAGCGGCCGCCGGGGCGGGGCGGGCGGGGCCGGGCAGGGAGCACACACCCGGGCTGGCCAGACCTCCGGCAGGGCCCGGCGGGGCTGTCACTTCTCCTGGTGGCGCCGGCCTGCGCGGCTGGGAGTTTGAGAAGCTCTTCACTTCTTCGAATTGCTCCCCAGCCATGAGCAGGATCGGGGTTCTCCTGGCCCTGGTGAGTCCTCCCGCGCCCGGGAGGGGCTCCCCAGGGCGGGCCCCGGGATGCGCGCGGCGGGCCCCGGCGCCGCGGGCGGCTTAGCGGGCGGTGGACAGACCGGTTCCCCGGGGCTGCCAGGAGCCAGGGCTTCCCGTCCGGGCGGGGTCTCAGGACCGCAGGGGCCTCGCTTCCCTGGGTGCACAACGCGGGGCTTCAGGGGACCAGCGTGCGCCGCGCCGCGCCGAGCGTGGGCGCCGGGGCGGCGGGAACGTGGGCGGCTGCGGGGCGGCTGCGGGGCTCCGGGAGTGGAGGGGATCTTCCAACAAGTCGTTACACGTCCAGCCCCACGTCCGCTTCGGGCGGGCGGCCGGGCGCGTGCGCGCCGGGCGGCGGGACCTGCGCTCGCCGGGCTGCCCGGCACGGCTTCCCGCAGGGGGCTAAGCGAGGGGAGAAATCGGCCCCCGGCGGCGGTTAAGACTCGGGCTTCGCACCGCACGGTTTCTTGAAAAGGTTGTCTTGGCGCTCCTGGTGTCTCGGGAGCCTTGTTTATTACTCTCTTATCAAGACAGAAAAAGAAACTGTTTTCGTTTCCCTTCCGGGAATCCTTCTCCTTAAGACTGTAAGTTACGGTCTCGGTTTTCTTTATTTGTTTGTTTTCTTCCTGCTCTTCATTTTCTTCTCGGAATCTTTTCCAGCCGGCGCGCCTCCTGTCATTTCTGTCTGGAGGCTGGAGGGAATCTCCGCGCTGCTGAGCCGCGGGACCGGCTCCAGGTGCGCATGTGCCCTGGCGCCTGTTCTCGGCCTAGAAGCCTCTGCCTTACTCGCCTCTTACGGAGAGAGTCCCTATCTCAGAAATGCCAGCTTAATGATGGCTAATCCAACAGTCTTGGCTTCACGAGGTTATCTGAGTCCCAAAGCCTATGAACGCCAATGGATTGTTATTTTATTGGGTCCTCCGTAGTTCCAGGCGCTGTCAGGAGTGTTAATAAATCTGATCTCAGTTAATTCTCACAGCAGCTGTGTAGCGAAGATGTCCGCATCCCCATTTTACAGATGGCTAAATGGGGTTCAGAAAATTTAAGTTATTGAACTAAGATCACAATACTAGTACGTGACAAAGCTGGGATTAAATTTCGACCTAATTCCATAGCCATGGCAGTTTGTTGATTGCACCCATTTCAGACTACCCCAAGAGTTGAAAGGAGAAAAAAACACAAACACTATCTTGTGATTGGAAAAAAAATTCTCTGTGGTCTCTTCAAAAATAAGGTGCAATATTTCGGTTCCTTCTCTTCCTTATAAATAACAACTGCATTATTGCAGTGTTGTTTGCTTTGCAAATCTCTCTTAGTTCTTGGGACAGCAATACTAGTACCTGTACATGTAGCAAAATTATCAAAGCCTGGAGCTAACTTTTATACTGCAGAATCTTTATCAGAGGTGCATATTTAAAGCACAAAGGAAACCTTCATTTTCTAAAAGAATGTATGCACATACATACACATATTTATTTTGTACACATACCTACATTTATATATATACATTTAGTTATATATACATATTATTATAATAGATTAAATGTAGTTTATTATATTTATATGATACATGGCCTAGGCAACTAAGTTTCATTAAGTAAAATTTATAACTGAATATAAGTAAAAAGAAAAAGTCTGACATAACCCTGTCACCTAGATAATCATTGTTTACATTCTGTAGTCTGTCCTGCATTTCTCCCTTCTAAGGAGACTTAAATTTAGTTACACAGAGTTCTGTCTTGCACCCGCCACTGGCCCAATATCACACCTCTATTCTGAAAGTAGTTTTTTTTTATAAATTGAATTTATTGGGCTGACATTGGTCCATAAAATTATGTTTCAGGTGTATAATTCTAGAATATATAATCTGTACTGTATAGTGTGTTCACCACCCCAAGTCAAGCCTCCTTCCATCACCATTTATCCCCCCAATCCTCTTTTACCTCCCTCATCCTCCATTTCCTCTGGTAATCACTGTGCTGTTGTCTGTGTCTATGAGCTTTTTTTTTTTTTTGCTTAACCCGTTCACCTTTCTCACCTCAACCTCTCTCCCTTCTGATAGCTAGCTGTCAGTCTGTTCTCTATATCTATGAGTCTGTTTCTATTGTGTTTGTTCATCAGGGGTAGTCAACCTTTTTATGCCTACCGCCCACTTTTGTATCTCTGTTAGTAATAAATTTTCTAACCGCCCCCCGGTTCCACAGTAAGGGTGATTTATAAAGTAGGGAAGTAACTTTACTTTATAAAATCTATAAAGCAGAATTACAGCAAGTTAAAGCATATAATAATAATTACTTACCAGGTACTTTATGTCAGATTTTGCTAAGATTGGTAGAATAAATCTTTATAAAACAACTTACTATAGTTAAATCTATCTTTTTATTTATACTTTGGTTGCTCTGCTACCGCCCACCATGAAAGCTGGAGTGCCCTCTAGTGGGCGGTAGGAACCAGGTTGACTACCACTGGTTTATATTGTTCTTTAGGTTCCATATATAAGTGCTATTATGTGGTACTTGTCTTTCTCTGACTGGCTTTTTTCACTGAGCATGATACTCTCCAGGTCCATCCAAGCTGTTGCAAAAGGTAAGTTACCTTCTTTTCCTTCTTTTTCCAGGCTCAGCAGTATTTCATTGTGTAAATGCACCACAGCAATTTTATCCACTCATCTACTGATGGGCACTTGGGCTGCTTCCAAATCTTGGCTATTATAAATAATGCTGCTGTGAACATGGAGTGCATTTATCCTTTCAAATTAGTGTCTCAGGTTTCTTCAGATATATTCCCAGGAGTGGAATCCCCCGGTCACAAGACAGTTCCATTTTTAAGTTTTTGATGTAGGCCCATATTGCTTTCCACAGTGACTGCACCAATCTGCATTCCCACCAACAGGGCATGAGGGTTCCCTTTTCTCCACATCCTGGACAACATTTGTTTATTGATTTATTAATGATAGGCATTGTGACAGGTGTGAGGTGATTTTTGTGTGCATGTTTGTATGGTTTTAATTTGCATTTCTCTGATATTTAGTGACAGTTGAGCATCTTTTCATATGTGTATTAGCCATCTGTATGTCCTCTTTGAAGAAGTGTCTATTCAGATTCTTTGCCCATTTTTAATTGGATTGTTTATTTTATTTTTGTTGAGTTGTGTAAGTTCTTTATAAATTTTGGATATTCCCCCTTATCATATATACGCTTGGCAAATCTCCCATTCAGTGGGTTGTCTTTTCATTTTGTTGGTGGATTTTTTTTTTGATGTGTAAAAATTTTAGTTTGATGTAGTCTCATTTGGTTATTTTTTCTTTTGTTTCCCTTGCCTGCGGAGATATATCAGAAAAATTGTTGCTTCAAAAAATGTCTGAGATTTCACTGCCTATGTTTTCTTCCAGGATTTTTATGGTTTTGAATCTTACATTTAAGTCATTTTGAGTTTATTTCTATGCATGGTGTAAAAAGGTGGTCTAGTTTAATTTTTTGAATGTAGCTGTCCAATTTTCTCAACTCCGTTTATTGAACAGACAGTCCTTACCCATTGTATGTTCTTGCCTCCTTTCTCAAATATTAATTGATCATAAAGATGTGGGTTTATTTCTGGGCTCTTTATTCTGTTCCATTGATTAATATGTCTGTTTTTATACCAGTACTATGTTGCTTTGATTACTATGGCCTTATAGTATAGTTTGATATCAGGTAGCATGATTTTTCTGACTTTGTTCTTATTTCTCAAGATTGCTGTGGCTATTTAGGTTCTTTTATGGTTCCATATAAAGTTTTTGGAATATTTGTTATATCTAGATTTGTGAAATGCACCACTGGTATTTTCTTTTTCTTCTTCTTCTTCTTCTTCTTCTTCTTCTTCTTCGAGAGAGAGAGAGAGAGAGAGAAGCATCAATTCATTGTTCCACTTAGTTGTGCACCCATTGATTGCTTCTCTCTCATGTGTGCCCTGACTGGGACTCTAACTGGCAACCCCCAGGATTGAACCAGTGACCTGGCCACTCCAAGACAACACTCTATCCACTGCACCTCTTGCCAGGGCACACCATTGGTATCTTGATAGAAATGGAATTGAGTAAACATATATAGATTTGCTAGTACAGGTTTTATACATCCTTGATTAAATTTATTCCTGCATATTTTATTTATTTACGTATTTTTATGCACTTGTAAATGGGATTGTTTTCTAACTTTCACTTTCTGATAGTTCACTATTGATGTATAAAAATGTGACTGATTTCTGGACTTTTGTTATCTTGTAACTTTACCTAATTCATTTATCAGTTCTAGCATTTTTTTTGTGTGTGTGTGGAATCTTTAGTGTTCTCTATATGCAGTATCATGTCATTTATAACTAATGACAATTTGATTTCTTCTGTTCCAATTTGGATGCCTTTTATTTTTTTCTTCTCTGATTGCTGTGGCTAGGACTTCCAGTACTATGTTGAATAAGAGTAATGAGAGTGGACATCCCTGTCTTGTTCCTGATCTTAAGAGAAAACACTTACAGTTTTTGCCCATAGAGTATGAGGTTGGTTGTGAGTTTCTGATATATAGCTTTATTGCATTGAGGTATGTTCCCTGTATTCCCACTTCGCTGAGAGTTCTTGTCATAAATGGGTGCTAGATTTTATTAAAGCATCTAATGATATGATTGTGTGATTTTTAATATATATTTTTATTTATTGATTTAAATATTTTTATTGATTTTTAGAGAAAGGGAAGTGGGGAGAGAGAAAGAGAGAGTGAGAAACATCAATTTGTTGCTCCACTTATTTATGCATTAATTGGTTGATTCTTGTATGTGCTTTGATTGAGGATCAAACCCACAACCTTGGCATGTCAAGACAACACTAACCAACTGGATTACACAGCCCGAGAATGATTGTGTGACTTTTATCTTTTATTTTGTTTATATGGTGTATCACATTTAATGATTTGCATTTTGTACCAACCTTGCATCCTAGAATAAATCCCACTGGATCATGGTATATGAGCTTTCCAATGTGTTGCTGGATCTGAATTGCTAATTTCTGTTGAGGATTTTGTCATCTATGTCTTGTTCATCATAGATATTAGCCTATAATTTTCTTTCTTTGTAATGTCCTAATCTGGCTTTGGAATTAGGATAATGCTGACCTTGTAAAATCAGTTTGGGAGTCTTCCCCCATCCTGATTTTTTAAAATTAGTTTGAGAGGAATAAGTGTTGGTTTTTCTTTGAATGTTTGGTAAAATTCACCAGCGAGGCCATCTGGTCAAAGAGTTTTGTGTTTTGGGATTTTTTTTTTTTTTTTGCTTCAATTTCACTAGCTGTAATTGGTCTAAGAATTTATCTATTTTTTCCGGATTGTCCAATTTTTTGGCATATAGTTCATGATTTTTAAAAAATCGTTTATTTCTTTGATGTCAGTCATTATTTCTCTTTCATTTCTGATTTTAAGTTCTCCCTTTTTTTCTTGATGAGTTTGCCTAAAGGTTTGACAATCTTGTTTATCTTTCTAAAGAGCCAGCTCTTGGTTTCATTTATCTTCTGTATTTTTTTTTTTTTAACTCTATTTCATTTATTTCTGCTTGGATCTCTATTATTTCCTTTCTTCTACTCACCTTGGGATTTGTTGGTTGGTTTTTTCCTAGTTTCTTTAAGTGTAAGGTTAGATTATTTATTTGGTGTTTTTTTCTTGTTTCTTGAGGTAGGCCTGTAATACTATGAATTTCCCTCTTAGGACTGCTTTCACTGCATCCCAAAAGTTTTGGGTTTTTGTGTTTTCATTTTAATTTGTTTCAAAGTGTCTTGTGATTTGTTCCTTGATCTCACTGGTAATTGATTCATTGTTTAGTAACATACATGTTATTTAGCCTCCATGCCTTTATGTATTTATGTATGTGTATGTTTCTTGTGATTATCGTTTTATATCATTATTGTTAGAGAAGATGCTTCACATGATTTCAGTCTTCTTAAATTTATTGAGATTTGTTTTGTGTCCTAACATGTGGTCTGTCCTAGAAAATGTTTCATATGTACTTGAAAAAAATGTGTATTCTGCTGCTTTGGAGTAAAACACTCTGAAAGTATCAATTAAATCTATTTGATTTAGTGTGTCATTTAAAGCCACTGTTTCATTGTTGATTCTCTGTTTAAAAGTTCTATCCATTGATATCAATGGGGTGTTAAAAATCCCCCAATAAGACTGTGTAACTATTAATCTTTCCCTTTATGTCTATCAAGGTTTTCTTTACATACTTAGGTGCTTCTATGTTAGTTGCATAAATATTAGTTGGGTTGTTTTCTTTATCATTATGTAGTATCCTTCTTTGATTTTTATTATAGCCTTTGTTTTAAAGTCTATTTTGTCAGATATAAGTATTGCTACCCCAGTTTTTTTTTCCCTTTCCACTTGCATGAAATATTTTTTCTATCTCTTTACTTTTAGTCTGTGTATATCTTTTGTTCTCTTGCAGACAGCATATACAGTGTGTCCGTAAAGTCATGGCGCACTTTTGACTGGTCACCGCAAAGCAACAAAAGATGGTAGAAATGTGCAATCTGCACCAAATAAAAGGAAAACCCTCCCAGTTTCTGTAGGATGATGTAGCAGCATGTGCGCATGTGCAGATGATGATGTAACACCGTGTATACAGTGGAGCAGCCCAAGGCCATGCCAGTTGAGATGTGGACAGTACAGAGGAAAGTTCAGTGTGTTCTGTGGCTCGCTAAATTCGAATCCGTGACCAAAGTGCAACGTGAATATGGGTGCATTTATAACGAAGCACCACCACAGAGGAATAACATTACTCGGTGGGATAAGCTGTTGAAGGAAACCGGCAGTTTGGTGGAGAAACCTTGTTCTGGTAGGCCATCAGTCAGTGACGAGTCTGTAGAGGCTATACGGGAATAAAAAATCTGTGCATGAGCCCACATCGAACTGCACTGAATAGGTATGAAACTGGGAGAGTTTTCCTTTTATTTGGTGCAGATTTCACATTTCTATCGTCTTTTGTTGCTTTCCTGTGACCAGTCAAAAGTGCACCATGACTTTATGGACACACTGTATATAGTCTTGTTTTCTTATTAGTTCAACTACCATATGCCTTTTGATTGGAACATTTAAGCCAGGGGTCCCCAAACTTTTTACACAGGGGGCCAGTTCACTGTCCCTCAGACCGTTGGAGGGCTGGACTATAAAAAAACTATGAACAAATCCCTATGCACACTGCACATATCTTATTTTAAAGTAAAAAAAAAAAAAAGGGAACAAATACAATATTTAAAATAAAGAACAAGTAAATTTAAATCAACAAACTGACCAGTATATCAATGGGAACTATGGGCCTGCTTTTGGCTAATGAGATGGTCAATGTCTGGTTCCATATTTGTAACAAGTGATATGACGCGCTTCCAGAGCCGTGACGCGTGCATCCCGCATCACTGCAAGTAGTACTGTATGTGAGCAACCCCGTGCTTTGCGGCGCCACCACTTACAGTACTCCAGGATCTCTCACTGACCACCAATGAAAGAGGTGCTCTTCCGGAAGTGTGGTGGGGGCCACATGCGGCCCACGGGCCATAGTTTAGGGACCCCTGATTTAAGCCATTTACATTTAAAATTATTATTAATAGGTATGTATTTATTGCCATTTTATTCTCTTAACTACATTCTTTTTCTTTTCCTTTACCTTCTTAAAGAAGACCCTATAACATCTGTTATAATACTAGTTTGATGGTAATAAACTCTTATAGTTTTATCTTGTCTGGGAATCTCTTTATTTCTCCTTCAATATACAATGATAGCCTTGCTTGGTAAAATAGTCTTGGTTGTAGGTTCTTGCTTTTCATCACTTTGAATATTTCATGCCAATCCCTTCTGGCCTGAAATGTTTCTGTTGAGAAATCAACTGAGAGTCTTTTAGGAACTCTCTTATAGGTAACTAACTGCTTTTCTCTTGCAGCTTTTAAGATCCTCTCTTTGGGATGTGTCTTGGTGTGGGCTTCTTTGGGTCCATCTTGTTTAGGATTCTCTCTGCTTCCTGGACTTGGGTGTCCTTTTCCTTTTACGAGGTAAGAAAGTTTTCAGTCATTATTTCTTCAAATAATTTATTGATCTCTTGCTTTTGCTCTTCTCTTTCTGATACCTTTATGATGCAGATGTTGTTATGGTTCATGTTGTCCTAAAAGTCTCTTAAATATCCTAATTTTTTAAAATTTTTTTTTTTTCTTTTTGCTACTCTGGGTGTTTTCTGCTACCTTGTCTTCCGAATTGATGATTTGATCTTCTTCATCTAACTTACTGTTTTTTTTCTTCAAGTGTGTACTTTATTGTTTGTTTTTTTGTTTGTTTTAAAGATTTAATTTATTGATTTTAGAGAGAGGAAAGGGGAGGATAGGAGCAGGAAGCATCAACTTATAGCTGCTTTTTGCATGTGCCTGACTGGGCAAGCCCGGAGTTTCAAACCAGTGACCTCAGCATTCCAGGTCAACACATAATCTACTGCGCCACCACAGGTCAGGCCTAGTGTGTTCCTTTTTATTTTATTTTAATTGTGACAGAGACAGAGAGACAGAGAGAGGGACAGATAGGGACAGACAGACAGGAAGGGAGATGAGAAGCATCAGTTCTTTGTTGTGGCACCTTAGTTGTTCATTGACTGCTTTCTCAAATGTGCCTTGACTGGAAGACTACAGCAGACCCTTGCTCAGGCCAGCAACCTTAGACTCAAGCCAGGAACCTTGGGCTTCAAGCCAGTGACCTTTGGGCTCAAGTCAGGAACCATAGGGTCATGACTATGATCCCATGCTCAAGCCAGCGACCTTTGGGCTCAAGCCAGGAATCATAGGGTCATGTCTATGATCCCATGCTCAAGCCAGCGACCCTGTGCTTAAGCTGGCAGGTCTGTGCTCAAGCTGAATGAACTTGCACTCAAGCTGGCAACCTCGGGGCTTTGAACCTGAGTCCTCTGTGTCCCAGTCTGATGCTTCATCTACTGCACCACTGCCTAGTTATGCAGGCCTAGTGTTTTTTATTTCAGATATTGTATTCATTTCTGAGTGGTTGTTTTTATGGTTTCTATGTCCATTTCCATGCTGTTGAGGTTCTCACTAAGTTCCTTGAGCATCCTTATAACCATTTTTTTTGAACTCTATATCTGGTCAATTGCTTGCCTCCATTTCATTTAGCTCTTTTTCTGGAGAGTTCTCCTGTTCTTTCATTTGGGGCATGTCTCTTTATCTTCTTCATTTTGGCAACCTCTTTGTGTTTGTTATATGTATTAAGTAGATCTGCTATGCCTCCCAGTCTTTGTAGGGTGGCCTTATGTAGTAGGTGTCTTGTGGGACCCAGTGGTGCAGTCTCCTTGATCAGCTGAGCTGAGTCCTCCAGGAATGTCTCTTGTTTTGGGTATTTTGAGCTCTTCTGTTGAAATTGAATCTTTTTTTTTTTTTTTTTTTTTGTATTTTTCTGAAGTTGGAAACAGGGAGGCAGTCAGACTCCCACACGCGCCCAACCGGGATCCACCCAGCATGCCCACCAGGGGGCGATGCTCTGCCCATCTGGGGCGTTGCTCTGCTGTGACCAGAGCCATTCTAGTGCCTGAGGCAGAGGCCTAGAGCCATCCTCAGTGCTCGGGCCAACTTTGCTCCAATGGAGCCTTGGCTGCGGGAGGGGAAGAGAGAGACAGAGAGGAAGGAGAGGGGGAGGGGTGGAGAAGCAGATGGGTGTTTCTCCTGTGTGCCCTGGCCGGGAATCGAACCCGGGACTCCTGCACGCCAGGCCGACGCTCTACCACTGAGCCAACTGGCCAGGGCTTGAATCTTGATTGTTATTGCCCCATTTGTGCATGGGGTCAACACTCTGACTGGCTGACTATGAGGATTGACCCTGACCAGTGTATAAGCTGCTGTGCAAGTGCTGACCACACAAAGCAGATTTTGCCTCAGCAAAGTCTGGTGTCTCCCAAGATCTCCGTTTGGATATGCTGCTCATGAAGCTAATTGTATCCTGATTTGATCATTTCTGAAGCTGGCCACGGGGTCTGTCTGTTCTGGGACCTTTTGGGAAACCTTGGTGCAAGTCAATATAGATGCTGCCTGTAACTGACCCTGGGCAACCTGTTTGGACCTACAGAGTGATGCACAGTTTGTGGCTGCTCCTGCTGGGCCTTGGTGTGCATGGAAAGAACCAAGCTGCATAACAAGTCCAGCTTTCACCAGTACCAAGCCCAGCAGCAGGTCAGCAAAAGTCCCAAGGTACCCAGAGACCAGCCTCTGCCTGCTGACTACCTGTTAGGCCCACTCACTGAGAGGCTCTGGTGGTACATGAGTTGCACGAGGTACATTCTTCGAAAGTCACCAGGAAGGGGCGAGTGGCGTTCACCATACTGATACGGGTTCAAACTTGGTGCCAGTTTGAATTCGGGTCTGAGGCCACTCAGTCAGTATTTCAGGATTGCCAAGTCTAGCTGCCACATACTGGGTACTCACACATCTTTGAAGCCAGCAGTTTATCAGGCTCAAACAAACCAAGATTTGGCAATGTGAAGGGAGGCCTCTGCCCTAGTCTGATGTGCAAGGAGAAAATGGCTCCCATTCTAGAGCCACAAAACAGTCTGTCCCAGCCGAAGGCAGGAGTTCGATCTAAGTAGGGCTGGGCCTATGGGAATTGGGAGGATGGGGATAGTATATCTCCCATGAAGGAGAGATGTCAGTGAGTCTTGGGGGAGGGTCCAGTAGTGCACCCTGTACCAGAGCCACACAACTCAGTCTGTCCTGGATTCTGACCTTAGCAGGGAAGAGCCTCCAGAAGTCAACAGGATGGGGCCATTAGGAGCCTGGGGGAAGCAGATAGCAGTTCTTCTGCATAAGGGAGGTGCCACTGGTCAGGTTCATGGGAAAGTGGGGAGAATGGTCCCCATCCCAAAGCCTCACTAACTGACTCTGTAACTGACTCTTCCCTGAGTCTGCTTGGATCTCTATACCCTGGCCCAGGCAACTGACTCCTCAGTAGGGTACAAACTCTGCAGGGTGCGGCAACAGGGAGTCCAGAGGGTGGGGCTATTTTATTTCTTCAGTCTGATGATGCCATATGGAGGGGGATGCTATACTCAAGAAAGATGAGCTCTCATTCCTGAGATTAGCATTAGAGAAGAGAGCAGAGAAAGGAGAGCAGAGAAAGGCCACGTGGAAGAGGCCAGGAGAAGCAGCCAAGATGGTGGAGTCCTGAGGGAGAAGCTAGTTTGTGCAGAGAGAAGGAGATGGGGAACAGAGGTGAATAAGGCTGGTGAGCTAGAAACCTTTGATTCTAGGAAACTCGAATAAGTCAGTGGCTTTGGGAGCCCTGAATGGAAAGGGAAGTGTTTTTCCACTGTGTGTATTTCTTGCCTGCCCGGTGCAAGCTAGGATTAAAGCTAATGGCACACCAAAAAAAAAACAAAACAAACAAACAAACAAACAAACAAAAAAACAAAACATCTGTGGTGTGGAAGAGGGACTCAATACAAGGATCCTGGTCACTGTCCCTTCAGCTCTCTCCTCAGAGCCACAAACCCCAGTCTGTCCTCAGGTGACTCTAGCCCGCTTTGCTTTTCCTCTTCCCTTCCTTTGCCAGAGCCCAGGATGAGTGGCTGTGAATTAGATTTTGTGCATTGGCCCTTTAAGAGGCTGCCTGTGTCTCTAGCAGACTCTCATCTCTTGCTGGTTGACAGAATTCCCACTGATTTTCACATCCAGATGTTACGTGGATGCCTTTTCCTTGCTCTGATGCTCTGGGCTGGGAGCCTGCCTTCGGGTCAGTAACCCCCTGCAGCTGGAGAGATCCCTCTGGAACCTAGCCCTTTTTGTGTCGCCATCCTTCCTACCAGTCTCAACATGGCTTCTTCTGTGAATCTTTGGTTATAAGACTTCTCTTCAGCTAGTCTTCAATTGGTTAGTCCAGTTGATTGTTCTATATTTTAGTTTTAATTCCAGTTTGGTCCTGGGAGGAGGTGAGTGTAACATTCACCCACTCTGCTGCCATCTTGGATTCCCCCTGATAGAAGTTTCCACACTGTCAGGTTATTTGGGGTGTCTCTAGGAAATGCTTGATTTTATGCTCTTTGCTTCTCTCTCCTTCCTCTTACCCTGTTGGCATTAGTTTTCCCTCCCCTGATTTTTGAGTGTTTTTTCCATGGTACCTACAATATATGTTTGAGATTTCAAAACAATTCACAGCCTGACCAGATGGTGGCACAGTGGATAGAGTGTTGGACTGGGATGAGGAGGACCCAGGTTCAAGACCCTGAGGTCACCAGCTTGAGCACGGGCTCATCTGGTTTGAGCAAAAGCTCACCAACTTGGACCCAAGGTCACTGGCTTGAGCAAGGGGTTACTTGGTCTGCTGTAGCCTCACCGTCAAGGCACATATGAGAAAGCAATCAATGAACTAAGGTGTCACAACGAAAAACTAATGATTGATGCTTCTCATCTCTCTCCATTCCTGTCTCTCTGTCCCTATCTATCCCTCTCTCTGACTCTCTCTCTGTCTCTGTAAAAAAACAAAAACAAAAAACCAATTCACAAATGTGACAGAAACAGTCAAACTTTCTTTAGAAACGTATGTGAGAAATAGCACTGGGTACTGCTGGTTCATTTTGTGATAGCACCTAGCACTTACAGGTTTTGTCTGGTACTATTTAGGTCTGCGGTCAGGCAAGGACCAGATAGCCAGTTTCTTCTACATTTCCTGAAATAGTTGTGTCAAAATTATGGTTGAAGAAAAGGAGACAGCATTTGAAAAAGAAACAAATGCATTTACAAGTAATCATACAGAAAAATTTCAGGGGGAAAATAAAGAACAGTTGTTTAATTTAGAATTTCATTATTTTCCTTAAACCAACCTAAGAAACATAAAATGGGTTGAAATGTACTTCTATTTATTTTCATTTTTAACAGGTTTTACTTATATCACAAAGGACTTGAAATGTTTTATGAATAAAATAAAATTATGAAATGTAATTTAAAGCATTAAAAGTCAAAATGGAAAAATACAAATTTATAAATGAAGGCAATATTGGGAAACAAAAATAAAATTGACATTAAGACCCTCAAGTCCCCATTACTAGTTACAGTTAGATGAGTAAAAAGTCTTCCATTTTCCATCTCTGAAATAAAATTACCACCCTTTGTGTGAGTTTAATTTAGAAAAAGAAATTTTATTTCTTGCACTGAGTTTAGAGGTAAGTAAAGGTGGAAATAGAAACAAAGAGGACCCAGGATTTGGATGCTGTTCTGAATAAATCTCTTTGGGACATTAGTGAAATAATTTCTTTCTAAATAATTCTTATAGTGGAAGTGTCAGTATTGCAAAGGAATCTCTCTGAAGGCCACTAGAATCCTGTAGGACAGCTGGCTCCCTATAGTACAACTGCCAGTGGAGAGAATCAGTGTTTTCTAGAAATGGTCAAAACCCAAATAAGGAAATCCCCCACTTGAAAACCCCTAGTGACTTTGATACCTTTTGGCAAATTATCTTGGGCCTCAAAAGTCCCTTAATGAGCACATGTTTTCTAGTAGGTAGTAAAGACTATTTACTTATGATAAAAAATAATTAAAGGGTATAATTTAACTTAAAACTTGTTTGTTAGGATAAAAAGCAAGTTAAACCAAATTAGGTCAATGACACTCCATCTCTTCTTTTTAAATAGGTAAATATAGAGACATTGGTTATATTGTGTAAAACAAAGTAATTCTTGAAAAAGAAAAGTTGCTTATTATTTCACCACCGAATACAAGTGTTTTTTATTTCACTTATAGCTTCTTGGCTTTGTGTACACTTATACAAAATTTCATACTTATTCATTGTTATTTATAGTCTAACTTTTTGTTGTGTGACAGAGACAGAGTCAGAGATAGGGACAGATAGGGACAGAGAGACAGGAAAGGAGAGAGATGAGAAACATCCATTCTTCGTTGCGGCTCCTTAGTTGTTCATTGATTGATTTCTCATATGTGTCTTGACTGGGGGCTACAGCAGACCGAGTGGCCCTTTGCTCAAGCCAGCGACCTTGGGCTCAAGCTGGTGAGACTTGCTCAAACCAGATGAGCCCGTGCTCAAGCTGGCGACCTTGGGGTCTCGAACCTGGGTCCTCCACATCCCAGTCCAATGCTCTATCCACTGCGCCACTGGCTGGTAAGGTCTGACTTTTGTCATTTTGTGTATGTATAAATATTTTTCTATTTATATATAATTTTTATCTTATAATTTTTATTGGATGCATTATAGAAAAGGCATTTATTAAATTAACAGATTACTATAGTTCTTATCACATTATTTTATTACATATAATTTATTATAAATTTCTTAAATACACAGAGATATATCTACTTTTTATTACTAAAAACTTATAGATGTTACTATATATATCTTGTTACCTAAAAATTATAGTACTGTTTTAAGTATTTTACAAAAGATTTCTTGATCCTAGTAGGCTTTTTTTTCACATGAGTTTGTATAGATTAAGGCCTGATTTCAGAAATTTGGCCTACACTGCCCCAGTATATGTTTTGTTTAGCCCACATGGTACTCACACACACAGTATGTATGTATTGTATTCATTTTGCTATGTGTGTACATCTGTTCACGAAAGTGGGAAAACAGCATTTCACTACCTAACACGTCCTTTTCATTTCCTAGAAGACTTGCTTTAAAAAGAAAAATAAAGTGTTTTTATATTTTTATAGATAGGGTGTTAGGGGACTCCTAACACCCAATTAACTAACTTCAATTCAGTTATAAACAGGAACAAATAATTCAGTCTGTTTGCCTACCTGTTTCCTTTGAAGAGAAAGCATAAATAGTAAAGCCCAAATTAGAAAGAAGTTGATCATTGTAAGACTGGTGACTTCACCTTCCCTGGAAGGAGGTGAACAGGATGTCCCCTTTGATCACAGCTTCTTTCTTGATTTGGAGTGAACTTTTGTGCAACCACAACTCCCACCTATGGCATTTAGAAACAGCAGTGATAGCATATTAGACAACTGGCACACATGCCACTATGTGGAGATGACAGTGAATTTAGTACAGAGTTATGCCTTTTTAAGCAAGGAAGTCTTGGATATTTACAAATCTTACTACAAATTTAATTGGCTGATGTACTACTCAGCCCAGCAAGGCAAGCAACCCTACTGCAAATTTTGTTAAGCTGTGGACTGGAATGAACTTGCATAATTACAATAAACCTGACATTGGTATCATTAACAACAGGTGTCCTTCAGTTTAGACTTGCAGCATTATAGATTTACTCACCTCTGTGTTCTGAGAGGCCATAAAAATACAAGATGTGAAAAACATCAATATTGATTTCTGAAGGCAGAGATCTTGGAGAGAAAAAGAGAACGAGAATGAACTTAGAGCAAGTGGGTTAAGTCTCTCCCCTCTTGCTGAAGATTGAGCTTTGGTTTTTAACCATCCTCACAAAAGGTTTCTAGATCCCAGGAGACCTTTTTCTTTCCCCCATAAGAGTGTCTGTATACATTTAGGCTTAATTTAAAAAATTGGGCCTACAGTGTCCCAGACTGTTTTGTTTAAATTGCTTGGTATTGAAACATACAATATGTGTGTGTGTGTATTTACATACTATTTTTAATATTAATTGCCACCATTTCTATGCTGGAGGATATTAGCGTCTCTTAAACAATAAAGCTCTTTTCTCCTCACATGTAAGTGTAACCCGCTAACCTTTGACTTTGTTTCTCCAAGTGCAGTTGTTTTACAACTGCAGTGAGCAGCAATCCTACGGGGGGCCCTTGTTTAAGATAATCACAAGGTAGCCTCGTTCTCAGAGATCCTGATTTTTTGGGTCTGTGGTAGAACCTAAGCACTTTCTTTTTAAAGCATCACTACTTGATCCTGATTTCCATCAGGGTTTTTTTTTTTTTTTGTATTTTTTTTTTTTGTATTTTTCTGAAGCTGGAAACGGGGAGAGACAGTCAGACAGACTCCCGCATGCACCCGACCGGGATCCACCCGGCACGCCCACCAGGGGCAACGCTCTGCCCACCAGGGGGCAATGCTCTGCCCCTCCGGGGCATCGCTCTGTCGCTACCAGAGCCACTCTAGCGCCTGGGGCAGAGGCCAAGGAGCCATCCCCAGCGCCCGGGCCATCTTTGCTCCAGTGGAGCCTCGGCTGCGGGAGGGGAAGAGAGAGACAGAGAGGAAGGAGGGGGGGGGCGGTGGAGAAGCAAATGGGCGCTTCTCCTATGTGCCCTGGCCGGGAATAGAACCCGGGACTTCTGCACGCCAGGCCGACGCTCTACCGCTGAGCCAACCGGCCAGGGCCTCCATCAGGGTTTTGAGAGCTATTTTGCAAACACTAGACTAGTACTAAACTCAAAATCTAATCCCAGTGAACTGACTTTGGGTGATGGGCACACAACACAATCAACAGTTCAAATGCTATGGAGGTGTTCATCTGAAACCTATTTACTTTTACTGGTCAGTGTCACCCCATTAAATTTAATTTCTAAACAATAAAAAAAGAACTAATCCCAGTGGAACTTCCTAGGTTCCTTATTTTATTTTATTTATTGCTTGACCAATCAGGGGTCTAACCAGTCACTTACTCCCCGTACCTCAACTATCTCTCTCCTGGTCTTCCCAGTAACTGATCTTAAGGAAGAAAGAAGACATTATTGGGATAAGATTACCTTGTATTTTTATTTATACATTTTCAAAAAAAAAAAAAAAAGAAAAGAAAAAATGGGCCCTGACTGGTTGTCTCAGTGGTAGAGGTCGGCCTGGTGTGTGGATGTCTCAGATTTGATTCCCAGTCAGGGCACACAGGAGAAGCACCCATCTGCTTCTCTACCCCCACCCCCTTGCCTCTCTCTGTCTCTCCTCCTCCAGCAGCCATGGCTCGACTGGAGCGAGTTGGCCCCAGGCGCTGAGGATGGCTCCATGGCCTCCACCTCAAATGCTAAAAAATAGCTCCAGCTGCAACAGAGCAACGGCCCCAGATGGGCAGAGCATCGCCCCCTAGTGTGCTTGCTGGGTGGATCCTAGTTGGGGCACATGCTGGAGTCTATCTCTGATCCCCCCTTGTCTCATTAAAAAAAGAGAATGGAATCTTCACTTACCTCTTTTATGTAGAAAATTTTATTTTTATTTCAGTTTTTCAATGCTGTACCTACTACAAAATGTCATTATTATTTCCTTATTTTTTTACACAAATGTATTAGAGGTGAACTCTAGTAGTTTTTAGAATTTCTTTTTCCTCTAGTGTTGATAAGTAACTAACTGTCTAGCCCTGGCTGGTTGGCTCAGCGGTAGAGCGTCGGCCTAGCGTGCGGAGGACCCGGGTTCGATTCCCGGCCAGGGCACACAGGAGAAGCGCCCATTTGCTTCTCCACCCCTCCGCCGCGCCTTCCTCTCTGTCTCTCTCTTCCCCTCCCGCAGCCAAGGCTCCATTGGAGCAAAGATGGCCCGGGCGCTGGGGATGGCTCTGTGGCCTCTGCCCCAGGCGCTAGAGTGGCTCTGGTCGCAACATGGCGACACCCAGGATGGGCAGAGCATCGCCCCCTGGTGGGCAGAGCGTTGCCCCTGGTGGGCGTGCCGGGTGGATCCCGGTCGGGCGCATGCGGGAGTCTGTCTGACTGTCTCTCCCTGTTTCCAGCTTCAGAAAAATGCAAAAAAAAAAAAAAAAAAAAGTAACTAACTGTCTAAAAAAACAAGTGAGCAGAATTAATCAGCTGAGCTTCGTGTATTTTTCCACTTGTGCTCTGCTCTCACCAGCAGAGGACAGTGAGAGTTCCTCCCACTAGTGGGGCCTGGAGGCTGGGCAAGAGCGGGTCCGGTTCCCCTCAGCCCGGATGATTTAAAAACCATTTGAAATCTTTTGGGTTTTTTTTTACCTCAGTGACATGGGAAGACGAGAAATGCTTGTACACAGCTATGACGAATCCCAAGTGCAAATGTGCCATGACATCCTTCAAACCCAGAATCTGAGGGAATCGAGAGGCTGTGATTAGGACTGCCATAAAAGAGTACCACAGTCTGCATGGCTTGAACAACAAAAATTCATTTTCTCACTGTTCTGGAGGCTAGAGTCTGCGATCGGGCTGGTGGCAAGGTTGGCTCCTTCCAAGGGCCATGAGGAAAGCATCCGTTCCAAGCTTCTCCCCTCGGCTTGTGGATGCCCTTCTCCCTGTCTTCCCCCTTCCCTTTGTGTCTGTGACCGAATTTCCTCTTCTTTCTTATAGGGTAACTAGCCATATGAGTTACGGCATACCCTGCAGACCTCATTTTAACTTAATGACCTCTTTAAAGACTTTATCTCTTAATACGGTGATGAGGGGTTAAGACTTCAACCTAAGAATTTAGAAGTACAGGAGCTGAATTCAGCCCGTAACAGACCTGAATCTCTTGAGTTAGCAGTATGCTGTGACCCAATCACTCCACCAGTTTGGGTATAGCTTCCTCTATCAAATGAGGGGCCCTGGCCGGTTGGCTCAGCGGTAGAGCGTCGGCCTAGCGTGCAGAGGACCCGGGTTCGATTCCTGGCCAGGGCACACAGGAGAAGCGCCCATTTGCTTCTCCACCCCTCCGCCGCGCTTTCCTCTCTGTCTCTCTCTTCCCCTCCCGCAGCCAAGGCTCCATTGGAGCAAAGATGGCCCGGGTGCTGGGGATGGCTCTGTGGCCTCTGCCTCCAGCGCTAGAGTGGCTCTGGTCGCAACATGGCGACACCCAGGAGGGGCAGAGCATCGCCCCCTGGTGGACAAAGCGCCCCCCCTGTTGGGCGTGCCGGGTGGATCCCGGTCGGGCGCTTGCGGGAGTCTGTCTGACTGTCTCTCCCTGTTTCCAGCTTCAGAAAAATGAAAAAAAAAAAAAATGAGGGGCTTGGGTTGTGTCATCTCTAAAACCTTTCTGATCTAAAATTGTAAATAAAATAAGGTGTGTGTGTGTGTGTGTGTGTGTGTGTGTGTGTGTGTGTTATATGTCTAAGATCTTAGAATTTAGCAGAAGACTGCTGGTGTCAACACTTTTTAAAATTTTTCTCACTTTCTATTTCTACCATCCTTCCGCATAACCCACTGCCTTCTGTTACCTGGTAGCTGAATTCTGAGAGAGGCTTTGTTGCATGGTGAGGAGAGGGGGGCTTTTTTCTCTAGAACACTGTCAGCCATCTCGTTTCATCAGTCTGTCTGAAGTTCAGGGCAAGGAGTTAAAATGACCACTTTCAATTTGAGACATCTATATTTTAAGACACTTTATTAACATGCATTTTTAAATGACTAAGAATTTTATTCTATTATACTTGTATATTGGGATAAGCCTTATACTTTCATTATAAGGTACAATTTTTAAAAACAATGCATTAAAATATAAAATAGTATTTCTGATCTTTTAAAACAAACTTTCCAGAACTTATACACATAAATGAATGTCTTCTCCTACCCTCAGAGTGGTCTGTACAGGTGACTGAGCAATCAATACAGTATACCCACCTTCCTCAGTTGCCACAGTTGACTGTGGTGTGAAAAGACTAAATGGAAAGTTCCAGAAATAAACAATAGATAACTTTTAAATTAAATGCTGTCCTGAGTAGTGTGATGAAGCCTTGGGCCATTTCACTCTATCCGACCTGGGCTGTGAGGCATCTTTTTGTCCAGTGTTTCCATGTTGTATACGCTTAAGGAAATAAACCAATATTTAATCAAGAAAGAGTATTTACTGTAAACTGTTGTAACCATTTTGTGGGGCTATATAACCAAGCTTTCAATTTCATAAATTATAAAGATAAATTCCTTTAGGGTGATACCTTTGTCTGATTTGATTTAAAAAATAAAACCAAATGTTTTTATTATCAAACAACTTTGCTGTTATGAGTAGGTAAAATACTTAGTCTCAGCTGACCAAAGAAAAATAAAATAACCCTGATAACACTAGTTTAAGGAAATACATTCAAATAAAGGTATATGCTTATGATGTTGTATTTAGTAAAATCATAGGACTACTATAGAAACCTAGAACAGCAAAAGATAGGAAATTTATATGAAAAATTAAATGCTTTTAATTCAAAGATTTAGAATATTTTACACCTTCTAAGTAATAGATTGTTGTTATAGATTCACCGCTATTGTTATCCATATTTTCTAATCTTACTGAGAAAGAGTAGCATAAATGATAAATCAATAAAGATCTTTAGGTTTAACACAATCCTGCTACATCTAAAGTTGTCCCTCTTTTATTTCTTATTATACAACTAACACATGTCCAGTATTGAAAAAAACATAAATTAAGCAAAAAAAGAAAAAAGAAAAAAAACCTCACTCATAGTCTCACCATCTAGAAATAAACACACTTTCTGTTATGTTAAAATAATTTCCTGCTGAAACTTTTTTTTCTTGAAACGTTCCCCTTGTTTTCCCCTTTTGAGTATTTTCTTAACCCCTGACCTCCTCGTACTGAACCCTTTGGATGACCATTATGCGCTCTGAACAGCACAGCACTCTTCTGCAGTATCTGGGCACAACAGTTGTACCTGTATTGAATAAACTCCCGTCTGTGCTTTGGTTAGAAGTAAAACACTCTTCACCATTATTACTGTAGAGCTTGGAGTCAGGCGTCAACTTCTGTTGTCAGTCTGACATCTGCTCGGTACCGAAAAATCTCACTGTCCCAGGCATCTGTCTACTCATTCTTGCCATCTGAAGGGCTGCCATTTTTCAAGGCCCGCTGCCCCCCCCCCATCACTGCTTTTTAAAATTCTTTTCCTGTTTGCTTTGAACTTAATGAAAAACAGAAAAAGGTGATTTTTTTTAACTTCCTTTTCAAATTATAGCTCATCTCTCAGGGCCAATTGGTTTACTATTTTTTTTTTAAATAACCCTAAATGGGAGTCTCAATTTCTTCCAGGAGTTTGTTTAATTCAGTCACTGAGAGGTTACTGTACTTGTAACGGCTATGTTAGGTCCTGAGTGTGTGCAACTCCTGGGAGAGTGTGAAGAGCTTGACAAACTGGGGTGATGTGCGTAGGGGGGTGCCATCAACTTCTGTGGCCATTCCTGCTTCGTTTGCTCTATTTAGTACCCTGGTTTGCTATGAAAAGTGATTCATCACTGATGCAGATAATTAATGAATATCCGTTTGTTCTCTCAGTTTCTCATCATCTGATTCAAGGGGCAAACTCTCATGTAGCCCTGTTTCTAAGCGTTTCAAAGGGAGCAAATGCAAAGATTCTGGTGTAAGAGGACTTCCGGTTCCTAACTATCTGTTCATTTCAGGTCCCCACCCCTGCAAGAGGCTGCACTCACAGTGAGCGCCATGGCTGTGCTCACTTAGCACCCAGACTGGTCAGAGGCAAACTCTGCTTCCTCCCAAACTGCAGACAGGGCTGCGGAGTTGCAGCCAGAACCCAGCCGTGGAGAACTGCTACAATTTTCCCAGACTAGAGGGTTTGGGACTGACTTTTGATTCTCAGAAAATTCCTGCCAGACCACCCTCCCCCCACACCACCAACACCTACATCTAACATGAATGTGTTTTAAAGGTTCATTGTATAGCTAATACTGAGACATTTTGCCAACCACTGCCTAAAAACAATTTAAGTTGTTTGCATGCCTAAATGCATGAAAAATAATTAGGAAACTAATTTGTGTACCTGAAACAGAACCCAGATTTGGGTCAGAAATGTCAAGTTGTCCCTTCACCACTCCTACTTGTGGATTATTGGACAAGTTAGTTCATGTACTCTGGGCTTATACAGTGAGACAGTTCTAATTCTCATGCATAGGTTAACTGTAACTACCACGAAGTGATATATGTGAATGAACTTGGCAAAAGGCCGGACAAATGTCTTGAGCAGGTGTCCCCAAACTACGGCCCGCGGGCCGCATGCAGCCCCCTGAGGCCATTTATCCGGCCCCCCACCGCACTTCCAGAAGGGCCACCTCTTTCATTGGTGGTCAGTGAGAGGAGCACTGTATGTGGCGGCCCTCCAACGGTCTGAGGGACAGTGAACTGCCCTCTGTGTAAAAAGTTTGGGGACCCCTGATCTTGAGGGTATGGGTAGACTCTGAAGGGATTGTTGCTCTTAACGTTTTCATAAATGATTGAGGAGAGATAGAAGCAAATTTTCTGATTTGCAGAAAATATTAAAATCCTGTAGATATGAGAAACTCAAGGAGATCCATTAAAAAAAAAAATCTATCTGGCCTGACCAGGCAGTGGCGCAGTGGATAGAGCATCGGACTGGGATGCAGAGGACCCAATTTTGAGACACCAAGGTCGCCAGCTTGAGCGCGGGCTCATCTGGTTTGAGCAAAAGCCCACCAGCTTGAACCCAATGTCGCTGGCTCCAGCAAGGGGTTACTCGGTCTGCTGAAGGCCCACGGTCAAGGCACATATGAGAAAGCAATCAATGAACAACTAAGGTGTTGCAATGCGCAATGAAAAACTAATGATTGATGCTTCTCATCTCTCTCCATTCCTGTCTGTCTGTCCTTGTCTATCTCTCTCTCTGACTCACTCTCTGTCTCTGTAAAAAATAAAAATAAATAAATAAAAATCTATCTGGAAGCTGAACAGATGGTTATGGTCCGTTTTCTACATCACGGATTACAGCATCTCTAGTTATGGTGGGCCATATGATCCTATTAAGGTGTCCAGAGTTAACCTGTTAATTACCTGTTGGTTCTGGAGACCTTAATCATTAGTTATCTTAACAGCAAGCTGCTAATGATGGTTTTGCTGAGGACTCAGATACTTCCCCACTTTGGCCAAGCCAGGGTCCTCTGCGTGTGACCTGTCAGGAAAGCCCTACTGTGTATCCGGCCACACAGCTCTCAACCCACATTTCCATCAAGTCACTGCCCAAATGTCCTTTTATTCAGTAGCCTTCCCAGGTCACTCTTTCCAAAACAGCATGGCTCCACTCCTCGAACTCTCCATGACATCATGCTGACTTTATTCCTTTAAACAGCACTATTCCTCACTGACATATTGCATATTTCTTTGTTTGGTCATCATCATTTCTTATATGATGCTTAATGTTATGCATCAATGGGACTGAACCATGGGTGCCCAGATGTTTCATCAAACATTATTTTGGATGTTTTTGTGAAGGTATTTTTTTGGATAAAATTGACATTTAAAGTAGTAAATTTGAGTAAAGCAGATTACTCTCCATAATGTGGGCCTTATCCAATCATTTAAAGGCCTTAAAAGAGCAATTTCTTCTTTCCTCAAGAAAGAAAGAATTCTGCCTGCAGACTGCTTTTCCCTGACCACTCCCTGCTGGCCTGCCCTGTGAGATTCGGCCCTTTCCAAGCCTCCACGACTGCATGAGTCATTCCCTTAAAATCAATCTCACCCTCTCTCTCCATACACACACGCACTTCATTGGCCCTGAAGAACCCTGACTAATACATGTCACTTATGTATAAACTCTATGAGGGCAGAGTCTTTATCTGTCCACTGCTCTGAATTAGCATTCAACAAAGTATTTGTTCAATTAATTAACTGATTAATGGAGTAGCTAATATTATTATTCCCAGCAGAATATGCAATTGAGATTTCTCTGACTTTTTAATTTTTATTATGCTGGAGATTTAAAATTATTTTTATTTCTCCTTTTATTTCCTATTATCATTTGCCTTAGTTTACTCACATTTCAGAACTTTGATTTAACCTATTTTCTGGCCTTTTCAAAAGCTTTTCTGTTAAAAAATTTTTGAGCGTTTAGATCATTTTGTTCTTTGTGGGTTTCCTGCCCTGTCACAGTCAAAATGCCCCAGTTTCTGCCTGGAGAGTTTGGGGTAAATCTTTGCATACTGCGATCTTGAGTTAATGCAAAAATTTTAAAATGTGCAAGCTATACGGAGCATTGCTTACATCTCATGACATTGCAGTCACAAGGGGCTCTTCTGACCAACTGTTCCTTTTCATTCTTGAGGTAGTGTTTTTCATGTTGAGCTGACTATGAAATGTTTCCAGAAGTTGGACTCTGTGTAGCAGGCGTGAGGGAATCAGGGAGGAGGCTGGTGCCTGTGCGTCATGGGCCAGAGATCGGCGCCTCTTCTCTTCTCTGCTCCAGGCTCCACATTTCTCAAAGTTTGAATGTGTTTTGGACTGTGCATTTTGATTTCCAATCAAAAACTTTAAAACTTAAATGAATGAATTAGAAAGTACATTTATTTTAGGCAGCTCCAGAAATCTTGAGTATATGCAGTTTTTCAGAAATAGCATTAAAATAATACTCCATAAATGTAAAATGTGCTATGCCCCTGAACACTTGATCATTTAAACCAGGGATCATGGGCCTGCTCATAATATAATCTTGTGATGTTAGATAAAATTAGCATACTAAGGAGGATAGGGCCCTCTACCTATGACACACACACACACATACACACACACACTCACACACACACACACATTCACACACACTCACACACACACACTCTCACACACACTCACACTCACACACACTCACACACACACTTACACACACTCACACACACACACACACACACTCACACACACACACACTCACACACTGTTGGGTATCAACTCTAAGTGCCTTTGCCTTGTCAACTTTGGCCAGCCTCATACCTAGAAATCTTTTTGAGTTTAAATCTGTGTCATCTTCTTCGGTTTCTGGGGAGAAATGAGAATTGAGAGAGAAGGAAAGCAAGTAATGTTTCAGGGTTTGCTCCCTCTTTACAGCACCCACGGCGGCTGACGACAAGAAACAGTGCTCCTACTCAGTGTGTTTGCTTAGAGTCAGTTTCACTCTCTGTTGCCAAAAGGATATACTGATCTCTTCTAGAGACAGATTTTTACATTGATTTGAGAACTTTTGTGTGTTGGCAGTGTCTGGAATGTTAAATGGTTAGTATATGTAATCCCAGGCTGTACAATAGAGCAAGGTAGTGCAATAAGGATCTCAAAAATTCGAATGATTTTCATATGAAAGCCCTTCCCATCTTAGCAATTAACCATTTGGTATGCTTTTAATAGTATTATTATTTTCTAGAGTGCCCAAATGCAATTACTATTCATTAGCTATAAATTCTCTGATCTAGAAGGACTAATATTAGCAGGATGATCTGTAGAGCAAGAAGTAAAGAACTGTCACCCTGAGAAGATAAAATGATTGATGTTCAAAGCTGCATGAAAAGATCAGAGACTCAAATGTGTTTTAAAAAGTAAGAGTCATGCAAATGTAAAGAGTAAAAAACAGCCCCAAGTTATTAATCTTCACATGACATGCCCATGTGCACATCTGCTTTTAGAAACTCAACATTCATTTTTTTATTACAATCAATGCTTTTAGTCCCAGAACCTGGTGCATAGTGGGAGTTCAAGAAATGTCTATTGGATTCAACAGGCAGTGGTTTGCTAGTGAAGCCAGCATACTTAGGCATAATTCCTCTGATCTATGTCTTAGTTCCAGTTGTTCTCTACATAGAAGTGTTCATATGTGGAAAGTAAGCTGTATTCTGTTTTAAGTTTACCTGTCTCTTGATTGTAGGGGAAATAACTGTGTAATAGGAGTTAGGACACTTAGATAAGTTCTAGCTCTCTATATTTTGGTAACAAGTGACCCTGAACAAGTCAGATATTTTCTTGATATTTTGGTGTCATTTTCCCTATTGGGAGACTGGATACTAGTAATGCATTTTTTTTTTTTTTTTTTTTTTTACAGAGACAGAGAGTCAGAGAGAGGGACAGATGGGGACAGACAGGAAGGGAGAAAGATGAGAAGCATCAATTCTTCGTTGTGGGACCTTAGTTGTTCATTGATTGCTTTCTCATATGTGCCTTGAGGGGGGAGGGGCTGCAGCAGAGCAAGTGAGCCCTTGCTCAAGCTAGAGACCTTGGACTCACGCCAGCGACCTTGGGCTTCAAGCCAGCAACCACGGGGTCATGTCTATGATCCCAAGCTCAACCCAGCAATCCCATGCTCAAGCTGGTAAGGCCACAGGAGGAAAAGTGGATAGCTACATCTTCATTTTCCTTTTTTGAGGTCCTATGGTATTGTGTATGACCTGAAGGAGATACAGGCTTTGGTGACACGGGAAAGGGCTATAATGAGAGGGAGGGACTTTTGTGGCACTGATTTATATGTGTAGAACATTTAGTTCTCTTAACTGAGAAGAGGTCAGTATTATTACCATACCATAGAGTACAAAAATATATATGCCATGAAACAAACAAAAATGGCCTTAAGAAAAAAAATCCAGAACTAATAGTTGAAATTTTTTGATGCTTGGCAATACGATTTATATACTTCACATAAAATGAGAGATTATTTGAATTCATGTATAGAGATACAAAAAATAAGTACTAGAAAATCTGAGAAAAGAATAAACTGGAAATTATCCCCATTTTAGGGGCTCAATTTTCTAGGGAACTCTAGTCTATAACTGAGGCAATTTGACACACTGTCACTAAGACTTATATGCTTTTATCTCAAGAAAAAGGAAACCAGAAATAAATTAAAGATTGGTTTTTTATTAAGTGAAGTTCATTTTTTCTGAATAAAGGTAAAGAAAATTTTATTGGAATTGTGCTAAGACCTTTAAGTGCATTATTCCATTCAAGTGACAAACCCATAAGCTATTATTTCTACTTTATAAAGAATAATAATTAGAAAGAGACTCAGAATATAAATTACTTAATCCACAGTCACTAGGCTAGTAAGAAGGAGCCGGTGTTTACATTTACACCCAGAGCCCTGATTCCTACTATTCATGGCACTGTTTTAGGGTGGTTTGGAGAACCTAAGATCTGGACTGGCATTTAATGAATTGGCTCCTTTTTCTGGAGATGAGCCCGCAGGAGGGTGGAGTCCCACACTGGTTCCGCCTGTGTCCTGTGACAAATGCAGCTGTCTGGACAGTTTATTCTTGCTTACCAAGGTGCTTAGTTCAGAAGTCAATAAAATTCTCTTCATGCTTTTCTCTTGCAGATACTTACCGTTTTCCCTGGATCATTGTCTAAAGGTGATAATGCCCAATTGACGGGTATCAACTCTGAGCTGTTGAAATTGAATAAGACTGTTACTAAAAGGGAAGCTGAGTGTCCAGAAGGCCACCGTGAGGGCAAATACTGCTGTCTGCCATGTCTTCCTGGTATGTTACATACACATCCAGCAGTTAGAGTGAGAATCAGGGTGGGAACCAGCATACAGTAATAATGAAGAAAATCTTTTTACAGCGTTTGCTTCTCCTGCATAATAATTGCATGTGTGTGTGGGGGGGGGGGGGGGGGCAACAACTATGAACTTATTTTCCCCAGACCAGTTCAATTCATCTTTATCATACTTGTTTGATGTTGGTATAATTATACTTTGCAAATGATATGTACTTCTGAAATAAGAGGAGTTACCTATTTAGCTCCATTTTTCATTAGCAAAAGAAGACTCGTTTGTTGATATTAAAGCTTATCACATCAGCACTGATTACAATATATCGTAATAATTGTGGCACTCTGAAAGCAAATGTCTTAGTACTTCCCCTCACTTAGATGACACTGAAGCCTGCAAAAATACATTTGCATTTTGCAGCTTAATGACTAGCTGAGCTAGAAAAGCAACCGACAAAACCAGCGGTTTTTGAAAATCAGTATTTTGAAATGCAAACCAGTTTCAGATCAGAAATCCTTCAAACATCAGCTCATTGGAAGCTAAGCAACATGCAATTGTGCAGGCTTTTTCAGCATGGAGTAAATCGACTCTGTTTCATACAGCTACACATCTTGTCTTGCTGTTTTGTGATTTAAGACAGGAAGATAAAGGAAAACATCTGGATTTACAAGACAGATTACTAGAACCATAAAGGATTGTTGGTAGGGTTTTCTGGTTGGCCTCCAGGGATTTTAGCACTCAAGCTGCTAAACAGGCATGAGTCTTGTTTATAATAAGATTCTACCAATCTTACGTGGCCTTCTGCCCAGGTTTTAATAACCCTTATGGAGTATCTCCCTTATAATCCAATCATTTTATACTTAAACCTATTCTAATAACTTGCTAAACACAACCATTTTATAACTTGCTAAACATAACCAATTTGTCCTGTGAATTCAGAGCTTTCATATTTTTAAAACTTAAAATGCAAATTAAAACAAAGATAATATGCTTTGTATATCAAATTGTCAAAGATTTTTGTCTGTTTGCTTTTTTTGTTTTGCTTTGTTTTACATTCTTTTAAGGAGTGATCTCAGCCCTAGTGAGTTTGCTTGTGAGATTAAAAACTCTTCTATGCCTCTTTTTCTTTTTAAGAAAAATTTGAATATGTGGGTCAAAAACTTGAAAAAGTTTTCCTCTTGCGATACAGTAATCAATTAATAGAAAAATATCTTAAGAAAATAGTTAAAACAAAGGAAAATACTGTATATGTGGCATTTCATGATGATAATGATGTAGAATTAAGTAAATTTTGGAGTACTCAAAGCCTGGAATATTATGTTTAATCAAAGTCTTGTTTTCTGATATATTTTTAATATAATTTTCAATGTACATAAATTCCCTTATGAGGTTTGTAACTGACCTGCTAGCTGAATGAACTGGCGCTTTCTGTTCCATCTCTGAAATGTCCTGGGTGGCATCTGACACATACTGAGTACTCGCCCCACTTCTGTTCCCTTCAGTTGAATTTTAGGCTTTTATCAGTACTCAAATTGCTTCCAAAGCTGTCTATGCTTATTGGTGTTGTGATATATATATGAGTTAATTATTATATAATCAATGGTTTATGAGTACAAAGGAAATACAGATTTTATTTATGTGAAAACTAGTTTGAATGCTTTGGAGAACTTCACTAAAGGTGAGTTGCTAACTGAATTAATGAATGAGGTGAGAGCAAAATTATTGAAAAAGTCATAAGAATTTTGAAAGGCTTTCATACAGAGTATTGGTGTCTTTAAATTTTCTTTCCATCAAAAAGAAAGGAAGGACCCTAGCCTAGTAGTACAGTTGGTTAGAGCACTGTCTCTATACACCAAGGTTGTAGGTTTGATCCCTGGTCAGGGCACTTATAAAAATCAACCAGTGAATGCAAACATAAGTGGAACAACAAAATTGATGTTTATCTCTCTCTCTCTCCCCCTCCCTCCTTCCTTACCCTTCCTCTTTCTCTAAAATAAATTTTAAAAAAAAAAGAAAGGAGGGAGAGAGGGAAGGAAAAAAAGAGAGAGAAAGGAAGGAAGGAGGGAGGGAAGGAAGGAGGGAGGGAGGAAAGAAGGAAGGAAGGAAGGGAGGGAGGGAGGAAGAAAGAGAGAGGGAGAAAGAAAGAAAGAAAGAAAGAAAGAAAGAAAGAAAGAAAGAAAGAAAGAAAGAAAGAAAGAGAAAAGAAAGAAAAAGAAAGAAAAGGAAAGAAAAAAGCAAGAGAAAGACATGAAGTCATAGGTGATATATTTTGATGTGACTTTAGTGAGAAAGAATCTGGAATTCTATTAACTTCATTCTACATCACAAGACTAGCAAATAATTATATAGCTATACTTTATAAATTAAAATAAAATATAGTATTTTTTCAGTGATTCCCTATTTAGTGAACTGACGTTTTTGATAAACCAGTCAAAAGAATTCTTGCAATATCACCATATTCAATAAGGATTTTACAGTATACTGCATATATCATATGCATATATACATGTACATATTATACATACCTATACATATTATACATACATGTACTCATATATATATGAGTAATTGACATACAGGTGCTATTTGTACTTTCCTGCTTTTTCCAAAATGTCCACTGTGAGCATATGTACCATTATACTCTGAAAAAAAATGTATTTTAAAAACTTATTTTCAAAATGGGAAGAGGACATGAATAGACACTTCTCCCAGGAAGAGATACAAATGGCCAACAGATATATGAAAAGATGCTCAGCTTCATTAGTTATTAGGGAAATGCAAATCAAAACTACAATGAGATACCACCTCACCCCTGTTAGATTAGCTATTATCAACAAGACGGGTAATAGCAAATGTTGGAGAGGCTGTGGAGAAAAAGGAACCCTCATTCACTGTTGGTGGGACTGTAAAGTAGTACAACCATTATGGAGGAAAGTATGGTGGTTCCTCAATAAACTGCAAATAGAACTACCTTATGACCCAGCAATCCCTCTACTGGGTATATATCCCAAAACCTCAGAAACTTTGATACGTGAAGACACATGTAGCCCCATGTTCATTGCAGCACTGTTCACAGTGGCCAAGACATGGAAACAACCAAAAAGCCCTTCAATAGAAGACTGGATAAAGAAGATGTGGCACATATACACTATGGAATACTACTCAGCCATAAGAAATGATGACATCAGATCATTTACAGCAAAATGGTGGGATCTTGATAACATTATAAGGAGTGAAATAAATAAATCAGAAAAAAACAAGAACTACATGATTCCATACATTGGTGGAACATAAAAATGAGACTAAGAGACATGGACAAGTGTGTGGTGGTTACCAGGGGTGGGGGGAGGGAGGACAGGGGGAGAGTTAGGGGGAGGGGGAGGGGCACAGAGAACTAGATAGAGGGTGGCGAAGGACAATCTGACTTTGGGCGAGGGGTATGCAACATAATTTAATGACAAGGTAACCTAGACATGTTTTCTTTGAATATATGTACCCTGATTTATTAATGTCATCCCATTACCATTAATAAAAATTTATTTAAAAAAAAAACAAAAAAAAACACAAAAACTTATTTTCTAGAAAACAACTACTCACTTTTTATATTTTGATAAAGTTAGGTTGTGTACGTTGGAGGAAAGAAGCCTGTGATTTATTCTATCCCTGTCATGCTGTAGGCGTTGAGCTAGACACATTGTGCAAGGTAGTCCATTAAAGAGGACAGTTCTCTTAGAAACCAGGATAATAACACAGCAAATAAAATTGTACTTTGGCTTGTTGTTTTTTTAAAGTATTGCCACAATTAATAAGGCCCCTTTGTACTGTATTTGAATTAGATTCCAGGTTTCCATGATTTGGTTATATTTCTCTGTTGAAGGAATATTGTCCCTGTTTACTAAAATATCATGTTTAAATTAATTTGATTATGCAGTAAGTACAGTGGTACCTTGAGATACGAGTTTAATTTGTAACTGAGTTTATAAGTCAGTCAACTCATATATGAAACAAATTTCTCCCATTTAAAATAACTGAAATAGACTTAATCCATTCCAGCCCTGTGAAACATCCCCAAACCATCCTAAATTATGAAAAAATATGTGTTTTTAATTAAGAAACACACATGTATACTTTACCAATGCATAACAAAATATATGAAATAAAAGAAAAAAGTGCTATTTAGTACTGTATTCTTACCTTGGAGACAGACGAGTGCAGCTAACAGAGGTGAATGGCAAAGGAGGAGGGAGGGAGGGAGGTATGCAAGCACTGTAGACACGTAAAGTAAAACTGCACTTTCTTAACACTAAATGTAAACTAAAACTGCATTTTTTTTTTTACTTTAAACAAAACTAAAACTGCACTTTCTTTACTTAAAATGAAACCACAAAAACTTTTTTTTTTCCGAAGTTAGAAACGGGGAGGCAGTCAGACTCCCACATGCGCCTAACTGGGATCTACCCGGCACGCCCACCAGGGGGCGATCCCATCTGGGGCATCGCTCTGTTGCAACCAGAGCCATTCTAACGCCTGAGGCAGAGGTCACAGAGCCATCCTCAGCGCCCGGGCCAACTTTGCTCCAATGGAGCCTCGGCTGTAGGAGGGGAAGAGAGAGACAGAGAGGAAGGAGAGGGGGAGGGGTGGAGAAGCAGATGGGCGCTTCTCCTGTGTGCCCTGGCCAGGAATCGAACCCAGGACTCCCGCACGCCAGGCCGACGCTCTACCACTGAGCCAACCGGCCAGGGCCACAAAAACTTAATTGTAAAAAAAAAAAGCACTTTCTTAACTTTAAACTTAAACTAAGCTTAACATTACGTATTTTTCATTTAATCATCACCCTTTTTTGCCTTTTGGCTGCACTTTTGGCACTTTCACTTGCAGGACTTTTGAATAAAAATCTATCCAAAGAGGTTTGCTTTTGCCTGCCTTTTAAAATATTACAGAAATGTGACAAACAAGTGTCATTAAAAAGTGCTGAAGCACAACCAGTTGAAACTTTTTCTGGGTGTTTCTTTTCAATGAAACTTGAAAGCTGCTCCCACATTGCCAGCATGTCTTTAATTTCACTTGTAGAAATCACTTCCTCCGACTCTACCTCCTCCTCACTACTAATCTCTTGCAGAAGCTCCGTATGTTGCATCATCTGTAGCTCCTTCAACTCCTCAGTTGAGAGTTCCTCCTCATGTTCTTCAACGAGCTCGTTTACGTCACCCTCATCTACCTCCAGACCTATCAACTTTCTGAGGGACACAATCTCCTCCAATGCTTCTACCTCGGTCTCAGTCTCTGGTTCGAATCATTTGAAGTCCCTGTCTGCAACAACATCAGGCCATAACTTTTTCTATGCCAAGTTCAAGGTTCTTCTTATAACCTCTTGCCATGCCAAGTCAATAATGCATAAACATATCATGATGTTGTACTGATTTTTCCAAAACTCTTGAAAGGTTAGAATTGTATTCTCAGTCACCTCAAAGCAACGGCAGAACAAGTGCTTTGTGTAAAGCTGATCCATAGGTTGCAAGATTGAAGTCATGTTGGGTGGGAGATAGAGGACTTTCATGAATTTGAACTCATCAAAAATGTCATCTTCAAGACCTGGTGGGTGGGCTGGAGCATTATCAAGGATTAGTAATGCTTTCATTGGGAGTTTATTTTCTTGAAGATATTTATTCACTGCAGGACCAAAGACGAGATTTACCCATTCAATAAAAAACTGCCGTGTAACCCATGCCCTAGCATTGGTGTGCCACATAACCTGCAGTTTTTCTTTAAGAATCTTGTGAGTTTTAAAGGCTCGAGGATTTTCGGAATGATACACTAGCAGTGGCTTTACTTTACAGTCACCACTAGCATTTGCACACAATGCAAGGGTCAGACGGTCCTTCATGGGTTTATGGCCTGGCAGCTTCTTCTCCTCTGCGGTGATGAAAGTCCTCCAGGGCATTTTTTCCAAAACAATCCTGTTTCATCACAGTTGAACACTTGTTGGGGGATGTAGCCTTCCTTTGCGATAAACTCAGCAAAACGTGCGATGTACTCCTCAGCTGCCTAACGTCAGCACTCGCAGCTTCACCATGCCTCACCACCGAGTGGATGCCAGATCTCTTGAAATTTTCAAACCAGCTGTGACTTGCCTTAAATGTATCTTCTGCTGCCTCTTTTGAGGTTGGTGGTTCTTTCTTCTTCAAGTCGCCATACATGCCTTTTCTCATATTACAGTCTCCATCACTGTATCTCCTGCCAGCTCTTTCTCTTTCATCCACACCAGCAGAAGCTTCT
The DNA here is from genome assembly GCF_036850995.1 of Saccopteryx leptura. Lineage (NCBI taxonomy): Eukaryota > Metazoa > Chordata > Mammalia > Chiroptera > Emballonuridae > Saccopteryx > Saccopteryx leptura. The sequence continues at coordinate 48,146,457 of NC_089511.1, read as the reverse complement.
CCATTTCTTCATGGATATTTGTCCTTAATTGGGACAGAATTGTTCCTTTCGCCGGATTTGCGCTTTTGATGGCATCTTTTGTTTAAGGATGGTACAAATTGTAGATGTATTGCAGTTCAATCACTCGTACACCACGCTCATGCTTTTCTATTATTTCTTGCTTTACTTCTATCAACATCATTCTCTTCTTCTTCTCACCACTGTCCTTTACACTCCCTTTTCTTCAGTCCCATGATAGCACACAAAATGTTAGTTAAAAATGCAAAAACGATACAAGAACGAGTACAGCACACGAGATTTGACTTGTTTCTGCGGGTAACACGTGAGAAAGAACGAGATGCTGGTGTTGTGCTGCTGATACTGAACCTGTGCACCAATGCGCCAACTAGCGGCAGCTTCCCGAATCATGACTCATATCTCGGAATTTCGCTTGGATCTCGAACAAAAATACAGACAGAGTCACAGCTCGTATCTTAAAAAATTTTTTTTTGTATGTTGGTCTTCTCGTATCTCAAGGTACCACTGTATTTTGTTTGATCAAAAAGAATGCTGTGAGATTGTTAAGAAAGTCATGTACCTAGGAAGGACAGCAGAAATTATGTTGGCTTGTGCATGTGAGAAAGGCAGATTAGACTTTGCTTATTGTTCTCAATTAATTATACCATTAGCCATTAGTCATTAGTCATGCTTTTCTCTTAGGTTCTCCTGCACATTTTCTGTAAGTGCCTCCAGCTCCTAGAAAAATGCCTGGAACACAATAGGCCTTTAATAAACACTTGTTTAAAAAAATTTCCAGGAGAAGGCATTGTTGTATAACACTAACAGCAGTATAATAGCTTGTTTTATTGTTAAAGTAAATGAAAGCAAATATTATTTGAAATTGTGTGCATTAAGATAATAAATCTTACGACAGATTTTGTTATAAATATGTTCATGCCTGTTCATCAAAGCATACTCTGACCCTTAATGGCAAATGAATAGAGCGAAAAGGAGAGAAGAGGGACTGTGAGCATTTACTAGGCAGGACCTGTGCAGTCCTGGCAGCAATGCAAGAGAAGTATTACTATCTCCATGATATGCATGAAGAAATGTAGGTTCAGAGATTAATTATTTTATTAAAGATCACAGGGATACTAAAGATTTGACCAAGGTCTTTAGAACTTTAAAAGTCCTGGTCGGCTCAGTTGTAGAGCATCGACCAGGCATGTAAATGTCCCAGGTTTGATTCCTGGTCAGGGCACACAGGAAAGGCAACCATCTGCTTCTACTCCCTTCTCCCTCCCTCTTCTCTCTCTCTTCCCCTCCCACAGCCATGGCTCAGTTGATTCAGCATGTAGGCCCTGGGCACTGGAGCCTCTGCCTCAGCTGCTAAAAATAGCTCAGCTGCCAATGCAACTTCAGATGGGCAGAGCATTGACCCCAGATGGATTTGGTGGTTGGATCTGTCTCTGTATCTCTCCTACTCCCACTAAAAAGAAAGTCCTTTTCCTTACACTGTACTCTCTTATCAGGATCTGTGGACTTTGGAAAATAAAATGAGAAGCCAGAGCAAGGTGAATGTTTATGTCTCAGTGTCCAGTGGCAGCCATTTCCACCTACCAATCTCTCCCCTCCCCCACCAAAAAGTTAGTAAAGGCAGCTTTTCCAGTGCATTTGGTCATTCTAGCCTCTTTTTCCCCCCCATTACATGTTCCTGTTGTTATTCATCCTATTTCTATAAAAATATTCCTTTAGTCACTCTTTCAGCTTTTGTATTGGGAGACTTTCTGTCCCTTGACATGATTTTTACAATAACCATCTCCCCCACTGTCTGTATAGCTCATTAGCCTAAGCCCCCTGTTTTAGCAGTGTTTTTATTGCCATGCCCGCACACTTCTCATGCTTTTTTGTCCAAACACTTGCTCCTTTTTTTCTTTGGCAGGGGAACGAAAATCTGCAGACTGCACTGCTGATGGGCAAAAACTAGTCTGTGTGTCCTGCCTAGAAGGGAAGGAGTACACAGACAGGCAACATTACTCTGATAAATGCAGAAGATGTAGAACTTGTGATGGAGAACATGGTAAGTGTCTTAAAAAGCAATGGAAAGAGAACAGTTGTGGTGCTCTATGTAGAATCACTTATAATCCAATTGAAAATGGGGGCCTGTTCCTCTGGTGCTAGTCGGTATACAGAAAGGGACAGGCTGGAGCTCACTGGGGTGAAGCAGCAGGGACTGAACTGATCACTGGCTTAGACACTTAAGAGTCAAGTCTAGGCAATCCTCTCAGATGTAGGAGACTGACTAAATATAAACCCTATGAACAGATTTAATTAGTTCTCATCAAAACTGCAGAACCTTTTTTTTCTGCCTCAATTTATGCTTGTGTACTGGCTCTCGTTCATGGCCAGAAAGAACTTAGAAATCTTCAACTCCAAGGACAGAGAATCCTGAGAGATGGCTGGTGTGTTTCACCTTCTTTGGGTACCTGGTTGGTCCTAATGATTCCAAATGGGCTCCTGAATTTCAATGAATATCCCAATCTATTTTGAGGCTCAGATTAAAATATACCAGAAGTACTCCTGGTTTCGTTTGACATCAAGAAATCTGCCTGACCAGGCGGTGGCACAGTGGATAGAGCATCGGACTGGGATGCAGAGGACCCAGGTTCGAGACCCCGAGGTCGCCAGCTTGAGTGCCGGCTCATCTGGTTTGAGCAAAAAAAGCCCACCAGGCCCTGGCCAGTTGGCTCAGCGGTAGAGCGTCGGCCTGGCGTGCGGGGGACCCGGGTTCTATTCCCGGCCAGGGCACATAGGAGAAGCGCCCATTTGCTTCTCCACTCCCCCCCCTTCCTCTCTGTCTCTCTCTTCCCCTCCCGCAGCCAAGGCTCCATTGGAGCAAAGATGGCCTGGGCGCTGGGGATGGCTCCTTGGCCTCTGCCCCAGGCACTAGAGTGGCTCTGGTTGCGGCAGAGCGACGCCCCCGGAGGGGCAGAGCACCACCCCCTGGTGGGCAGAGCGTGCCCCTGGTGGGCGTGCCGGGTGGATCCCGGTCGGGTGCATGAGGGAGTCTGTCTGACTGTCTCTCCCCGTTTCCAGCTTCAGAAAAATACAAAAAAAAAAAAAAAAGCCCAAGGTCCCTGGCTCCAGCAAAGGGTTACTTGATCTGCTGAAGGCCCGCGGTCAAGGCACATATGAGAAAGCAATCAACGAACAACTAAGGTGTTGCAACGCGCAATGAAAAACTAATGATTGATGCTTCTCATCTCTCTCCGTTCCTGTCTGTCTGTCCCTGTCTATCCCTCTCTCTGACTCTCTCTCTGTCTCTGTAAAAAAAATTTTTAAATAAATAAAATATATATTAAAAAAAATCTCTGGACATGTGTTTTAAGTGTCTCTATTCAAGCTCTAATGCATTGTTTCTCAACCATAGCTGTACATTAGAATCACATAGGAAACTATGAAAAATGCCAATGTTTAGGTCCCACATTAGACCAATTAAATCAGAATCACTAAGGAAAAGGGCTTTAGCATTGGTCTGCTTGACTAGATCAAGCGAAGGTGGGCTTGTCTTGATTGCTGGATTGTCTATCCCAGGGGTAGTCAACCTTTTTATACCTACCGCCCACTTTTGTATCTCTATTAGTAGTAAAATTTTCTAACTGCCCACCGGTTCCACAATAATGGTGATTTATAAAGTAGGGAAGTAACTTTACTTTATAAAATTTATAAAGCAGAGTTACAGCAAGTTAAAGCATATAATAATAATTACTTACCAAGTACTTTATGTCGTATTTTCGCCAAGTTTGGCAGAATAAATCTTTATAAAACAACTTACTGTAGTTAAATCTATCTTTTTATTTATATTTTGGTTGCTCCACTACCGCCCACCATGAAAACTGGAACACCCACTAGTGGGCGGTAGGGACCAGGTTGACTACCACTGGTCTATCCACTTAAAACTCTGCTAAATGGTTTCAATCATTACAACTTGCAGTTGTCTGTTTTGCATTTAAATACTGGTTGTATTACTAAAGGTATGATGGTGTGACTGCTCATAAAAGTAGTGGATCTCAAAAATCTATACAGCTCCTACTCATCATTTTCATTGTCAGTGTATAACTAGCTGTTACAACTAATTGTCTGCATTGGTTTTCTAGGCTTAGAAGTGGAAAAAAACTGTACCAAGACCCAGAATACCAAGTGCAGATGTAAATCAAACTTTTTTTGTGACACTTCTGAATGTGAACACTGTAGCCCTTGCCGCACGTAAGTTTTAGTCTGTCTCATTAAAACACAAGATATACTTTGAGAGATAATGTCTTCCTCAAGGGAAGAAAAACTGATTGAGAGTCAAAAATTTGGGTTCTAGTCGTGCTTTACCTCCAAACAACTAGATAACCATTTGATTATTCAGGCATTCGATCTCCATGTCACTGGAAAAATGACCCACAGGTCTGGCTGCTTGTCACCACAAACATTAAATAATTGTAGGACAGGTGCTGGTGCAAAGAAAAGAGGTTATTCAAATGCTGGTCACCTGAGAAAACTGGGGGACTTCTGTCCTCAAAAACCCATTTTCTAGCTCAGATGCCTTAGCCAGCTTACCTAGGGGATTGAGGGAACCCCTAGGGCAGGCGTCCCCAAACTATTGCCCATGGGCCACATGCGGCCCCCTGAGGCCATTTATCCGGCCCCCGCTGCACTTCCAGAAGGGGCACCTCTTTCATTGGTGGTCAGTGAGAGGAGCACTGTATGTGGCGGCCCTCCAACGGTCCGAGAGACAGTGAACTGGCCCCTGTGTAAGGGAAGGCTGATGCTGTTTCTCTTGAGGGAGGGAAGCTCTTATCTTCATGGCTGGCTGGACTTCCATGGTTCTCTTGGCCTTAGCAGTGTGATGGGAGAGAGAGAGAAGGGGGACTGAAGATTCATTCTTCCCATTTTGATGTTAATTCTTGATGTGTATCAGCTGGACGTCTGTGATTCATTGTCAGAATTATTCCTTATTCTTGGAGAGGAACAGGTTGCCCTTGAAAGGAATCAGAACTGCAAGCCTCCGTGTGGTGAGAGCAGCAGAAGGAGGGGGAAGCCAACGCGCACATATCTCCCCATTATGCTCATTCTCGTTTGGGTATTAACCCTTGCTGTGCATCAGCCAGAGGGGAACAGGCATTTTAACTCTCATGAGAGCTTGGTCAGAGATGAAAGTACAGAATTGATTATATACTTTTGATTTGTTACAGCATACATAACTGCGATCACTAAATTGGAAATATTGAATTATGGTTATAAGAGCAACAAACTGGATTTAACATTTTACATAAATTCTTTTATAAGCTTACTTTGTTGGTACATTCTCACTTAGCTCTATTTTATGGCTTGTCAGACTAATATCAGTAAGTCAGTAATATAACATATTTATTCCTGGTTACATCCAAACATGTATTGAACACCTCCTATGCGCTGGACACCACTGACTGCCTAAGCTAACAATATGAGCAAGACACATTCCTGGCATCAAAACTCTCAGGCTAGAAGCAGAGAGTCAAAAAGTGCATGGTTACTGAGCCAACATCATGTGGCAAGCATCAGAAGAGGCCCGTGCCTAGGGTGTTGCGTGTTCTATAAAACCTTCCCACCCTGCCTGGGGAGATACAGTGAAGATACGAAAAGGCTTGAGTCCGGAAATAAGTGTACATAGATCTAAAATACATTTCAGGCAGGGAAACAGCAGCGACAAAGAGACAGAGGATGCTGTGGAGAACAGGGTATCTGGCTGGAGTGCGGGAAGAGTGAAAAGAAGCCAGGGCCCAGTTATGAAGGACCTTGCCTTTCACGCTAAAGAGCTTGGGTTTTGACCCTAAGTTAAAAACCTTGATTGTGCATCTCACTTTTTCTGATCAACTGAGTGAATTTGAGCAGATCACTTAACCCCTCTGAGCTTCTGTTTCCTCACTCACTAGGATGCAAATAATTGTCACTTGTCCTATTGGTCTCATTTCTGTGAAGATAAGAAATATGTAATATGTGTTATAAAAAATAGCTTTTGTTTTGTAAGACATTGTTTTGCATACATGTAAATATAATTAAGATTATATCAATGTGCTTCTCCTTAAACGTGCCTGATGTCTCTTATTTACTGGAAGAAGTTTAAGGCATGTGCACTTAACCTAGCCTCTTCTTTCTAGCCCCAAGTGTCGAGACAGCCCTCATGACGATAGAATAAACAGAAACTGGGGGTGAGGGGAGGGACTCCTATAAGGCAAATACTAACCATACTAGTAATTCTAAATACTTCATAATCTTGACTTAATTTTCTTCTCACCATAAACCCTTCAAGCGTGTAATATTCTTGTTATTGGTGAGAAAGCAGGTTCATGGTGGTTAAGTGACTTGCTCAAGCTCACCTAGTTATATAGTGGACAGAACCACGCTTTAATTCAGACAACCTGACTGTCAGTGCTTGACCGTCTGAAGAAAACCCACAGGAACCTTTTGAGTGCCCTGAGCACCACTTGATGTTAAAAGAGGAAACCTCTAAGGGCCAGCTGAGTCAGCCCCCTCAGTGGCATCATGGGCAGTGGCTGTTGTCTGGCTGTTTTTGCTGTTCTGTGGAACTGCTTTGAAACTGCTTTCGGTGGTTTATGATTGTCATCTAGTATTTTAAGAGCACAGTTTATTATCAATTTTAAGTTTATTTTAGGATCTTTTTCTTATATATCGATATTACGATTTCTTATATTACTTTATTACCTTCCTTTAACTCTAGGTATTTTAAAACATAGTCATTCTTTATCCATACAAACATCCAAATTATGTTACAAATTTATACCAGCTTTAGATGTCAATCTGGAAATATTTTTGAAATATATTTGCCAGAGATGCGAAATGAGTAAAATGGCCCCAGATTTATAGTGTGTTATTGAAAATGGTCAGGGAATCAGTTCATTAGGCTTTTTAATTTCTTCTATATTTCTTTCTAGGTGTGAACATGGAACCATTAAGAATTGCACACCGACCAACGACACCATATGTAAAGAAGGTTATTATTATTTTTAAATGAGTATACTCTCCTTTTTCCTTATTCCCACAGTAAAATTTGAAGAAAAGCCAGTCCCTTTTGATTCTTTGAAAGTATTTTGTTTAATCTTAAACACTGCTTCTTTTCATGTAAAATGTTCAATATTCCAATCTATAGGATCTGGACCTGACTTACGGTGGTTATGGCTCCTGGTCCTGATTCCAATAACTGGACTGCTGATAATTTGCTGTAAGTTCCTATTTTGTTCAAATTGAAATAACTTGGAAAGTACTTGTTCAAAGAATTCCCCCCGTCTCCTACCTATAAGAAAACTTCTACCAGGTAGCTAGCTCGCTCTAGTGTATCTTTAATTCCTGCCACTAAATGCACTCATGAAAGCTGATGAGACTAGATTACATTATCTCTCAGCTACTGTTTCTGAGCAACCATTTAGGGGCGCTGAGTGGGTATTACCATCCTCCCTATGTTTCCATTCAGGCAGCAGCCAAGTTTGCCAAGTGCACTGTTCATCAGGCTTGCCTCGTGCATGAGGAGAACACAGGAGCCAGGGCCTTCCTGGAAAAGGCATTGCAGGGGACCCTCCATAAATCATCCCTCTTTGTGCCTCCTCACCCTTGTCCAAACTCTATTTTTTTAGTATTTCTTCACCATAATTTAAAATACTGTGCAATACATTTTTATGCAAGGGTTACTTAGTAAAATTAGCAGATAAGCCAAAATTGGTTATAACCATAATTACTCCAGAAAAATCCCTTTAAATCATCAATAAAACACAGGTGCAACTTTCAATCACTCTGAAACATTCGATTTTTCCTTCTTGGTTGGAATAAGTCTCTGTGTCTTCAGCTGAAGATAGAGGTTGCCTTGCCTTTAGAGGTTGTTAAGCTAAAAATACATACTCTGTATTTAAGCACTATACCATGTCTGCAGTTTTACGGATTCCTTTCTTCCGTCTCATACTGACTTCAAGGCATATATTCATTGAGTGTGTATACTTGGCCTGTTTGTGAGAGCATGCTCATGAATTTCTGGATGTTCAATGCCACACCATGAAAGTTGATGTCCACTTTCCATACCCTGTGCTTCTATACCCTGCTGTAGCCATGACATCCAGCTCCAAGCTGCTGAGAGGACATGGTGCTACCATGCCATAAGTCAAATGCCAGCTTTAGGCTAGACCAGTTTGAGATCATTGGATGTTCCAATTAAAATGTAGCATATCTCTAGAACAGTTGACCTGATGGGGTGGAATTACCCATAATCTGAACAATGCTATCTCTCGGGGTGTTTGGTCACCATAAATATCAATGAATCTCTCCTTCTCACACTTCTCTAGTGTGAGAGTAGTGCTTCCTACAAGTCTGATAGAAGATTCTTTAATCTTCTAGGGCTGAAAAGAAGGTACTGGAAGAATAATGGTCACTATACACCTACACCTTCAAATATAAATACGGTAAGTGTTGAAATGTGCATCAGCTCTCCTAAAAACTTAGGGGAAGTAGTCATTCAACTTTTTACTTAACTTTTTAAAACACCAAACATTTATTGTGTGTGTGTGTGTGCATATGGTAGAGGGCATCCAAAGGTAATTAGGATATGATGCCCCGTTTATAAAAGAGTTATCAAAGGACTTAGTGGAGGGTGCTCAAAACGAGTTGTAAAAAGGAGGTGGCCAAGTGGCGTGTTCCGCGTTGGTGTGTCCCTGTCCCTGCAGAGAAACTGCAGACGCCGCCTTCACTAGAGGCGGACTCGGTGTGTGAGCCAGGCACTGAGGTAGCTCTTCAAGCCCGTTACAAAGGCACAGCTCAGCTTTCTCTAGCCACTTATTACTGTCGTTCTTACCATATGTATTTTTTTTTTCCTCACACGGGATCAAAGCATTTCAAATCACAAAAGTTACACAGGGAAGAAAAACCGTTCGCTTCAGAAATACAGCTTTCCTCATTTGGGGCCAGGACTCAGTGGGAGGTAGGGTTCCTAAAAGCAATATAGTACAAAATAATTTCAGTTTAAATCATTTTCTCACATCAGAAATAAGATTAGTTACAGTTTAGAGGGTTGTTGATGACTATGTTTATTATGTTTGTTTTCATGAGTCTGTATGAAACATACATTCAACACATTCCACAAATTCGCTGGGTTCCTTGGCTGTGTAAAAAATAAGCCAACATTCTTTAATTCCTGGCAATTCTGGAACCTTTCAGAATAAAAATTTGATGGATAACTCCTTCTTAATCACGTTGTCTAGCTAATTATGTATATCAAGCAACTGATTGTACTTCCTTTAGTATTAAGGAAAAATTAAAAGATTGCATTTAAACTATCCTAAATATGTATTTATTTTTTCTCTCTTCCTCCATATTTTTTTCTCCCCAGGAAAAGGCCCCAGTGCCTGTAGCAGGTAAGGTTTTTATCATTTCATTTCATAGAGATGGCTTCCATGGGAGTAAGGCTAATTTTAGAGTAAAATAATGTCATTAATGGCAATGACATATAGTGAGGTCTTGCTATTCCTTGAGCTTACAGTTCTTCTTGCTCACTACCAAGGGTTTTTCAGGCACTTTGTTTAAATGTATAACTAATATTCCTAGATAGAAATAAATCAGGCAGCAATAAGACACTATATTCTGAGCCTTAGGACAATTTCCCTTTACAAACATTTTGGTGTATTAAAAAACTCCTGCCTAAACTGACTTAGATGTTAATCTGAATTGTAGACTCTGTTATTTTTGGTATATTACAGCTCAGTTGTGAGAATCAGCTTATGATTCTCCTCGGTTCTCTTTATTTATTTATTTTGTAATTTTATTTATTTATTTATTTATTTATTTTACAGAGACAGAGTGAATCAGAGAGAGGGATAGACAGGGACAGACAGACAGGAACAGAGAGATGAGAAGCATCAATCATTAGTTTTTCGTTGTAACACCTCAGTTGTTCATTGATTGCTTTCTCATATGTGCCTTGACCACGGGCCTTTAGCAGACCCAGTAACCCCTTGCTGGAGCCAGCGACCTTGGGTTCAAGCTGGTGGGCTTTTGCTCAAACCAGATGAGCCCACGCTCAACCTGGCGACCTCGGGGTCTCGAACCTGGGTCCTCTGCATCCCAGTCCGACGCTCTATCCACTGCGCCACCGCCTGGTCAGGCTCAGTTCTCTTTTTTGAGCTGTCGTTCAGAGATAGATGATCATGAATTCTTTGCCTGCTTATTCAGTTTGTAGGTCATTGGTCCATAGGAGATGGTTCAAGGTGATCTTTTCTAACCCTTTTATAGATGAAGAAAGAACATACAGAGATATTACGTATCTTGCTCAGGTCACAGAGCAAATAACCGGGAATATAGGTAGAGTTGGGATTAGAAGTCAAGGCTGTTTCTGTTTTTGTGTTTCCTTATCAGCTTTTTAGATGTCTAGGACTAACCTGCAATACAATACAATAAGAGGAGAAGTAAATATGGTTTTCAGTCATGGCAATTTCATTTAGAAGAACGAATTTTCAGAGACTATTCTTGCCCTCTCTCTTTTATCCCCCCCAGATATTGACTTGAGTGACTATATCAGCACTATTGCTGAGCTTATGACAATGAATCAAGTTAGAGATTTTGTTCGGAAGAATGGTGTCAGTGAAGCCAAAATAGATGAAATCAAGAATGACAACGCCCACGACACAGCTGAACAAAAAGTCCAGATGCTCCGTACTTGGCATCAACGTCACGGGAAGAAAGGCGCATATTGCACCTTGATGGAAAGTCTCAAAAGAAGCAGTCACCATGCTCTTGCAGAGAAAATTGAAGACAAAGTCCTAAAGGAAAATACTAGAAAACAGGAAAATGCTAACTACAACAATGAAAATGAAAGCCAAAGCTTGGTCTAAAGGAAAAAACAACTGTCTCGGTTCTGAGTATAGACAATCAATAGAAAGAAAAATGAGTGTTTGCACAAGTTTTTAGTAGAGGTTGGGTACAAGCATTGCTTGAATTTTTACTGGGTATGTTTTCTTTTTCTCATGTATTAGATTTGTAGAGCTAATATGCAGGTTTTGAGGATCTAATGGTTATGCCTTCAAGGATGTTTAAAATCTAGACAGACATGATTAGGAATAAATGCAGTGGCATGTTAAATATGCAAATATGTAGGAGTGTTTGCAAAGACAAAAGATTGGGATCATACCCTAGTATCTAATGTATGATTCTATAAATATATACATAATCACTCTATGTGAACACAAAGATCTGTCTACGGGCTAACCCCATCCATGCATCAGTAGACGATATGACCTCTCGCTGCAATGTCACAGAGACTGAAAAGGCAACTTTGTTTCTGAATTACCTCCCCAGCTCTGGTATGACTCGGGAGATTTTTACTATATTTGTAAACTTTGTTTGCAACTCTGAGCATCTTCAGGAAAAGCTTGCATATACCTCTGAGAGTGGAATTTAAGTAAGGTTCTACTTCAAAAATGTTTGCATAGATTATTGGTATTTCATTGCGAAATATTTCAATTTTGAATTCACATAGAAAATGGAAACTAAGTTATAATGCTTGAAATTTTATACTTGTGTGCCATTTTACTCGATTAAAATAATCGACTTCCTTCTCAGGTGCCAAAACATTTCATCAATCAGGGAAGTATTCCTAGAGCATTGCCACCTCTTTACTTTTTTTTTCTTGATGTGTATCTTGATGACCTTACACTCCCAAACCTGTAACTGCTATCTATGAAACACAGTGAGCCACTGTTGCTCTTAAAACTTCTAGTTCTGCTCCTACACCAGGTAGTTTTGCAACCTATCCCAAACCCACGTCTCACCAAAGCTGACCAGATGGATTCTTCCTTTGCCCTGTCCCCCACAAACCATTCAGCACTCGCCATATGTTCTGGCTACAGATGCAGCTTATCCACAGCTAAGGCGAAATCATCGGCTTTAGGGCTCATTCTTGTTGTTTCCTGCAGCTTCTTAGTCAAACAGGCCCCTCTCCACACGGCCACCTCCTCCCTTTGACATTCAAAACACTTCAGAAAATGTCTATTAATGTGAATTTTAATAAATACTATTTATATGTGTAGCTATACAATGATGACATTTATAAACTGAAATAGGTACGTGGAACTAACTACCTGAAGAGCTTCTGTTGATGGAAGATTCTTTTCCTCCTTATCTTTGAAAATGTCAAGTACAGGTAAAACTATTTAATTAAAATCACGTGTTTGGTATTTCTGGTTGTCTCTTTTTAGTAAAGGCCTTGCCTTTTTGTTTGTTCGTTTCCATTTTCTCTAACTACAGCTAAATGTAACCTGTTTATGAGTTTTCAATGCTTTCTTTGTCCTCTCAGGAGGCCTCTTTAAATGCCTTTTAGTAGTTAATTTCCTTCATAAGCTGTTACTGCCAAGAAAATCCCTCTCAAACAATATACTATTATTTATTATGTGAGGGTTTACTCTGACCCTGGAAATGAGGATTAGGTAGGTTTTATTAATAAGAAAGCTAAACAAGAATTTTGAAATATTCTTTTCAGCACACTTTTCACTGTGGCTACTTGGTACTACTGGACTCTATTTTTTTTAAATTTAATTTTAATAATATATTTTATTTAACCCACTATTCCCAAAGTTATCATTTCAACATGTAATCAATATAAAGAACAGATAGTGTACATTCTTTTTTTTTTTTTTTGTATTTTTCTGAAGTTGGAAACGGGGAGGCAGACAGACTCCCGCGTGCACCTGACCAGGATCCACCTGACCTTCCCACCAGGGGGCGATGCTCTGCCCATCTGGGGCGTCGCTTTGTTGCAACCAGAGCCATTCTAGCGCCTGAGAAAGAGGCCACAGAGCCATCCTCAGCGCCCGGGCCAACTTTGCTCCAATGGAGCCTTGCCTGCGGGAGGGGAAGAGAGAGACAGAAAGGAAGGAGAGGGGGAGGGTTGGAGAAGCAGATGGGCGCTTCTCCTGTGTGCCCTGGCCGGGAATCGAACCCAGGACTCATGCATGCCAGGCCAACACTCTACCACTGAGCCAACCGGCCAGGGCCCGTTCTTTTTTACTTTTTATACTGAAGTCTTCAACATCTGATTTGTATTTTATTTATACTCACAAGCACATCTCCATTTAGACTGGCCACATTTTAAAGCAGGGATCCCCAAACTATGGCCAGCAGGCTGCATGCGGCCCCCTGAGGCCGTTTATCTGGCCCCCGCTGCACTTCCGGAAGGGGCACCTCTTTCATTGGTGGTCAGTGAGAGGAGCACATTGACCATCTCACTAGCCGAAAGCAGGCCCATAGTTCCCATTGAAATACTGGTCAGTTTGTTGATTTAAATTTACTTGTTCTTTATTTTAAATATTGTATTTGTTCCTGTTTTGTTTTTTTACTTTAAAATAAGATATGTGCAGTGTGCATAGGGATTTGTTCATAGTTTTTTTTTATAGTCCAGCCCTTCAACGGTCTGAGGGACAGTGAACTGGCCCCCTGTGTAAAAAGTTTGGGGACCCCTGTTTTAAAGGTTCAGTAGCCACATGTGTCTAGTGGATTCACATTAGACAGTTCAGGTCTATATCTTTGTTAGGGCAGGTTTAGCAGCCTTGACTCTGGTGGCTGGTTTAGACCTGCTAGGAAAGTCCAGCACATCCTAAGTCTGTTCAGTGAGGCCTCTTCACTCTGGTGAGTTGGGCAAGTCAACACTTCACATCCCTAGCTCAGCTTTGGGAATAGTTTTGCCTACAGCACCTGTAGTTCTTTGCCTGGCACGTGGCATCTAACCTCTGCATGTGCACAGAATGTTCAGTCAATGGCTCCTATGAACCTCTGTACAGACTTCTGGAGCTCGTTTTCTGCATACATTCCTTTTGTGTAGTACTTTTTTTCTGGAAATTCCGGTAGCCTCTGTCTCCTGAACTTGAACCTCTGCCCCTCCAGTCAACAAGATGACAATGCTCTGCTAAGGGTTCTGTTGGAAAAACAGCTGTGTTAAGCTTCCTCGCTTGTACTTTGCCTGATTAGCGCATGAGCACATGGGCAAGCCACGTGTGTATAGTCTGCGTAAGGCTACAGGTGCTTGCCCTCAGGGCAGCGGGTTGCGGATTGCCTGGCTGCCACTGTGAGGGACCATTTTTGCTATTTGTTGGCCTGTTGCCGTGAGAAGCAGTTTCCCCTGCCTGTTTGCTTGTCCGCCATTGTGAGACTCTATTAGATGGGAGTGGCCCAACGCTTTCTGTCTCCGCAGTTCCTCTGCCGTCTGCTTGAATCCATGTGGACCTGCCGGGCCTAAGCCACTGGCATTACAGGTCCCTGCTGGCACCAAAGTACCTCTGGGCAGAATTTTGGGTGATCAGAAGCAGAGGTGGATTTAAACAGGTGCACTGGGCACCCGCGCTGAGCCCTGACTTCTGAAGGGCCCCACAAAACCCCGACTTTACACTTTTTCTAGTGACATCAAGTTTGGTTTCATATGTGCAATTTTAACATTAATAGTATATAATATATTTTAATATGTATTTTTATTTTTTCTGCCTCTCTTTTAAGGGGCCCAATATTTTCTTCTGCGCCCGGGGCCTCAACCGACCTTAATCCGCATCTGATCACAGGGCTCACCTCTTTAGTTTCTTTTCTGAAGGGTCACAGCCTGTGCTACCTGTTGTCCCATTTTCTAGTCGTAAACAGCATGGGACAAGGCTGGCTGGCACTGGTTACTCTCCATGGACAGAAGCAGAAGTCCTACTTTGCAAGGTGAAGTCAAGTTAGAGAACGCGCTGTGCTCACTCTGTGAGGCGAGTGCCAGCTAAGAACCTGGGGACCCTTTGGGAGGAAGACAGTTGAGAAGGTTTTTGGACTCGGTGGTGTGGCTCTTTCCCTCATTGTTTTACCTGAGCGGGACTGCTCCCATGTCACCAGTCTTGCCATGTTGGGTTCTTTTTTTTTTTTTTCTGAAGTTTGAAACGGGGAGGCAGTCAGACTCCTGCATGTGCCCGACCGGGATCCACCCGGCATGCCCACCAGGGGGCGATGCTCTGCCCATCTGGGGCATTGCTCTGTTGCAACCAGAGCCACTCTAGCGCCTGAGGCAGAGGCCATGGAGCCATCCTCAGCGCCTGGGCCAACTTTGCTCCAATGGAGCCTTGGCTGCGGGAAGGGAAGAGAGAGAGAGGAAGGAGAGGGGGAGGGGTGGAGAAGCAGATGGGCGCTTCTCCTGTGTGCCCTGGCCGGGAATCGAACCCGGGACTCCTGCATGCCAGGCCGACGCTCTACCACTGAGCCAACCGGCCAGAGCCCATGTTGGGTTCTTAACTGATCGTCTTTCTTTCACTCTTGCCCCTCCAATCGACACTCCAAACAGCAGCCACCATGGTCTTCCCAAAGGCAAATGCATTATGTTGTTTCCCTGCTTAAAATCCTCTGTTTTCTATTGCTCTTTGAAATGAGTCTACACTCGGTTTACAAGGCCCCATGAGCCCAGGGTCTAGGTACCTTTCTAGCACCCTCTCTCAACACTTCCCCTCTCCCAGTCTAAAGCCACGTCAAATTACTTTTTTGTCCTCAACGCTGCTGTCCTGTTCTTTCATCTGAGATTTTGCTTTCTTGCTGCTTCCCCTATTTTTGCCTCGTCACTTCCAGTTTATTCCTCGGTTTCAGCTTTAAATGCCATTTCCTGTGGAGCACCACCTTGATGTCCAAACCACTCACCTCGGAAATGTATCTAGTTGTCTCTCCCTTGCTAGGCTGTAAGCACATGAGGGTAGCAATCATGATTAACACAGAGCAGGTGCTCATTCAATCATTATTTCTTGAACGAGTCAGTTCATGAAGGAGGAAATGTATGCACTAGTCATTTGTATCGGATTGTGACTGCCTTCTGGTAGGGGAGTTCATAGTGAGTGGCTGATCATTCACTGTATGGGGGGGCCTCATTCTTTCCTTTAAAAATGATTTTGTCATTGCACTTATCACATGTATCTGAGAACTTTCAGGATGCTTCCCGCCCTCTGTGTCATCCCTGCCTTATTTCCCGCTGCTTCCTTGATGGCCCACACTTCTTGTTTCTCACACTATTATTCTCAGTTCAAACCCTGTCCTGACTACTTGCACGCTGCGCTCCCCACCACCCCAAAACACATGCAGCCAAATTCCCCCAAATTCCACTGGCTTCCCCAAGAAGCTATCACCAACTCGGAACACCTGGAGTTTTTCTGAAGATATTTGTGACCATCTTCAGAACCTCCGTAGGCTTCAGTTTCCCCATTTCTAGAACAGCTGCACGTAGCACTGCTCTGAGGTGAAATGAGACACCCGCCTGCAGCACGAGGGGCAGTACTCTCACTGCACTCATCTCCAGCATTCCACAGGCACGTATGTGATACCGACGTGTCATCCACGAAGCCAGATGAGACCACACAGAGAGCTGGTGATGTGCGGCTACACATCTGCTTTCACACAAAGCTCTGGCTCCCTTCTTTAGAAATCAAAATGATTCTGCAGTAGAATGCAGAGAAATGGCCACGAGAGGGCAGTCAAAGACTAGGACGGATGTGATGGTAACAAGGGGAAACTGCAGCCTGCCCTTGTTTCATGCGTTCCTTTCACTCTCTTCACGATGATGCTGAAGCAACTGGAACGAGCTTTTTTCCACATTAGTCGATGCTGGTCAACCAGATAATGAGGAAGTTATGAGGAAAGAAGGGTCATCAGTGCAAGTGATATGTTCTAGCCACTGACCTGAGAGTAGCCAGGAAGAATTTTTTCTCCTGTGTGGTATCGTCCTATTACCTGTCACAAACCCTGCTGTCTGAAGATTGCAAGAATTTAGATTTGTCTGGCACCAAAGCTCTCCTTTCGGCGGGCTTCCAGTCAAGCACATCTCATTTAAAAGTCTCCCCAGTACCTCTAATAAACTGTCCAGATGCCAGGTCTAATGATTGCTTCTTCTCCGCACCTTTTCATGGATTACTTTTGACCTGGAATTGTCATTTCCCTGCCTACCAAGGCCACATGCCACCCCTCTTTCCAGGTGTAGTTGGAGGCTACCTCTTTTATGAAGCCTTCTCTGGTACCTCAGGCCAAAGGAACCTTTCTTACTCTAGCATTAGTGGAGCTTGGGGCCCATCTGCGTATCAGGGCTCCTATGCTTCCTTCTCTTTTGTAGCATGGATTAGAGATGATTGTGTCAAGTACCTAGCACAGTGCCTGGTTTACACAAACATGCAGTCATTACTGTACTAGGAGTATCATTCTTCCTGCAATTAATTATATATGAAGCTTATACCCTAAAAGCAGGAGGGTAGGTGTTATGTGTCAGGCTCACCTTTTTTATTATTATCATTTTTTGATTTTAGAGAAAGGAAGAGAGAGAGAGAAGCCTTCACATGTTATTGCACTTAGTTGTGCATTCAGTGGGATGTCGGACTCATCTTGCAAGTGTAAGCATTCATGAAAAATCTGCTGCACAGATGACCACAGAAATTAAGGAGCTAGTCAATTCCTAACTCATTCCTGAACTATCAGGAATAAATGACTCCTTGTGTTTTTGTGATTGTGATTCTGAAGGACAACCCAGCAAATACATTCATTGTTTCTCCTCCCCTAATTATGAAGCCAATTCATAGTTATTTTCAAGAAGTATAGAAAAGCTTAAAGAAGAAACTGCAAATTAACCCAATCTCAGAGAGCAGAGGTAACCAGTCTGATTAATTTCCAGATACCTATGTAAACACACACACACACACACACACACACACACACACACACACACAGTTAAATAAAAGTGATCACACCATATATGCTTATAATCTGTTTTTTACTCAACAATAGGTCATGGATCCTTTTCCATATTAATAAATATAGATAAATCCTTTTTAATATTCCTTTACAATATAATATCCTTTTTGGATGTATGATATTCTACCATTTTGAGGTATCGTGTTTTATTAAAATACAAATGTTACAATATATTTTGCTAAAATACAAAGGTTACATAGGAATGTTAATACATGTAACCACTATGACCATTAGTTCTTGCCAGACTTGTTTACCTTAAACTGAAGACTTGGTGGGGAGGTGCAAGGAGGCAACGCCCCAGAACTCGGGCCATGCTAGGGTGGCTGGCCCAGGTAGGCATGGTGCCTCTTGAGGCTCAGGAACGGGGCAGCCCTGGTCAACGACTGAAAGAGAACCGTTTGGTGCCGAAAGTGGGCTTTTCTAAGTAGACATTGTAAGGTATCTTTCCCCGCCGAGAAGGAAGGAAGAGGCCAGAGCCACAAAGTGTGTTATAACAAAAGGCTTTATTAAGTACAGAGCACGCATCCCGCCTGGCAAGGTTCCCTGACCCCAAGGTAAGATGGAGGCCAGGGAAGTTGCATGGATTAAACCGCGTGGGAGATATTTAAAGGGGTCCCTCTAGGGAAGTCGAGCTAACATGACGTGGTGAAATCCCACTGGCTGGTAGACGGTCACTTTTTTCCAAAGGGTTCCTGTGAAGCCTCTTTTGGTGTGCTTGGTTGAGGGCAGTCCTAGCCAAAGTTCACAGCTCTGTATTCCCCACGTGACCATCCCCCATTATCCACCGGCCCTACATTCTGACCTTTTGTGTTAAATAGAAAAGGGGCGCCGTTTATTCGTCTGGCTACTTCCTGCTGAATAGGGGCATTGTGGGGAGGGGGAGATCGAAAGGTGATGGTTTTGAGGGGTGTCAGGAGGAACATCTGTGTGGCCGTGATTGGAGAAACTTTGCGGATGCGGTCCTGTAAGGATTTTAAAAAAAGAGGAGTAATAGGGGGATTTGCAGGGTCCAGCCTTTTGATGAGTTGGAGATGGATGGAGTCCAGTGGTTCTGACTGCCAGAGGTCCTGTAAGGAGGCAAGCTTGAGGCAGAACTGCATGTCAGGAGTGGCGTAAAAAGAGGAAAGGAAGGGGTCCCATCCATTCCTATAACTGAGACCTGTGAGGGAACTAGAGGTCCAGAGTGTGATGGCAAAACAGAGAAGGTAGCCCCCGTGTCCACAAGAAATGAGATGGACTTACCCACTCGTTGCAACATACCCTGGGTTCTCCGAGTCCAGGCCATGTTCTAGGAGTTCAAGCGATGCACCCACCCGGCTGGATTGGCCTCCCATTCAGGTGGCTTGTCCTCCACGTAGAGGCACCAAGGAAAAGCCTGTTGCCCAAAGGGGCAATCACTCCGCCAGTGACCGGGCTGCTTGCAGTCAGGGCAGGGCTCAGTGGGCAGCCGCGGGCAGGGGCCCTGCGGGGACCAGTGGTCCTGCTTGCCACACTTAAAGCAAGCTGCTGGTGGCTCTGCTGGTCTCAGGGTTGCCACAAGAGCCTGGGTTTGGAGTGATACCTTCTGCTGCATGCAGGCCTGGCGAACAGCTTTGGCCTGTTTCTACTAGTTGGGACTGTTAAAAATTTTAAATGCCATGTTCACAGGTTCCAGATAGGGGTTTGGGGGATTGGGAATAAGAGGAGGGGGTCTCATGCAGAGCCTGGCACCCAGATCCCACAGGAAATGCTGGAGCCAAAGGCAGGACAGGACCAGAACTTCCTGCAAGAAAATTGAGGTTGGACGTCCTGAAAACCAGTGTAAGAGCCAATGCCAGGCTGAGAATGGCCTGACGGAGGAAGGGTTTAAGAACACAGTGGAGAAGGGAAGGGCCCCTGGCCAGCAGGGGAGGAGGAAGAGAGATGGTAGTGGTGGATAAGAAACAGGTTTTTGCAAAGGGAGGGGGCTCTCAGAGGGAAGAGACCCGAGCACAAAAGAGGTCTGCAGAGGGACCAGAGAAAAGTCCCGAGAGAGGGGCGCCCCTGGGGGTCAGACAGGAGGGAGAGAGAGTTGGGAGTCCGCAGAGAAGGAAAGATTAGGAGTGGAGGTTTTAGGGGAGGTTTCTCTGGCTAGAAAAAGCCCTGCACGGTGGAACAGGTGGCACAGAGATTAAGGACGGGTGTGCGAATAATTAGAAGCCGTGAATGTAAGAGATCTCCAATCAGTTCCCAGCTTTTTTGGCGATAGTTAAATTGATGAGGGTGTTAAAACCAAAAGTCCCTTCAGGAGGCTAATTCCGTGGGTTCTGTGGCCTGGCCACAATGGAGAAGAAGAACAGTCTCTTCTTCTTTAAGGAGGGAGATTCCTGTGCCCCCACAGCTGCCCTAAATCCTCACTCCAGATTTGAGTATTAGCGTCCTAAAAACTCAAGGTCCAGCCATGGACGGAAAAGGTAAAGTGGATGTGTTTGGGGAGGTCTCTGCAAGCACATGCACTTGGATGGACAGAAAAGACTTCCCTGATGTAGCTACGGTTTTGGACAGGGAGTCTCGGAGGAAAGAACTGAGAGGAAGGCGGAGACAGGGGACTTACCGCACCCTGTGCCGAAGTGGGTGGAAGGTCGGAGATCCTGGTTCTTTCTCCTGGTTCTTTCTTGGAGGGGATGAGGAAGAGGAGCGGTCCTTGCAGACTTCTACTCCTCCCGGGTTTTCGGTACCAAAATGTAAGGTATTTTTCCCCGCCGAGAAGGAAGGAATGGGCCAGAGCCACAAAGTATGTTATAACAAAAGGCTTTATTGAGTACAGAGCGTGCATCCTGCCCGGCAAGGTTCCCTGGCCCCTAGGTAAGATGGAGGCCAGGGAAGTTGCACAGATTAAACCGTGTGGGAGATATTTAAAGGGGTCCCTCTAGGGAAGTCGAGCTAACATGACGTGGTGAAATCCCACTGGCTAGTAGACGGTCACTTTTTTCCAAAGGGTTCCTTTGAAGCCTCTTTTGGAGCACTTGGTTGTGGGCAGTCCTAGCCAAAGTTTGCGGCTCTGAGTTCCCCACGTGACCATCCTCATTATCCACCGACCCTACAGAAATATTCAGGTCAGACCTGCCTGAAGTTTCGGGCCTCTTCCATTCTCAACCCGAATATGAGCCTCAGCCAAGTTCAAAGCTGCCAGACCTGGATCAGCTCTTAGCAGAAGGAGGTGATTTGTGTGTTACTCAAGACTGGCCAACCAGCTAATGAGGTCGTTACAAGGAAGAGGAAAATAAAAAGTAGTTATTGAGAGGGAGGGACTAAATTGATTGAGTGCTTACTGTGAACCATGCCATATGCTTATGTGAAATACCATTTGACAAAATTCAAGATCAATTTATGATGAAATTTTCCCAAAAGTAAGAATAACAGAGAACTACCTGCCTGGTGAGGATGTCTGGGGAAAAATCTATGACAAACACAATATTTAGTGGGGAAGGATTCAATGTACATTATCTGGTGACTCCTTCCAATGGACCTGTTATCCCCGTTTTACAGGTGAAGGAGATCAGGGTTTATAAGGTCAATAAACTCATCTGAAATCTCACAAGGAGTAAGAACCAGAGTATTCTAAGAAATTATCAGGCTGCTGTCAAGCAGAGCAGTAATCTTTCAAGGTCTTGTTAGGACTCTAATATTGTCTCTAACCTTTTCCTGTCTTGAAATTTGGATTTAGATAAATAGGGTTTAAGAGCAACTCTGAGATATTTAGCCCTAAATAATCTCACAAAGAGTTTGGGAGATATGATTTGAGGAGAGTTAGGATGAGATTGTTGGACTAGGATTAACCTCACTTATATGTTCACTCATTCATTCATTCATTCAATAAATGTTTAGTGCACATCTACTCTGTGCCAGGCACTGTGCTAGGCACTGGCCTCTAGGATCAATGGGATGCTAAATCACAACTTTCGACAGATGCCATTAGAAGAAAAAGGCAGAGGGATAGCGTGATAGGAGGATTTGACCTAGTGTGTGAGTCAGGAAAGTGAGTGATGATCAAAAATCTGAAGGAAGGAATAGCGTGCAGGCTCCCATGGCAGAAGTGAGCAAGAGGAGTGGAAAGTCCGAAGGAAGAGCGAGTTGCAGAGCAGCGGGACCAAGGGGCCCAGAGCCCTGCGGTGGGCAGTGGGGTCACCAACGGTGGTTCTACTTTGCAGCAGCTTGGGAAGTTTACCTTTTGAGGCAGGGAAGCACATGTGAGTATTTCTAAAACTGAAGACGGAGCAGCAATTGGCAATTTGCACCAATGCCTGGGGTGGCTTTAGCAGATCTTGGGTTGTCTAGGAGGCTAATTGTTTCATGTCCAACTGACCAGATAACACTGGCTGTTTTGGGGCTGTCCAGACAGTTCTGTGGTGTATGATGTGTCTGCCCCATGACAGCCCCTGTGATGATTTTCTTACGAGTTTTCAGAGGTTAACGTGCTGGAGTTGAGGGGAAGAGAGTGGAGGTGAGGGTTCTACTCCCCAGCACTGAGATCACACTTTGGTTTCATCAGGAAGATTTTGTGACCGTGGTAGAAAAACTTTTTTTTTAATTGAAATTAAAAGATAAATAAACTAAGGACCTAGAAATCTAGAATACATTGGCTCCAGAAAGTATTTCACCAGGGTTGCTTTGGGTCTGCTGGTTATTGTATGGCGCTGATGATCTTCTGGTTCCAGGCCTAGATGGATAAATTATTTTAGCTAGGAAATAATATCTCAGCTACAAAACTAAAAGCCAGAGACTGATGTATTGTTCCAGCTGCATCAGTGGAAAGTGAGGATGGCTTAACACAAACCCATCAATGAAAGATACACCAAGGTGAAGCAAGAGGAAATAACCCGTTCAATAACAAGGCTACACTTTGATTGCAGGTGGCCACAAGATGGCAGTGTTTCTCCCAGTACTAGCTTTGCCCTATTTGTGTAAAATAGTTACCCTCCCTCCCCCATGGAAATATATCCCTGTCAAATATATACTACTCACAAAAATTAGGGGATCTTCTATCGCTTCATATTCATTTTGAAACATCTCCTAATTTTTGTGAGCAGTATATTTATCTTTGACTCTTTTTCTTTCCCTAGCAAAGGACCAGCACAGTGTGGTGTAGGTCAATGAGTGGATCTGGAATCACCTGCAAATCCTGGTTCAAATTCTAGCTCTGCTATGGGTTTGAACTGTATCACCTTGGATTTCACATCTTTTGTGTTTTTGTTTCCCATCCACACAATGAAGATGCATCTCACCTGCCCCTCCTTATAATTGTGAGGAACTAGGAAAAAATACCTGTGCAAGTGTAATAAGTTATAATGCACAACACTGGTCCTTCACCATTAATGTGTGTAAGAATCGCCTGAGGACACTTTTAAAATGCACATTCCCAGGTCCTGTCCCTTCAAATGTTTCAGTAAGCCCAGCAGCACCGCTCTTTGGAATCTGCATGTGTGCGACCACCTTGATAATAGTGATGCTGAAGGTCCTTGGATCACAATTTGAGAAACCACACCCTGCAAATTCATCTCGGTGGAAGGAGAGAGGCTAAGGCACAGAAGTTATTCTTAGCTTCCCTTATAATGGAACTTATTCACCTTCTTTTCTTGAATAAAATTTTTTACAAAGTCTCCACTACTCTTGATTAATGAAGACTGAAGACAGAAATCTGTATTCTGTTCACCCTTTTACATTCGTAGCAAATACTTGGAAATATTTCTTGGATGACAATCTGACCTGGGACAGTCTGCAAAGCATTTCTAGGTATTTCACTTCATCTGCGAGCGCGTTTGGGTAATAGGACTTGGCAGACTCAGCAGGACTGTCCTGAATTTTGCCTTTGTACCCAAAAAAGCTCATTTTTGCTACCAAAGAAATGACCTAGTGCCTTCCAGTTCGCTAGGCAATGGCTGAGTCATGTTTCCCCTGCTGAGACAGGCAGTTGTGACAGATTAGCAGTGAAGTTCCACACACCCCCAGGAGCTTTTTATCAAAGACCACCAGGATCTTTTTCACCAGAACTAGCAGGGTTTTATAGTTTCTAAGCAAAGACTGAGCCCCCACCCCTGCTTCTCCTAAGATGCTCCCTACCTGGACTGTTGTGTTGCCCTAGTGGAGAAGGTCTGATTCAAAGGGTAAATATAAGAGCAGAGAGGTGCAGGCTGGCACGTTGGGCCCCTGGCCAGGATGCAGTAGCTTGGATGGGATACCCCAGCACCTGGACATGAATGTTCCGCTCGTCTTAGGTAACAGCAGACAGGGTTGTTAACAAAGTTTTCAGAAATGACTGCAGAAACTTGCTTTGCTTGGACTGTGTTCCAACTTCACACTGATTGAGAAAGCAAGGTGGTTAAATGGAATTACAGGAGTATTAGTCTTTCAGCAAATATTTATTGAACAATTGTTATTTTTGAGCAAGGCACCATTCTAGGTGGGTTTTTTTTTTTTACTAAAATATTAATAAAATATCCAAAAACTTTCATTATAAAACAGAGTCTAGCAGCAAGACACAGACAGTAAACAGTAAATGGACTTCCTTGCACTTTGGAAGGTCTACAAAGACCATTTGTTGAATTAGCTGAACCTTGAATCAGTAAATGAAGGCAGTCTCAACGCAGTGCTTTCTGCATCCCACGCTGCCAAATCCTTCCCGTGCAGAGCATGCGCGGCCTGTCGGCAGCCTCTCTACTCCTCCAGCACCTGACTTGCCCGGTGATGGACCTGTGTGCATCACACCTCACTCAGCCTTTCACTCAGAAAGGGCTTTCTTCAGAACTTGGAATTCGGAAAGTCCCTTTCTCCCCTGCCCCCTTTTTGGTTTGAATGAAGATGGAATTTACATAACATACAAATTAACTATTCTAAAGTTTAAATCCAGTGGCATTTAGTTTACTCATAATGTTGTGCAATCACCAGCTCTATCTAGTTCCAAAACATTTCCTAGCTGCCAAAAGCAGTCCTGTATCCATTAGTGGTCACTTCTCACTCTCCTTCTCTCCAGCCCCTGGAAAACACCAATCTGCTGTCTCTATGGGTTTAATTATTTTAGATATTTCATATAAACTGAGTCATATAATATGTGGTTTTATATATCTGGCTTGTTTAATGAAAATGCATTT
Source organism: Saccopteryx leptura (assembly GCF_036850995.1). Classification (NCBI taxonomy): domain Eukaryota; kingdom Metazoa; phylum Chordata; class Mammalia; order Chiroptera; family Emballonuridae; genus Saccopteryx; species Saccopteryx leptura. The sequence goes on along the minus strand of NC_089511.1, from coordinate 48,121,564 downwards.
TGAAGCACTAAAAATATTCAAGGGAAGCTGCAGATTTTAATCACTGCACATTCAGGAAAGGAAATGTCATCAGCTTTTTTATTTCTTCAGCTTCAATATGTAATATAAGGAAAATGAAAAATATATAATGTTTGTTAGACTTCTATTTCCTAGGACTAGTTTGCTTTGGATAAAGATCAAGAATATAGAGGACAGCAGTAATAACTTTAATAGATCATCTCACAGCCTTACCTCCATTTCTGTCCTTATTGGTCAATGCAAGCAGGAGTTTAAACAGAGAGGTTTACAGAGATGGTTTTCTGCTGGGAGTGGAGATGTGGGTCTCAGATGTGGAGAGGTTTGAAATGGTCTTATTCTTCTGTTTATTGGGTATTACCATTGGTCCATGCAAGAACTCTGTTTAATTTTAATCCATCAATGCATTTTATTCCAATACTTTGAGGTAAGTATTATTATCCCCAATTTAAAGATGAAGAAACTGAGTCTCCAAGAGGATAAAGTTTTGTGTAAATTCATACATCTTTTTGCTGACAACTCAGACTGAGTTTTAATACTCTAGTTGAACTGGGTTAAACTTTGATGATTTTGTATCTTTGATCTGGTAGCTTTGACTCAATAAGGGACTATTTGATATTCACAGGGGGACTCAGGAAATCACAGATGTTAAATATTTCTGAGGAATAGATTGCAAATATTCATTACAAACTCAAATGCAGTGTCTAATGGATCTTAATTGAAGCCATCATAGGAGGTGAATTTTCATGTAACACTAAACAGTTAACCTTTATGAAGCACCCTCTGAGATCAGAGCACCTCTTCAGTGAAAAGACTCGGCAGACCTTCCGCTACTTGGGAGATTGCCATCTGGTACGAAAGACAAGTCCAGCGCATCAAAACACATTCTGCTGCACTCGGGCAGTATTCTCTTTTTCTTGAGCATAGCCCAGAATGTCAGACAGGGCATTTTAACAGGTCGTTTAATTTCTGCAGTATTGACTGCATATGAATCACCTAAGAGAGTAAGTTTAAAATGTAGAGTATTGTACTCATGCCCTAAGATTTTCATGCAGAGGTGCAATGCAGAAATATGAATTCCTATCATCTTTCTACAGGGATAAATTCCAGTGAAGACCCCTTGGGAAACATTGACCTATAGGGCCCTTAAATAAACTTCAAGGAGCCTCAAATCCTCTAAAATTATATATTAAGTTGAGCTTGCATGTAAATTTGTCTAGGACACAGCGCAATCTGTTTAGCAACTTCTCTAAATTCATGTTGAAAATGGGTTAAACCCTGGCCAGGTAGCTCAGTTGGTTAGAGCATCGTCCTGAAATGCCAAGGTTGTGGGTTCGATCCCCAGTCAGGGCACATACAAGAATCAACCAATGAATGCAAAAATAAGTAGAACAATAAATTGATGGGGTTTTTTTCTGTCTCTCTCTCTCTCTCTCTCTATGTCTCTCATGTCCCCTCACTCTATAAAAGTGAATAAATAAAAATTTTTAAATTTTAAAAGAAAATGGATTAAAAATCAACTTCTGAGACAAAAAAAATATTGCTCTGCACTTCCTGAGTGTCAGGCCTTCATCTGGATACTTATATGCTTTATAATTCCAACAAAACACTGTCAACATAGTCTTTTACAGATGAAGCTGAGAGCAGTTAAATACTCCCTCTTCCCCTTCAACACCCCCATTTAATTCACCCATTTAAAGTGCACAGTTTAATGGTTTTTAGTATATTTATAGAATGGTGCAGCCATAATCTAACTTTAGAACATTTCATCACCCATACCCATTAGTAGGGAGTCCCTATTTTCCCACACTTGCCCTAGGCACCAATAATCTACTTTCTATCTTTATGTTCTGCACATTGCCAATCAATAGAATCATGCGATGAGTTGCTTTTCGTGACTGGTTTTTTCATTTAGCATATTTTCAAGGTTCACCCATGTTGTACTATATTACAGTACTTCATTCCTGTTTGTGGGAGAATAATATTCCATTGTATGAATATATAGGGGTGGTCAAATGTAGGTTTACAGTTGTTCATATGGAAAAATATATAATGCAAAAATAAATAATAATACAAGAATGAACTCTGTGTTTTGCATACTTACAACTGTAAACCTACTTTTGCCCACCCCTGTATTACAATGTATTTGTCAGCTGATGGACACTATACATCTTGATGTCATAAATAATGTTGCTATAAACATTTGTGTACTAGTTTCAGCATGGATATGTTTCATTTCTCTTGGGTATACACTGAGGAGTAAGTAGAATTACCAGATCCTATGGTAACTCTGTGATAAACTGTCAAACTTTTTCTGCAAAGTGAGGTCACCACTTTACATTTCTAGCTGTAATGAATGCAAGCTCCAATTCTGCCACATTCTCCCTAACATTTCGTACTGTCTGTCTTTTTTATTATAACCATCATAAAGGGATGTGAAATGGTATCTCACTGCGGTTTTTTTTGTTTTTAGCGATAGAGACAGACAGGAAGGGAGAGAGATGAGAAGCATCAACTCATAGTTGTGGCACTTTAGCTGTTCATTGATTGGTTCTCATATGTGCCTTGATGAGGGAGGGAGGTAGTTCCAGCTGAGCCAGTGACTCCTTGGCAAACCAGCAACCTTTGGCCTCAAACCAGTGGCCATGGGGTCATGTCTATGATCCCAGACTCAAGCCAGTGACCCTGCTCTCAAGCCAGCGACCCCGCACTCAAACCCGATGAGCCCACACTCAAGCTGGGGACCTCAGAGTTTCAAACCTGGGACTTCAGCATTCCAGTTTGACACTCTATCCACTGCATCCCACAGGCTCAGGCTTATTGTGGTTTTGATTTGCAACTTCCCAATGACTAATGACTTGATCATCTTTTTATGTGCTTATGGGCCATTTGTATACCTTCTTTGGAGAAATGTCTATTCAAATTCAGTGCTCACATTTTAATCAACTTATTTGTCTTTTTATTATGGAATTGTGAGAGTTCTTTAAGTAATCTGGTACAAGTCACTTATAAGATATTATTTGCAACATATCTCCTATTTTGTAGGTTGTCTTTTCATTTTCTTAATGATATCACTTGCAATAAAAAAGTTTTTTATTTTAGTGTAGTCCACTTTATATTTTTCTTCTTGTCACTTGTCCTGTTTCCATTATATCCAATAACAATGTTTAACCCAATGTCACAAATATTCTAAGTTTTCTTATAAGAATTTTATAGCTTTATAGCTGGCATTTAGACCCATGTCCTATTCTGAGTTAATTTTTGTATATGGTATGAGATAGGAATCTAACTTAGTTCATTTGGACATGGATATTCAGTTGTCCCAGCACCATTTGTTGATGAGGTTATCATCCCCATTGAATTGCTTTGGCATCCCTGTCAAAAATCAATTGATGATAACTGTAAGGGTTTATGTATGAACTCTGAATTCTGTATTGATCACTATAACTATCTTTATTCCAGTACTACAATGTCTTGATTACAATACATTTTGAAATAGAAAAATGTAAATCCTTCATTCTTTTTTAAGATTGTTTTGGCAATTTTGAGCTCTTTTACATTTCCATAAGATCAGCTTGTCCATTTCTGAAAAAAAAACAACAACCATGTAATTGTAAAATACATTTTATACTTTATTTTCCTTTTATTTTGTGATATTAGATTCAAAATATATATCATTAACAGTCATAAGAATTATTCAAGATGCTGTGTTATAATAAAAAAACAAAATATCTGTAATATTATGGTTTGAAGGATTTTGGAGCTTAATAACTTACTAAATATTGTGTTTGAAAGGCTTTTATTCTGTCTTATTGATGGATTACTCATTGGAATTAAGATTACATGCTTAGAGTCTAACATCTGACATTAAAAATTCATCTGGTTTATTGTTAAAATTTTAATGATTTTCTTTTAAATGATGAGATAGGGGTTCAAGTTTGCTCCTAGTGAGTACTTTTTCACAAATAATAACAAATTGTAGGTGATAAAAATATTCCTACCAATGAAAAATCAGGTTTTATATCATCAAGACTCTCCTTTTTCTTTTAAACTATTTTTTAGCATTCAGACGGTGGCCAGCCCTGGCTGGATGATTCAGTTAGTTAAAGCATTGGGCCCAATATGCAAAGGTTGTAGGTTCAATCCCCAGCTAAGGCACATATAGGAACAGAGAGATGTTTCTCTCTCTCTCTCTCTCTCTCTCTCCCTTTCTCTCTCTAAAATTAATAAACTTATTAGAAAAGGTGCCCAGAGTCCTATTATTTTGTAATTATTTTGAATAATTACACAGTAGAAAAACTGAGGAGAAAGAATTGCACATGTAACATTTTTTTCAGTAATGAGTATCTTATTTAGTGAATTCACTAGGCAATTCTAATTGAGCACAAACAACAGGCAGACACTGTGCCCATCGTCAGGAATGGAATGGGAGCAAAGCAGTCAGGGACTCTCCTTTATGGCAGTGGTGGTTAAATGGACGACAGTTTCTTCTGAGCCTACCAACTTAGTACTGTGGCCTGCAAGTTCCTTCCAAATCCGTCTGCATTCTTAGCAGTGTGGCCTTGGCCAACATTTCTCTAAGTCTTAATTTTCTTGGACATAAAATGTGTATAGGGTTGTGAAAACCAGATAATGTGAATCAACCACCTGGTGTGCAGCAGCCACATAGAAAAGAAGAATGGATTAAATATGTGACACAAACCTTATATACCCCTTCAAATTCCTTAAATGCACCTATCTCCCAGGACCTCAATTATGACTCCACCTGTCAGACAGTACCCTAAACTCTGCTCAGCCCTATCATTTTGCTGCTTAAGACCAGCCAGTAACTTGCCCCAAGTCTGTTACCTCTGCTTTGCCTGGCCACCTGCACATTTGGAAGTTTCTGGTTTTACCATTTCTGGGTTTAGACCAGGGGTCTCAAACTCAACTCAGCATGTGGGCCGCAGAGCAAGATCACAGCCGTTTGGCGGGCTGCACTAGGTCTACAAAAGGCAACTGTTACGCAACACTTTTCTCACTGCAGTTGAAAACAAAAAAAAATCAGTACAACAAGCACAATCGTACATGCAGTTTACTCAGTGTCACAAAACGATCAGAAACTGTAGTTCGCATCACAACTGCTGTTAACTAAGCTAATATCTAGCTAGGATGCTAGAGAAATGAAAAACACAAGTAGGCTCCTAGGCTTACTTAATTTTATCCAAAATATTTTGAACTTCGTGGATTAGTCTGTGGGCCACACAAAATTGTTCGGCGGGCCGCATGCGGCCCGCGGGCCGTGAGTTTGAGACCCCTGGTTTAGACAGAACATCACATCCCAAGAGATCACTGAAGGGACTAGCTGACACAACCCAGGAGCGCAGGTTGCTATCTCCCCGTGGAGAAAATCTGACCATTGGAAACATTAGTTGTGAGGAATCTGGACAGATAAATCCTCTCCTCTCTCTCCTTCCTCTTTTCTCAAAGCCGTTTCTCCTTAGCACACAGATGGAAAAATACCCAAGTAGATCCGCCTGCTGAGCAACCCTCTGTGTCTTTTCATGGCTTGTCATGAAGCAGTAGCCAGTATCATCCAGACGGCTTCACATCCCTTTTTGCCAGGAATTCTCAGGCACATTTCAACAGGGTTCAAGTCTAAATTTTATTGCCATTACGTCCTTTCTTGGTCGAATGTTTTTTTTGTGTGTGTGTGTGTGGATTTTGGAAAAGAAACTGCTAAAACCTTTAAGATATTTACAGCACTTGGCGCTCATGACTTCATCATGTTCCCAGAAGCCTCTTTTGCCGAAGATCAAGCACTCTGGAAAGTTAGAAATAGTAACACAAGAAACATCCCAGCTGTTTGTTCCATCAGTGAGGATTCGTTTAAACTAGAAAACCCAAGTATCCCCACCTTCTTTTTCTCCCATTTTCTACATCCTATCATCCATGCTGGTCAACGGAAGTCATTAATATTTTTTCTTTGTCCCCTTATCAACTTATTCAGACCACTCTTCTAGACAGAATCCTCCGAGCTGCTGGTCAGTCAGTGTGAAGCATCACCCTACTTGAATCTGTTCTCCAAATTCCTACCAGATCAGTCTTTCTAAACATAACGCAGATTATTTTGCCCCTGTGGTCACAAATCCTCAATAATTCTTCACTACTTTTTGAAGAAGGGCTTTGAGTTAAACTCATTCTATGACCATCGACCCCTCCTCCACCAGTAGATACTGTACATCCTCACTTATCGTCAATGGGTCCTTGGAACTTGGACTTCAAGTGAATCCACGTATATACCAAAACCACTTTTTCCCACGGGCTAATGTAAACAGAGTTAAGTTCCTACGAAAATCTCTAGTCACAAAAACATCATCAAACTTCTAAATAGACCCAAAGTACCTCTACTATTAAACACTGAAATAGTAAATGTGAACTATACAGACATCTAAGAAGGATGGTAAGGCGCGGCTGAGGGCCACCGCCAGCACTACGCCAGGCGGAGGCCGCAGGGCCCAGAGTCCGGGGCGATGCTCCTTCCCTGGGCCGGCGCCCGGGCGGCAGCGGGAGTGGCAGCGCCGCCTTTGCCCCAGACGCTCCCCGCACACCGCCCGCTCCGGCCGCCGGTGCGTCCCCGCGCCCGCGGGCTCCCCCGCGCGGAGGCTGCAGCGGCCAGGCTTGGGGCAGGCGGAGGAGCGGCCGGCGGCTGCGATGGGACGTCTGGGGAATCGCTGCTAGATGCAGTGCTGCCCTCGGCTCCGCGGGGAAGCCAGGTGGAGGAACCAAATATATATTCAGAACATGCTCAAGAGGTGAGCCTTAACCTATAGAGTTTGGAAAGCTAGGATGAAGGGGAAAGCCAGGAAGCAGTCCTAGGTCTCGTACTGAAGAAGAACTCGATGACTTAAGAGAGAGGCATTATGATTCTGTTGCTGAAAAGCAGAAAGCTCTTGATATGAGAATTTGACAACAGGTAGCGATTGGGAGAGAGGCGGCTGCTCCGAGGGCAGCAGCTTTGCACACCGCACAGGGGAGGCAGCCAGCAGAGGCTCTGGCGGGCGAAAGCCAAGCCCTGTGCCTGGGCGCTGTCCTCCAGCAGTGCAGAATGTCCGAGTCCAAGACCAGAAGATGGCTTTGAATCTTGTTTGAGAAATATAAAGTCATAAGATACCACAGTTTTGACACCAAATACATTAAACAGTTGTGACTTAATGACCAAAGCTAAATCAACTCGTGGAAACGATGCCAGCACATCTTTAGACCCAGAGCAGCGATTGGTAGCCTTTTTCATCTCATGGCACACATAAACTATGTATGTATAATTGCTAAGATTCTGTGACACATCAAAAAATATATTTTTGCTGAGCTGATGAAGAAAATTGGTACAATTTTGATTCATTCACACCAGACTGCTATTATTGTGTTGACTATTGTCATTTTCTTATTTGACAACCTATCCCACTTTTAGGAATATACCCCAAGAACACCATAGACCTACTCCAAAAGGAGAAATGCACCCCCATGTTTATGGCAGCATTGTTCACAACAGCGAAGATCTGGAAACAGCCCAAGTGTCCGTCAGAGGACGAGTGGATTAAAAAGCTTTGGTACATATATACTATGGAATACTACTCAGCCATAAGAAATGATGACATCGGATCATTTACAATAACATGGATGGACCTTGATAACATTATACAGAGTGAAATAAATAAATCAGAAAAAACTAAGAACTATATGAATCTATACATAGATGGGACATAAAAATGAGACTCAGAGGCATGGACAAGAGTGTGATGGTAACGGGGGTGGGGGTGGGAAGGATGGGGCAGGAAGGAGAGAGGAGGGGGTGGGGGGAAGGGAGGGGCACAAAGAAAACCAGATAGAAGGTGATGGAAGACAATTTGACTTTGGGTGAGGGGTATGCAGCATAATCAAATGTCAAAATAATCTGGAGATGTTTTCTCTCAATATATGTACCCTGATTTATCAATGTCACTGCATTAAATTTAAAAATAAGTAAATAAATTATTTGACAACCTATAGAAAAAAAGAGGTCAGTGCCCCTGACTAAGCAGTCAGGTATTGCATGTTTTAAAAAGTCTTGCAGCATGTGGTTGAAAATTGCTGATCTAGAGGAGGAAAATGAAGAAGGGCTGAATCAAATGTGCCCAATGAGAGAGTGTCCTAAGATAACGACGTCCTCCAGGCAGCACCCAGGAGAAACCAGGGAGTCTTCCTGCCTCAGCCTCTGATGACTCCAAGGGCCCAGAGTGGGAGAGCGGTTTCATGTGCCCACATGGGTGATCATGGCAATTCTCAGTGTTCGGGTTTTGTAAATCCTGTACTAGAACTGTCTGATGCTGACATGAAGCCGTCTGATGGAGAGCAACGTAAACAGAGGGGAGACTTTTGTGACCCTGCTTAGCAAGTATGATCAAATGCTAAAAACCAATTAGAATGTATAAATGTTGTGCTGAGCCTTTTCATAGGGGACTAGAAATCATGTTGTAAATGCTATTAGAAAGGACTAGAAATCTGAATTGATTCAGAATTAATTTCATCACCTGCCTTCTGTTTTCAAAAACAATTTCATGGCTCTGTCATGTTATCAATTAAATTTATTTTAACCACTTTAGAGAATTCCTGTTTACTATTTGTAGATTTTCATTTTTAAGTAATTTTATTGGTTTTACTTAGAATGTTTTTATAAGCTTATTTCAGTTGCTAACTGAAAATATCAGGCATTTTGTGTTAATGCTCAGCAGACTTGAGAAAGCCTGAGGACCAACTTTCAGATTTAGAACAATGTTCCATTTCCAGCATTAATTATTATCTAGCAGTAAGCACAATTAACTTTAGTAGATGACCCTAAAGAAATTCTCAGCTATCATTTTCTTTCTATACCTATTGCATATGCAAATGTTGATTCAATCTGAAACAAAGGATATGATATATAATATGATATGATATGATATGATAAAATAAGATAAGCTTTCATAGTTTGGACACAAATTTGGTAGTCAAAAATAATACTGAAAAATATAAATATATAAATGCTTAGGTTTTTCACTTCCTTTTACATGCATTATAAATGAATATCAACTTTTATTGATATATTAAATTTCTAGGTATCACTTTTTAAAATTTTATATTTCCAATGACTGGTCTGGGAAAGATTTCACACAGAACATATGTCCTGTGCATGATTCAGTAAGAAAGAAAAATCTTAAAAAATAATATGGATATTTCAAAGTAAATAAAAAACCCTTTTTGGTTTGAAAGGATCTGTAGATTTTTATCAAGCTTTCCTTTGCCACATAATACAAGAGGCATTAATAGGATAGAACTAAGTGTATCCAGATATAGAACTACTTTTTGTGATATGCAGTGAACTCTTCTTTAAAGTTTAGGTGTCAAGACACTCTCGAATTGCTTATCTTGATTTTGCTGAGGATTGATATGATTTCAGTAAGCAAGCTCTATTGATTTTTTCTTCTTTTTCTTGCAACAATGACAATGCATATTCTCAAAATTATAGGAAGGTCCAGATATAAATAGTAACTTAAAGTTCTTGCTGTACTTAAAAATAAAATTATGTGGTTCTTTCAATATTTGAACTGCTAAGCAATGACATCTATAGTGTCATCTTTACCTCTTAGAAATAAATATGACACTTTCAATATGTGAACATATCAGGTAATATTATTATTTATGTCTGTCTTATCATAATTTAAATTGTAGCTATGTCATAAAAATATTTTAAATATAATCTATTCACACTGCCTATGCTATGCTTTTCACAGGTTGTATACGTCAGATGTATATTTTTGGTTTGTCATAAGCCACTATTGTAGTTGTTTTTGGCCTTCCATTCATAAAGAATTGGTTGAAGGCATGATAACTTTTCAAGGATTGTAAATAAAGACAGTTTTTATTTAAAAGCTATAAAATATGATAAAAAGGTGAAAACAAGTAAGATAGTTGTTTTCCAACCCAGTTATTCCAGTTCAGAATGTTGGGGGCCAGATCTTCTCCTGGCAGCTCAGACAAGACCCAGCCCCAGAAGGATGCACTTCCACTGCAGACCACACACACACACACACACACACACACACACACACGGACACACACGGACACTTACCAATAAAGAGTATCTACATCAATTAGTTGAAATTATTTTTCTGCATAGAAGACTGTCTCTTCTTCCCTATTTATTCATTTCTTCCTTCCTTTGTTTATACTTGTGTGAGCTGTGCATGGTAATTTTCTTCCAAATGGTAGGGTATGGAAATAAATGAGTACCTTTATGTTGGAGAAACTGGGAAAAACCTATCTCAGCCAAGTGATGAGCTGAACATCAAACTCAGTAAGCATATTGATAGTATGTAATCTTCATATCATGTGATAAAAATGGTACTTTACCTATGTGATCTTCATTTCCCAACTCATAATTCCCATTTGATCATGAGACAACATCAGACAAATCCCAATTATGAAGCATCTTACAAAATACTTGACTAGTACTCAGCACTGTCATGGTCATCAAAGAAACAAGGGAATTCTGAGACCTGCCACAGCCAAGAAGAGCCAGTGGAGACATGATCCAATGTAATGTGGTATTCCATCCAGGATTCCACCCAGGAACAGAATAAAGACATTAGGGACATGACTCAATGTAATGTGGTATTCCATCAAGAATTCCACCCAGGAACAGAATAAAGACATTAGGTAAAAACTAAAAAAAATCTCAGTGAAGTGTGGACTTTAGTTAACAATAATGTCTGAATATTAATTCATTAACATTGTCTCAATATTTCTGTAAATTTAAAGAATAAAATCTATCTTTAAAAAAACCCACAGGTTTTATTGTCCTCCAAACATGAAAACGGCAACATTTCCATCAATTGTTGTGATGGAATTTTGGGGTCCAGGTCCACTGCTCAAATAAGAAGCAAGCTTATGTGCTATGACCTGAGAGTGATTCCTACAGATTCCCTTACCCTAAACTATTATGCAGTGAGCCAGCCACTTTATTTCCTGAGTTCCTAAAAAGCTTTTAGGACTGAACTTTCAATATATATGCCTTCTTGAGGATCTATGCCTTATGTGTCTGGAAGCTTCAGGCAGGCGTCCCCAAACTACGGCCCGTGGGCCACATGCGGGCCCCCTGAGGCCATTTATCTGGCCCCGCTGCACTTCTGGAAGGAGCACCTCTTTCATTGGTGGTCAGTGAGAGGAGCACTGTATGTGGCAGCCCTCCAACGGTCTGAGGGACAGTGAACTGGCCCCCTGTGTAAAAAGCTTGGGTACCCCTGCTTCAGAGAAAGGTACAAAAGATGGACAGCAAAAAGTGTGAAATTATACTATTGCTTCCGTTTGTTATTTGGGTAGAACATTTTACCTATATAGCAATTTGATTTTGTTAAACTGAAGTTAGAGCTTTGCCTTCCTTTTTTATTTTTTTTATTTTTATATTTTTTCGAAGCTGGAAATGGGGAGGCAGTCAGACAGACTCCCGCATGCACCCAACTGGGATCCACCCGGCATGCCCACCAGGAGGCGATGCTCTGCCCATCTTGGGGCGTCGCTCTGCCTCAATCAGAGCCATTCTAGTGCCTGAGGCAGAGGCCACAGAGCCATCCTCAGCGCCCGGGCAAACTTTGCTCCAGTGAAGCCTTGGCTGCAGGAGGGGAAGAGAGAGAGAGAGAGAGGAAGGAGAGGGGGAGGGGTGGAGAAGCAGATGGGTGCTTCTCCTGTGTGCCCTGGCCAGGAATCGAACCTGGGACTCCTGCACACCAGGCCGACGCTCTACCACTGAGCCAACCAGCCAAGGCCGCCTTCCTTTTTACAGTAAAACAATTTTGTCAAGTTGAGAGATTAGCTTGGCAGTCCAAGCTAATCTTGTTGGCCTTTCTCCTTCTTCCTGGGTTGGATTTGTTATTCAAGGATTTGTGTTATATGTTGATGCTGGACTTTAGGTTGTAATGGTGATTATGTTACTGGTGCCAAGAATTTGGAAATACTATAACTCTAGGCAAAAAGTTTGTTTTTATCTTGAAAACAAAAATACTATATATATTATATATTGTATATTAAAGAAAATATAATACTATATATTATATATTGTATATATCTGATACATAGAAATATAATACATTATAGAATACAACATTACAATAAAATATCCATGTACTTACTATCCCAGTGTAACAAATATCAGCAGTTTGTCATACGTGTTTCAGCTATTTTAATAAAAGAAAATGTTAAATATGTCACTACAAAAATACGCAAAAAAATTGCATTCTAAGAATTTTTCACTGTACTTTGAATCAAGTAGGAAGTTAAGAAGACTAAAAGTTATAGTTCAAAGCTCTGAGAAATAAGATATTAATAGAAATCTGTACTCTTAAGAGGAGGGGAAAATATCACGAGTTTCCTCTTATAGTGCCAAGAAGTAATTTAGTTAAAAAAATATGGGAAGATTAAACCACACCTTGAGTCCATGTTTCCTGGAAAAATACAATCACATACACACAGAGGCACTAATTTGCCCCAGTGTTTCTTCTTCCTGGAATTTCCAAAATCATTAAGAGGCCAAATTTACTTTGCTTCTGATTTCTTTGGCTCTTCCTATCTAAACAACCATCACCCCGTCATTTACTATCCTATTCCCTGATTTAAACAGTTGAGTGGTCATAACTGCATAGTGCTCTTAGGTCTTATCACTGATCACTTTATAATTTCATATCTTATCCCCCCCCCAACTGGTTGTAAATTCTTTAATAAGACCTTGGGTGTTGGTATGATTTTAAAGACCAGAGCTCAGTGAATTGAAAAGTTGTGTCCACTGTAAATTTTCAGTAAATACATGTTGCTTGTTTGCATAAACTGGTGTTTTTAATGTATGTAATTAATGATTTGATTGTATTTCTCAACCTCCTGTGTTAACTCAGAGTAAATGTCTTGCATTCTTGAGTCCATCACTAAATTTTATTAATTTTTAAAATCCAGTCTCAAGTCCATAGTCTTTCAGGCCTTCTAAACTACAGACATTGGCATTTTTAAAATTTTTATTTTTTAAAAGATTTTACTTATTCATCTTAGAAAGGAGAGAGAGAGTGACGAGAGAGACAGAAAGGGGGAAGGATCAAGAAGCATCAACTCCCATATGTGCCTTGGCTAGGCAAGCCCAGGATTTCAAACTGGCGACCTCAGCGTTCCAGGTCGACACTTCCACTGCACCACCACAGGTCAGAATAATGTTGGCATTTTTAATCCATACACTGCACTTGGAAAGTTTAGAAATAACTCTTGTATTTTCCTTTATGTAGTGCATTGTGTTTACATTTGAGTTACATTGTAACTTATATTTTTCACATTTGTACCTTTTGTAACGATACTACAGGGTGAGGCAAAAGTAGGTTTACAGTTGTTCATATGGAAAATACTATAATAATTAATAAATAATACAAGGATAAACTGTGTTTCACATACTCACAACTGTCAACCTACTTGTGCCCCACCCTGGGTGGGCACTTTGACAGTGGAGATCACAGGAAGTCTGCATCTTGATGTCAGAGGCCCTCTACTGACGGGGTTAAAAGACCCTGATGTCATAAATATTTCTGAAATAAATTAATAATTAACTTACACCCTCCTAGTCTCAGTTTCTTTGTCTATTAAACAGGTGTAATTATACTTAACCTAGAGGAATATCATGAGGACCAAAAGACACAATGTGTTAAATGTAATCATATATAAAATAAAATGTTTACTTCAGGACAGACCTTTGGCATGTGCCTGCCTTGTTGTTTCTCCCAGGTTTAGGGTTTTCTTTTCTTTTAAAATTTATTGTGCTGGCCCTGGCCGGTTGGCTCAGCGGTAGAGCGTCGGCCTGGCATGCGGGGGACCCGGGTTCAATTCCCGACCAGGGCACATAGGAGAAGCTCCCATTTGCTTCTCCACCCCCCCCCCTTCCTCTCTGTCTCTCTCTTCCCCTCTCGCAGCCAAGGCTCCATTGGAGCAAAGATGGCCCGGGCACTGGGGATGGCTCCTTGGCCTCTGCCCCAGGCGCTAGAGTGGCTCTGGTCGCGGCAGAGCGACGCCCCGGAGGGGCAGAGCGTCGCCCCCTGGTGGGCGTGCCGGGTGGATCCCGGTCGGGCGCATGCGGGAGTCTGTCTGTCTCTCCCCGTTTCCAGCTTCAGAAAAAAAAAAAATAATAATAAATAAATAAATAAATAAAATTTATTGTGCTAACGTGGTTTCAATTGTCCCACTCAATATAACACCATCTGCCCACCCCACCATGCAGTGTTTTCATTTGGATTCTCAAGACATTGTTCTTTTTGCCTTTGAAGGAAAATAAGCCCAGTTCATCTATGGCTTCCCTCCCTGTACCTCATTTATTTCCTTCATGGCACTTATTGTGCTGCATATTTTTTGGTGTTCTCACCACTTTATTGTCTAGACATCCAAGCTCATTTTGTATTGTTCATGTCTATGACCCACATGCACCTTTCACTGAGCATTACAACCCATCTGGACCTTCTTCTGATTATCATATTTGAGCTACATCACTTAGGCTGTGGTCCTGAGTCACTTGCATTAGTCACCTCAGGACACCAGGAAACAGCCTCAGCTCCCATTTCATCCTAATGGTTAGATAAAGAGAATGAACTATCCCCTCCTTTGAGGGTATTGGAGAAACACTGGCAGGAATAGATGGGAAATTCCTCTGTGGGCTGGGAAGTACATTGGTTCCTTAGGGAGGTCTAGGAACTTCAGGACAAAAGAAAACACCCTCATTTTTTTAAAAAGACCTTTTAAAGCAAGAGTTTTTTAATATTTGAGTGCATAAAAATAACTGCATGCATAAAAATCGCAGAAAGAGTTTGTTAAAAATGCAGATTCCCCAGGTCCCACCTGCTTGGAGACTAATTTGGTATAATGCAGGAATCTACATTTAAAAGTCATGATTCTCCTCCTCCCCACTATGTTGGCGCAGATGTTCCTCTGGCCTTAATTCAGGAAGGATTGTTAGGCTACCAGGAAGGCTTTCCTCTGAATTGGTCAGCACCTTCCTTGGCAGAGCCAGGACAGTCCAGAGCCACATATCATATTGACTGGGCTGGTAAGATGATACCTTTACTGTTTTGGCAACATGATTTCTAGTAGAATCAGAAACAATAAATAGAATTAGTCAGTTAAATCCTTGACAGTTTAAAACAGGGGTCAGGAACCTATGGCTTGTGAGCCAGATGTGGCTCTTTTGATGGCTGCATCTGGCTCGCAGACAAATCTTTAATAAAAAAATAATAACATTAAAAATATAAAACATTCTCATGTATTACAATCCATTCATTTCCTACCGCTCATGTTCATGGTTGCGGGTGGCTGGAGCCAATCACAGCTGTCCTCCGGAACAACACCAAATTTTTATTGGATAATGCGTAATGTACACGGGCTGTTGTATGGCTCTCAAGGAATTACATTTTAAAATATGTGGCGTTCATGGCTCTCTCAGCCAAAAAGGTTCCCGAAGACTGGTTTAAAAGATGAAATCATCATTCTTTCTTTGGGGTTGAGCGACCATGCAATGAGCATGTAGTGAGGGGCAGTACTGTGAACTCCAAACAACATACTCATCAACTAGAGCTCTGCTTTACTTTGGTGCAACTTTGGGGGGAAAATATAAAAGATGAACTCAAGATCCCAAAATTCTGTCTAGTTCTAGATGACACACTTTTAGAGTGTTCCAGAATAGGTCCATGAAAAGAAGATCAAGATGGTGAAGGATTGATTGCCTGGCCAGATAGCTTGGTTGGTTAGAGCGTCATCCCAAAGCACAGAGGTTGTCAGTTCTATACTGGTCAGGGCACACACAGGAACAAAATGCTTTCTCTCTCTCTCTCTCTCTCTCTCTCTCTCTCTCCCTTCCTCTCTTGCTAAAATCAATACATAAAATAAATTTTAAAAAGTAAAACAAAAAGATGGTGAAGGACTTAAAAACCATGGTGTATCAGAGTGGTTGAAAGATCTGAAGGTCATGTCTTCACAGAGCTGCAGCAATCGCAGTCATAATTCCGGGCAGGCGAAGGAACATGCACTCTGTGTGGCATCAGGAGGCACAATGTATTTATCCCTGCAGAACTGGATCCTGTTCTGTATCCCACCACTGATTGCATTCAACTCAATGATTTGTCTCACAAAGATCGATGTGATCACAAGGACATGAATTATAGCATAAATACATGTAAACGATGATAAAAAATTTAGTTAAGTCTTTGAAACTGAAAACAATATACTCTGTAGTAATTTCAAATTTTCCTTGTGCTTTCCTCATTTTATATCCAGGTCTTCTTTGCTCACTCAGTTTCCACTCAAAGTATTTTTCTTCTTACTTCTCTACCTGGTGTTTGAATTCCTCTTTTTCTTTTCTTTTCTTTTCTTTTCTTTTCTTTTTCTTCTTCTTCTTCTTCTTCTTCTTCTTCTTCTTCTTCTTCTTCTTCTTCTTCTTCTTCTTTAAAGAGAGAGTATGAGAGAGGAACAGACAGGGACAGACAAACTGGAAGGGAGAGTTGAGAAGCATCAATTCTTTGTTGCAGCTCCTTAGTTATTCATTGATTGCTTTCTCATACGTGCCTTGGCCAGGGGGCTCCAGCTGAGCTAACGACCCCTCCCTTGCTCAAGCCAGTGACCTTGAGCTCAAGCCAGCAACTTTGGGCTTCAAGCCAGGGCCTTTGGGCTCAAGCCCCCAACCATGGGGTCATGTCTATAATCCCATACTCAAGCTGGTGACCTCAGGGTTTTGAACCTGGGTTCTCAGCATCCCAGGTTGATGCTCTATCCATTGCACCACCACCTGGTCAGGTTGGTTTATCCTTAAAGTCAGGCAACTCCTCTAGGAAGCCCCCCTTGATTTCTAGGCAGAGCTGTTGTGATTCTGCCTGTTTTATGGATGAGGCACTAACTATCCTTCTGCTCCTGGCTGTCTTTTCAAGGATGTTTATAAGGAAATCAGCCTTGCAAGATGGATATAATGGCTCCCTCTGAAGGGCATGGCAAATTTGTTTTCTGTGTAGTGTGAGAGATTCAGCTCCCTAAACTCAGGGACTTCAGCTAGGAAGCAAGGCCACTGCTGGTGCAGCCTCCCCTTGGCTCCCTTTGTGTTACCCTTATGGGCGTTACTTGGTAACAGGAAGTGATGCAAACATGATGCTTATGTTTGTGTCATGAGTAATAGAGTTCTTTGTCATTGATCCAAGAGTATGGGGTCTTCTGCCAGTTTCTATGCAACTCTGTTAGTCAAATTCATTGGCTTACAAGGAGGGTAAAATCTCCCTGATGACTTATTTTATTGTAATATTATTCATCTCATATTAAAATTATCATCTCATCCTGTGATAGCTTTAAGGGAAATGTGACTGTTTCAGATTCATTTTTGCTTTTTCATTATCTTGCACATGGCAAGCACTTTTATTAGAGATGTGTTTCTACTTAAGAACATGTGAAGTTTCACCTGACCAGGCGATGGCACAGTGGATAAAGCATCGGACTGGGATGCGGAGGACCCAAGTTTGAAACTTTGAGGTTGCCAGTTTGAGCACAGGCTCATCTGGTTTGAGCAAGGCTCACCAGCTTGCACCCAAAGTTGCTTGCTGGCTTCAGCAAGGGGTCACTTGGTCTGCTGTAGCCTCCCAGTCAAGGCACATATGAGAAAGCAATCAATGAACAACTAAGGTGCCACAACAAAGACTTGATGCTTCTCATCTCTCTCCCTTCCAGTCTGTCTGTCCCTATCTGTCCCTCTCTCTGTCTCTCTTTCTGTCACCAAAAAGAAAAGAACATGAAGTTTCAAAAGCCTATATATCTAAGGCTGCTTGATTTGTTTCAAAATTTAAAGTGACAGTGTCTACTGAATAATAACAGTGTATGTTAGTGGTGAAAAGAGTTGTTGTGTTTTTGTACCTGTGTGAATCTGTGAAAGTTTATTAATTTAAAAATTTATAATTAGAAGAATTTGGTTTACCTCAACTGAACTGAGCACTTGTTAAGTTGTTATTACAGGGGGTCCTTGGGTTACAACAGTCTCAACATATGATGTTTTGAGTTTACGACGCTCATTCCCATAAAAACTTTAAAAAATTGAGACATGAGTGTTAAGGCAGATTTTGGAAGAGAAGAAGTCATCAACCTTCCAGAATAGCCAGGAACAATTTTTTAAGAAGGTAGAGAGGCCTGCAACAGATCCTGCATCCTCTACATCAGCTGCTTCTCCAGACGAAACAGCTGCAGTACAGGTAGAGTCATCTCCAGCATCTCCTGCACGTTCCTTAGGCAATCCTGATTCACCTGCCCCAGTGTCTCCAGTACCTTCTGCCAGCTTCCTCCTCCCAATAGGTCACTCTCTCCCACCTTGCAATACCCTTTCCAGTGTGCAAACCAACCACAGCAATAAAGGTAGGGAATTTTTTTTACACTCATTTTTTGTTATTTTTTCTGTTACTACAGTACAGTGTACAGTGCAGTATATCTGCTTCTTTTTTCTTTTTCTGTAGCTTAGTTGTGTTTTTATGTTCTGGATTATGATTTTACAACTGTGTTAGGATAGGTTAAGTGACTTAGGCTAGGGTATGCTTCCACTTACACCAAAATTCAGGTTACGTCACTGTCGTAGGAACAGAACTGTGTCATAACCCAAGGATCCCTTGTTTTTCAATTCTTCCCTCCAAATGCACTTGTTGAAAGCAAAGAAACATCTTAGAAGAAAGAAAAGCTGTAGGGATGAATGTGGGGGTGAAGTTATAAAAAACTCAATTTAAGGACATATAATTAAGGCTAGAAGAAAGGTCGCTAAGGGGATTAGAAGTGGGTTGATCAAGGAAACATTATTAGGTCCAGCGAGCCAAGATGACAATGAAAAGATCTCTGCTAATAGTTTCCAACTAATATTTACCTCTAGTTATTTCCTAATGGTCATTATCATCAATTTTTCTTAATTTAGCACCATAAGCCATAAGAACATATGACCCAGAATCAGAAATATACTTCCTCCAACACACATCCCTAATGAATAGTGACAAACTAGCCTCACATTCTTTTCATCTACAAGACTCTGTTTCTCCACCTCATTCTCCAGTTACCCACTACCAATCAGGATACATGTATTAAGCCTAAATGCTATCTCAAACAAATCTCTCTGGAATAATTTTTTGGAATGGGATATAAAGAAATGGTAAATCCCACAGAAGAGCAGCCTTGACCAAATAATAAACCCAGTAGCTAGGGCTGATGGGGAGATGCAGCTGGTTCACACTGGTTCAGCAGAACTGATGATACCTAATTTTTTGTTGAGTTTGGTGAACCAGTTGTTAAAATGGTGTTTGTAATCAGGGTTCTCTCCAAGTTGGGTGCCTGGGCAGCCACTCAGTGTGGAAATCACAAATTTACATTCCTGACTCTTTTTGAACATTCATCTGTGCAACAGAGAATGCTAAGCACCTGTAGCAATAATGTTCATTCCATCCGTGATGAAAAAAAATTGACAGAATTATGCTTGTAATATTTATTTATTCATTTCATAAAACTCATTATACCTTTGATGAAATACTACTTTAAAAATTTTTTATACTTAAAACATTCATTAGAGCAGAGAACCGGTTGTTAAAAATTATTTGAATCCCACCACTGGCCCAGACCCTGAAGAAGTGCAATCTGACAAGGATCAAGAATCAAACTCCCACAGAGATGGTACCAGGTTTACACAAAGTCAGACACTCTTTTCAAAGAAATTTGTTTTGAGAGCTTAACTGTACCATTTAAAAAATTTTTCAATTACAGTTGACAATATTACTTGATATTAGTTTCAGGTGGACAGCATAGTGATGAGACAATTATATAATTTACAAAGTGATGCCGCTAGTTAGTCCAGTACGCACCTGGCACCGCCATAGTTATTACAGTATTAGTGACTATGTTCCCTATGCTGGACTGTACATCCCTGTGACTATTTTGTAATTACCAATTTGTACTTCTTGACCCCTTCACCTTTTTCACCCAGGCGCCCAATCCCCTTCCCATTTGGCAATGATCATTCTGTTCTCTGTGTCTATGAGTTTGTTTCTATCTGGTTCTTTCATTTATTTTGTTTGTGATAGTCCACACAGAAGTGAAATCACATGTATTTGTCTTTCTCTGTCTGCAAAGTCAGACGCTCTTGACCCCAGCTGCCCTGTCTCGGCGTGTGCTCTTCTCTGCCTTCCCATGGCTTTTTCCTCACAAAGAAGAGACAGAAAGGGGGAAATTTTCCTATAATGTGAGAAACAGATAGAAGGAAAAGTTACTGTAGAGAATGTCTCCTAAATACCCTCTGTGGCACCGTAAATCTCCCTTCTAGAGCTTCTAAGGGCCTTGGGGAAATGCATTGTATATATCTGGGGAAACGTTTGACCACCATTTGGTGTTACTGAGGACAGGAGGAAAGAGGGGCTGGGTTGTTTTTCAGCTGCCTTCGAGGGCCTTGCACAACCTTCTCCCAGAGGGACATGTGGACCTGCTGCCATCTGCTTGGAGCCCACATTGTCTGCTTCCACAATAAAGCATTTTGCACAATCATTCAACAGTTGATGATCTTGAGGAAGTAGTTGGATTTTCAGCTCAGCCTGTCTTTCCTTGGCATCCTAGAGGTACATCAGGGGCTGCCAGGTAGGGTTTAAAGAGGATGTATTCTCAAGATGATGCCTGATGAGAGGAATCCCAACATATTCAGAGAATCCTGATAGGCATAAAACAAATATTTAATTACAAGTATTTTTGTTCCTGAATTACTGAGAATGGAAAAATAGCCTTACAAATTCCAAATTACCAATAATATGGGTTTTTCTCAATAGTTTATTTTATGCCATACATTGGAATAGTACTATTTATTTTAAAAATCATGTTCAAATGGAAATTTATTTAAGTGAGAAAATATTTCTGAAGTATACTTAAGAGTCAAAGAAAGGCACTGAAGAATACATATAATATGAGCTCCATTTATGGCATAGATGGAAGATATTTACCCCAATATATGCAAGGTGATTATATGAAATGGTTGAGATCATGAATAAATTTTTGTTAATTTCTTCTTTTTTGTGTAGTTCAATTTTTTGTACATTACATAATTATTCCATATGCCATCAGAAAACCATGTATTAATAAAATAGTGATAATTAAAATAGTAATGACCTGCTTTTAAATCTCTTAGAAAGCATGGTATGGCCTCATTAAGACATATAAGCAAGTTTGAGTAAAATCCTATTTAAACAGTAGCTAAAATCATATTAATGGATAAAGACTCAATATTATAAAAATGTCACTTCTCCCCAAATTGATCTATAAATTTAATGCAAATCTAATCAAATTTCAAACAAGTTTGTATGTGTGACTGTATATGTGTAGGAATTAATAAGATGTCTCTAATTTATGTAAGAAATGTAAAAAAATCCAAGGATAGCTAAAATAATACTGCAGAAGAAAAACAAACCTGAAGATCTTACCCTACTGAATAGCAAGACTTCTTATAGAGCAGTTAAGCAGTTTCAGTGTGGATCTAGTTCAAGAATAGACAAATAGACCAGTGAAACAGAAAGGAAAGCTCAAAATAAACCTTATCATATGTGGTCACTTGATTATTACAGAGCAGTGAGGAAAAGAAAAGGATGGTCTTAATAATTCATGCTGGATCAATTGGATAGCCACATAAAAATGAACTTTTATCCCTACTTCTTATTATAAACAAAATTCATCTTAGATGGACAGATAGGATTATAGATAAAATAATAAACTTCTATGTTAAAATATAGAATTTCTTTATGACCTTGAAATAGGCAAAGATTATATAAATAAAATACATTCAAAGGCACTATCCATTAAGAAAAACAAAGATACATTATAATTAAGAATATTAGTTTATAAGAAGACATCATGGCAGTGAAAAGACAAGCTATAAAATGGGAGAAGATATTTGCAAAGCAGACAGCTCAAAATAATGTATATGCAACATATATTTATAGAAATTAATGGGATTCTGCAAGGTGGTGGCACAATGAATAGAGCATCAGACTAGAACACAAACAACTCAGGTTCAAAACCCCAAGGTCGCCAGCTTAAACGTGGGCTCATCCGGCTTGAGTGTGGGCTCACCAGCTTGAACACAAGGTCGCTGGCTTGAGTATGGAGCCATAGATATGACCCATGGTCTCTGGCTTGAGCCCAAAGATTGCTGGCTTGAAGCCCAAGGTCACTGGCTTGAGCAAGGGGTCACTCGGTCTGTGGTAGTCCCCTGGTCAAGGCGCATATGAGAAAGCAATCAATGAACAATTAAGTGCCACAGCAAAGAATTGATGCTTTTCATCTCTCTGCCTTTTTGTTTGTCTTTCCCTATTTGTCCCTCTCTCTGTCTCTCCCTTTGTCTCTGTCTGTCTCTTATGCTAAAAATAAAAAATTAATGGGAGCCATCACATAATGCGGTAGGAAAAAGAGGCAAAAGACATGAAAAAGCACCTCACAAAAGGAGATATTCAAATGCCAAATCTCAAAAAAAAAAAGGTACTCAACTTTATAGGTTTTTAGGAAAATGCCAATTACAAGCAATTTAAAAACTATTTATATTTTACAATTACATAAATGGTTCAAATGAAGACAAGTAAGCACATGTGTTGGTGGTATTGTGGATCAAGCCGCACTCTCCTATATGCTCATGGTGGGAGTGCATGTTGTACTTTGGCACACTATTTGGTGGTATCTAGTAAAACTAAAAATGAGTATCTCTATGACTCAGTGATTTCATCTGTGAAAATATACCCAGAAGTAATAATGCGTATAAATGGCCATGATAAGATATGTACAGAAATATACATGGCAGAATTATTGATAATAATCCCAAAGTAATACCAACTGAAATGTAGATTAAGAGTAGAATAAATATACAAATTATGATGTTTTTATACAACAGCAGTAAAACAATACCATATGCAACAATGTGGATGATTTTCATAACACAATATTGAACAAAAAAGTGGTATATACTGTATTATTCTATGTATATAAAATTATAAAATAAGAAAGTAATCTATAGATATGTGTTATACATCAGGATAATAGTTATCCTTTGAAGGGTAATTTCTGCTAAGGAATATGAAGGTGTTGATAATGTTTTCATTTTTTGATTTGGGTGCTAGTTACATAATACATTCATTTGTTTAAAAAATCATTAGCCTGACCAGGTGGTGGCGCAGTAGATAGAGCATCAGACTGGATGTGGAGGACCCAGGTTCGAGACCCCGAGGTTGCCAGCTTGAGCACGGGCTCATCTGGTTTGAGCAAAGCTCACCAGCTTGGACCCAAGGTCGCTGGCTCGAGCAAGGGGTTACTCAGTCTGCTGAAGGTCCATGGTCAAGGCACATATGAGAAAGCAATCAATGAACAACTAAAGTGTTGCAACAAAAAACTGATGATTGATGCTTCTCATCTCTCTCTCTCTCCGTTCCTGTCTGTCTGTACCTATCTGTCCCTCTCTCTGACTCTCTGTCTCTGTTAAAAAAAAATCATTAAATTGAACAGTTGTACACATTACATTTTAATAAAATATATACTTTAAGAAAAGTTGCTGAAAAAAAACACTTGTATGGCTTATTAAGTTATCTGGTAGAAAGATGAGCTAGAATAGAATTTTTAAAAAGATTAAAGTAAACCAAACCCAGACAAGAAGAAGAAATAAAAGGCATTCAAATTGAAAAGAAAAAAAGTAAAACTGTCATTATTTGCAGATGACATGATACTGTATATAGAGAACTATATAGATTCCACCAAAAAACTACTAGAAGTGATTAATAAATTATGTAAAGTAGCAAGATACTAAATAAATACTCAGAAATTAGTTGCATTTTTATACATCAATAATGAACTATCAGAAAGAAAAACTAAGAAAAAAATCCCATTTACAATTGTATCAAAATAAAAATACTTAGGAATAAATTTAACCAAGGATGTAAAAGACCTGTAGGTGGAAAATTATAAGACACTGAAGAAAGAAATTTAAGAAAACTCAAATAAGTGGAAGCATATACCACGTTCATGGATAGTAAGAATTAAAATCATTAAAGTAACCATTCTACCCAAAGCAATCTATAGATTCAAGGTGATACTTATCAAGATACCAATGGCATATTTCACCGAAATGGAAAAAAAATATTCCAAAAATTTATATGAAACCACAAAAAAACCTGAATAGCCACAGCAATCTTGAGGAAAAAAAAGAACAAAGTTGGAGGAATCATGCTACCTGATATCAAACTATACAATAAGACCACAGTAATCAAAACAGCATGGTACTATCATAAAAACAGACATATAGATCAATGGAACAGAATAGAAAGCCCAAAAATAAACCCACACTTTTATAGTCAATTAATATTTGAGAAAGAAGTCAAGAACATCCAATGGGGTAAGGACAGTTTATTCAATAAATGGTGTTGAGAAGATTAGACAGATATATGCAAAAAAATGAAACTAAACCACCTTCTTAAACCATGCACACAAATAAAATCAAAATGGAAGACTTAAATGTAAGACTCAAAACCATAAAAATCTTAGATAATAACATAAGCAATGAAATGTCAGGCATTTCTTGAAGCAATGGTTTTTCTGATATATCTCCATGAACGAGAGAAACAAAAGAAAAAACAAACCAATGGAACTACATCAAACTAAAATGTTTTTGCCCAGCAGAGGAAACCTTCAACAAAATGAGAGGACAACCCACTGCATGGGAGAACACATTTGCCAATGATACATCTGATAAGGGGTTAATATCCAAAATTTAAAAATAATTTATAAAACTCAACACCAAAAGAAAAGATCCCTTTTGCTATGTCTTGAAGAAGGCTGAGTGAGGATCAGAACCAAGAAAATCAATTAGCCCACACTCAGATAACTCTGAACGGACCCACTACAGATAGCTGTAAATTGCATTTTACACACATTGTCATTATCCGAATTTTCTATTCTGATGATCTATGCAGAGCATAAATTTCTTTCTGTTTCTGTGTTAACAGAAAAAGCATGAAGATTAGATGATCAGTATGGTAAACACAGACCAACCCAAAGGAGCCAACAGATACCAAACAAATACATTTTCAAATCCAAGCTAAGCCAGTGTGTAAAACTGAAAAAAAAAAAAAGTTTTCCCAAGTAAAACAAAAATACTTTGTGGACTATACTCCAACAATAGTATTTAACAGTATTTTAAATGACTTTGACATCAGCCATAAATAATTAGTGTAAGGCCGTAATTATACCAATAAGGTGGAAACCAAGATATTATCTGAATGAAGCAGTAATTAGAACAGAAAGAATTTAAGAGATAATTGTCAGAAATCATGTCATCAGACTTACTAGACAAATAATCATTGTTAAAGCTGAGTGGCTCTGGAGCTCCTACTCTCCACTTTTTGTATCTTTGAACAGTGATAAGCATATACCTCAATAAAAAATGATATTCTTTAAAAAGTGATAAGCAAACAAGCCAAGTGTGAACAAACCTAAATCAATTTTTCACTTCTCTAGAAGTAAAAATAAAGTTTTAAGTGACGAGTTATAGAAAAAAAGTGAATAATACTGCAATGAATATTACTGGCCTTTACCACAAATGGAGTTTATATCCATTAGAAAATCTGCATTGAAAAAAAAAAATCAAACCTAGTTGCTCCCCCCCCACCACCACCCACACACAAAAAAACCCCCCAAAAACTTGGCCTCAAACTTCTATGTGGGCCAAAGTTTTAAAAACCTAGGCGGGCTCCAAACATGTTTTTCTTTTTGAGTTTCCTGAACTTTGACTTGGCCCTTCCAGTAAGTTTTTGATTTGCCTCCACCTGGTAGCTGTCTGATCTCGGAGCAGCAGCCCTCAGCTTCCTGCCTGATTCCAGCTTGGTTCAGCTCTGCATGTGATCCCTGGTCCCCACCCCATGGACTGCCTTCATGTCCAGTCAATGGCTTCATCTCAGATTTTGCCTTCACATCAGCAGTCTCTAATTAGTGCAGAGTCTGAGTTGATGAAATCACTACTCAGATAAAAATATTAAGGAAGCTTTGTTCTGCAGACAATAATAGTTCTCTCTTTCTCCATTCTGGCTTTTATAAAGCTACCAGAAACAAAAAGCATTAGAATCTCTATCACAGAAAAAAAAGACAGTAAAGCAAAGTTGTAAACTTAAATGCCCAAAGGGGACAAACAGATGAAAATGACTTAATTTTTTGTAAAATGTGTTTTCCTATTAAGAAAAAAACATATGCTCTTTTCCGTTTTTCTAAAATTATACAGCTTTCAGTCTAAACTCGTAGTTCAGAGGAATTTGTGTTTACTACACATATGAAGAGTAATAATACAAATTAAATTATTAAAAGCAACTCATCTTATAGCAGACGTGCACGGTCGTCAAGAGCAGGGCTCATACCATGTCTACGATAGATCGCTGATACTGCGTCCACCTGTGTGATGCTGTGGAGGAATACAGACCTTGTGCAATAAAAGATAGAAGCGATATTTTTAGGTAAAATCTTCTGCTTGGTGAATTTTAATTCAAAAACTTAAAACACTATGAAAGTCAAATAAAAAGTGTTTGGTGTTGAATTTAGCCCATAGGTTGTCAGTTTGTAGCTCCCCCTATGAACTAGTTGCCTATTCATTAAATTCATCCCTTCATTGAAGAAATCCCAGAGCAAAACTGGTGGTGAAAATAACTAGAGCTCCTGGTGCTGGGTAAGTTTTGGACCAAACAAGGGAGAGTCATTGTCAATCACCTTTACTCAGAGTCAGGGACAGAAGGAGGTGTCGGTGGCTAAACCAATTCATTCATTTATTCATTTCCTCAATGAACAGTTATTGAGCAGCTGCTTTCCAGATGTACTTCAATTTGGTGCAATTTGAATTTTTAATTATCTTCAAATGGGCAACAAAATGTAAAGCAAACTCACAAACCAAGAAAGCTTTCGGTCGAATAACCAGCCGGGACTTAAAATTCAGGAAGCATGATAGCTATCTGGGAAGTTTTTGGCATCAACTTTTATGGTGGTTACTCAGGGGTTTGTTGTGGGCTCCAGAAGGAAATTAAAAGCCTCTGGAGACTGGCCTCTCAAACCCAAGTCTTGTCATTGCTCAATGCAAGTTTAAGATAGAGAAGAGGCTCACCAGACACACACAGTTGGTAAGTTAATTCATGCAGAATGGTAATTGGAAGTGGAAATAGCAGTGAGGACTAAGGTTCTAAAAGCTAAGGAGAGATTTCAGAGGAAAACTTTGTGTCTACCTGAATGATCCAGTTAGTCTACTTTCCAGTTGATTGTTGTTTTAAACAGAAAGGCACGAAGAATAAAATTCTGTCATCTCAGTAGCCTTTTATTTTTCCCCTTAATAGGAGGAGAGTTAAGGTCACTAATCTTTCTCTTTCTCTCTCTTTTATTTTTGTCACTTTCTCTGGGTTTTAGTTTATCCTTACATCTACAGGACAATCTTAAATAAATACTATTTTCCTTTGTACAACATCACCCGAAGAACCCAAACAATTTTTCAAATGACAGCAATTACCCTTTTATGCAACATGATCAGTTCTCCAAACTACGGAGGGGCTTCCCAGAGAAGGTGCTGAAGCTGCCAGCTTAACCCATGCTGAGTGCGGGGCCAGAGTGGATCCATTCCTGGAACCAAACTGCGTCTTTCTGAACTTTGTTTACAGAATTCAATGTCTTCGCTTTTCTGTTCCAGCAAAGCTGTAATAAAGACACATGAACACATTCTTTAGCAATTCCAAGGTCAAGAGCATTAGGACAAAAGGGCCCTGTGGTTTGTTCCTTTTTATCAACAACTGTGCAGATGAAAAAGGATTGCTAAATTTCCCTGTATTAAGGTAATTTAAATCATCTCTGATTCAGGAAGAAAGAAAAAAGAAAAGAAAGAAATCTTGGACAGGATTTTGTTTACCTAGCCCTCATCCTCATAGAAATAAATGGAAATGCTGGCAAACTCTCCCTGTCTTCCCGTAACCTTCCCAGGCCCGTTCCTTTCTCCACACCTGCTTCTTCTAGTCGAAAGTCTGCTGATTTCTGGGCGTAGGATGCTGCCTTAGTGAGCACAACATATGGCCCCCTGCCGCCTAGATTTCTCAGAGGTAACATTCTCTAGAGAAAGATGGTCTGTAAGGGTCACCAGTGTGACGGAAAAATCCGAGGTTTGGAGTCAGACCTCTAGCTGGAGAAGTTCAGCTCAAAGGCTTCCAGTTTCCTTATCTGTTTAAAAGGGGCAAATACTTAGATCACATAGTTGCAATAAAAATTAAATTAAGTGAGGAATAGGAAATATCCAGAGTGATACTTTGTGCAAAAATAGTTCCCAATAAAAAAAGGTTAAATTTGAATTTCTAAAAAAACTGGAATCTTGAATATTGATTACAATGTTGTATATTATTCACAAAACTCCAAGAGAACAGGCAACCTGAATTATTTTTAAATATGTATATCTCATATCTTATTTTTAAAAATACTGAATGCTCTAGAATTTTACTAAAATAAGCATATGTTATTTTTCAAAATAGACACAGGCTTCAGGTTGTGCTGCAAGGAACACCATCACAGAACTCGGACACATTTTTCTTTCCAATGGAGCACATATAAGTTTTGAGATTCCAAGTCCAACTATCCAGAGAATTAATATAAAAGTCAAAACAGGAGAATTTTTTTAGTTGAAGATCCTGTGTAGTTTTTTTTTTTAAATCCAAACACTATATAAATCTTAAAAAAATTGATTGTATTTTAACTATTCATTTTGGTCTATTTGGTTCTATTTGATTAAAGGGTTATGGGGCCTGGCCAGGTGTTTTTTTTTTCCTCAGAATTAAGGGTCATTTTCTGTGGAAGATCAAACCCCCCTATTCTTTTGACAGACTGACGATTTATACTATTCACAAAGACCCTGCAGCAAAAACTGCACACATGTATTTTATTGAAGAAAAAAATGTATTCACATATACCTGCAGAAAAGTGTGTACATCATAAGTGTACAGGTCAAATAAATTTTACAATCTGATCACACCCACGGAATGGGTACCCAAATAAAAAAAAAACAGAACAAACCAGCATCTCAGAAACCTCCTGGTGCCTCCTCCCCAGGGTAACCTGATAGCATAGAGAAGTGAGTTTCTCCAGGTTTTGTTTGTTTGTTTGTTTGTTTTGTTTTGTTTTTTTTTTGTATTTTTCTGAAGCTGGAAACAGGGAGGCAGTCAGACAGACTCCCGCATGCGCCCGACCGGGATCCACCCGGTACGCCCACCAGGGGGCGATGTTCTGCCCATCCGGGGCATCACTCTGTTGTGACCGGAGCCATTCTAGCGCCTGGAGCCTCTGCTGCAGGAGGGGAAGAGAGAGACAGAGAGAAAGGAGAGGGGAAGGGGTAGAGAAGCAGATGGGCACTTCTCCTGTGTGCCCTGGCCAGGAATCGAACCTGGGACTTCCACACGCCAGGCCGACGCTCTACCACTGAGCCAACCAGGGCTAGTTTCCCCAGTTTTTACATGGTATGTAAAGTGAGTTCAATAGTAGGTATTCTTTTTTGGTGTGGTTTCTAGCTCAACATATATTTCTGAAACTGACCCATGTTTTTGCATGTGTCTATAGATAAATCAGTATTTCATTGTGTGCCTATATCACGATTTGTTTGCCTATTATGCCAATTTATATTTGGGACTATTTTATCCCAATTTTTGGCCTTTACAAATAGCGCTACAATGAGCACTCCAGTGCTTTTCTTTTGGTGAGCATATGTGTATATTTCTGTTGGTTATAGACCTAGAAATGGTATTTAAAATTTTTAAATAAGCATATCTCTGGCTTTAGTAGATGATGCCTAACAGTTATCCTAAATATGCTAAAATATACTCCTACCCACAGTATATGAGAATTCTGATTGGTCCACATTCTCAGCACTTGGTATTGTCAGTCTTTTTCATCTTAGCTGTTCCTCTGAATTTGTAGTGTTGTTATGTGGAAAACATGTATTCTAAAACAAATTTATTTGTATAAAGAAAAGATATATTTTTCTGACTTTGAAGAAATATTGTCAGAGAAATAATTTTTAGGATTAGGAATCAAATTCCCACAGAGATGAGTTTGCTACATATTCTTCACAAAATACACAGAGCTTACAGTTTTTCAGACCAAGCCTCCAATGAATTGAAGCCACAATGAGCTGGTAAGCTTTCCATAAAAATCCTCTTCCTGACCAGAAGTGACACACCTAATGTCTGCTACAGCCTTACAAGTAGAGGTTGGTCATTTCTAAGGTCTGTGGAATAAAGTGGTGGATGGATCACCACAAAACCATCAGGGCAATCAGAAAAACTCATTTTTCCCCCAGTGGTACCTCTATAACATTCATCATTTTATACTTGATATAAAAATCCCTTTTACTATATTAGGGTACTAGCTAAGCGTAGAATCTGGAGCCAGGCGGCTAAGATCTGACTCCTGGGTCTAGCTGTCTGCACTTGCCCAAGCTTCTTAGCCTCTCTGCATTCCAGTTTCCTTGTATGATACATAAAATATAGAAATAATAACACCTACTAAAAAGTGTGGTCATGAAGATTAAATGTCAGTTAATGAGTTATATAAAAGGCCTTGGAGCGGTGCCTAGCACACGTAGGCATTATATAAATATTTGCTATTATTTCATAGTATTATGGCATGAAACTATGCTCTATCACATACAATGATCCTCCGATAGTCCTTAACGTCTGTCATCGTATGTTGTCAGATTCTTCTTCCAGAGAAGTGCATGGGCAAAGGAGGAGAAGTTACAAGCCTGAGATCACACCAGGAGGAATGAATTACTGAGGCAAGCACACTGATTAGTATGACTTCTCGGATCTCTTGCATCTTTGAGACACTCTCACTCTGAGATGAAACCAGAAATTGAGTCTTAGAATAAAAGATTTGGCTTAATATCTGGTCTTGCTAACTTTTTAATTTTGGGACTTCTTGACTATTTCATGAATGAAATAGACCACCTAACTAAATAAAAACCTATCCTAGGGCAACTTATCCAGAAGTTAACCAAGAAATAAATGTTAGTTTGGTTAAGCAATGGTATCTGTTAGGAGGTATTGTTGAAGATAATAGAAAACCAAACTCAACAATGCCCGATGAAAAAGGGAAATTTAGTGTCTGTGGATAATCAGCCTTCAAATATATTTTGATCGGTGCTCTAACCTCGTTTCTCTGAAATTGTTGTTGCAGTGCTCTGCCCCATGCTCAAGATGGCTGCCAGCACAGTCGTGGCCACATGCTTTCTTGTTCACATCCAAAGACAGAGGGCATCCCTTCTCACGATCATTAAGCCCCAGTCCTGGGAAGAACCACGACTTGAACCTACAAGATGGACTCTGAGGTAAGAGCTGTGGTAAGAAAGGCAGAAATTACCTGAATGATCTAATACAACCCGAGTGGAGTCTGGAACTTGGCATAGGGTAAACCACACCAACATCTCAATGCTGCCATTTTGGAGAAGCATGAAATAAATATGGGAGTGGGTGGTGACAAACAGATGTTCACATTATCTGAAGTGGTCATAACATTAATTTGGATCTGAGAAACTGAGCAGGGGAAGGTTTGATGGAATCACATTATTAAAGGGCAAAAAAAAAAAAAAAAATGCCATAGAAACAAAAGGTAAAGAAACAGGTAAGAGTTGGAATCTCATAAAAATCATGCCTGAAGCCAGTTTTATTTAACCTGTTCATAAAATATTTTGGAGGAGAGAACCAAGATTGGAGATTTGTTGATTATTAACTGATTCATTTAGTTTTGTAGCAAAACAAAACACATAGATTGAAAATAAACTGTATGCACAAAGACTGCTAAATTGATAAGTGGGAAGAAAAATCACAGATTTGTTTCAAAAATGGTCAAAGGCTTTTATAGTTAAGTAAAAATAACGCAAACTGTTCAAAGTGTGCCAGACTCCAGACTCTTTCTAGGCTTTGTGCCTTTATACATGGAGTTTCCTGTGTCCAGAATGCCCTCCTGCCCACACCTTTCCTCTTCAAACCCCCTTCCCCTGCCTTTAACACCCAATTTAAATGTCATCACTTATACGAAACCTAATTTGATTTTCTCAGGAAAAATAGCTACTTCAGCCTCTGTGTTTTTTTTTTTTTTTGTTGTTGTTGTTTTTTTAATTTCTGAAGCTGGAAACGGGGAGAGACAGTCAGACAGACTCCCGCATGCGCCCGACCGGGATCCACCCGGCATGCCCACCAGGGGCGACGCTCTGCCCACCAGGGGGCGATGCTCTGCCCCTCCGGGGCATCGCTCTGCCGCGACCAGAGCCACTTTAGCGCCTGGGGCAGAGGCCAAGGAGCCATCCCCAGTGCCCGGGCCATCTTTGCTCCAATGGAGCCTTGGCTGCGGGAGGGGAAGAGAGAGACAGAGAGGAAGGAGGGGGGGTGAAGAAGCAGATGGGCGCTTCTCCTATGTGCCCTGGCCGGGAATCGAACCCGGGTCCCCCGCACGCCAGGCCGACACTCTACCGCTGAGCCGACCAGCCAGGGCCAGCCTCTGTGTTTTATAGTAATCACTGTATGTATGTCTCTAACATGGTATTAAATAAACTGTATTGAGATTGTTTATATAATTGTCTTCACAGACTAGATTTGTACTGACTACTAACCTAAGGTGACTAACTTTTTTACAATGAAAAGGACAAAAATAAACTGAAGAAAACAATATTGTAAATAAAAGAAATATTTTATTCATTGCAACAATAATACACTATAATATGATAAATGCAAAATAAAAACATTTGTAATATTTTATATTGTAATTATGCTTACATGCCTATTAATTTTTAATAATAATTGTAAGAAAAGGTACTCCTTTAGATACAAATACATCACATCACATGCAATGGATCGACTCTGCATTGATCGAATATGGACATTTACAGATTAGTCTTCCAATATCAAAAAGGAGGACATGTAGGAGGACACTTTTTGAGGGAGGACAGGACTTACCAAAGAAGGACTGTCCTGCCTAAAGGAGGACGATTGGTCACCTTATACTAACCACTTGAGGCTATTTAAGTTAAATTAACTAAAACTAAGTAAAATAAAAACTTTAGTTCTACAGTCGTGTTAGTCACATTTCACATATTTGATAACCACTCATATCTAGTGACCATTGCATTGGACACCACAAATATACACCATATCCTTCACTACAGAATATTTTATTGAACAAAACTTCTAGACTGTAAGCTCCACAAGGGTGTTAGTAGTCTTTAATCATCTCTGTCTACATAGAGCTTTGTACCACATCTTGCACATGACACAACCCTAAGGCATGGTTTATTGATTGTTTGATTGATGGTTAATGGACATAATACTAGTTAATATTATTAAATACTAATATGTTAGGTACTGTAATAAGCACTTTACAGACGCCATCTAATTCAATGTAATGGCTATAATAACCATATAAGGTAAGTATTAGTTTTATTTCTATTTTATAGATAAGGAAATAAGCTCAGAAGCAATTGAAAATAGTCTAAAAAAAGCGAAAGACATTTTTATTTTGGAAAAATATCACCTGGGAGTGATAGAACTGCAGTCTATGAAAACCACAAAGAGCATGGACAATGTAAAGAGAACTGTTTCACTACATAAATCTTCAGGATGATGTCAACACTTCCCAGAACTTCAAAGAACTAGCCAAGGGCACTAAGAACTAAAAAAACCTGATGAAAAATGTGAATGATTCAGTTAAAACTAACCACATAATTAGATATACAACTCAAGACTTTGTCAAAGAGGACAGTTAGATACCTTTCAAAGATATAATAATTATTATTCATTTTGGATAAAAGACAGCCTGCCATGGTGGGTAGTATGTATAAGAAATCTACTATACTCAAGGGATAAAAAAATAAAGAAAGAAAAATTAAGTTAATAAATAATAAGTTGGTTTAAAAGTATAAATATATTCAAAAATCACCCTTAAGAAATTGGGAAGTCTGGAGGCATTCCTTGTTCTCATAGCTGGTCTACATTTAGGACTGGATGAACCAGAGCCTTGAACCATGGTTAACTTCCTTTGATTAACTACAGTTTGATTATATAGAAACAATATGAACCTAGTCCCCTTACCTGTAAAATAATGGCTATAATACCTGCTCCATTGGTCTGTGAGAATTGAACGTGAATATTACAAATGATTAAGGCAACACATTTTTTCAGTCTTATAGGTGAGAAAAAAAAATGTAATGGTTTGTGTAGATAAGTTATATTTGACACTGAATAGAAATAATGTAGCTAAAGTCTTTTCTAAATTTGTCAGAAGAGACAAATAATTTGCACAAGGAACAACTCCTTCAAAGTAACTTCAACACCTGCCTGGAACTTGCAAATACTCAACTTTAGCCCAGATAGTCTCCAGATGACAGAAAGCTGATGAATTAGCGCAAATCCATTCCCAGCCTAACAGAGACTGACCTGTTTCTCATCAGCCATTATTTAACGGAAAGGGAATAATTCTTTTGACAGACTCATTAGTTTGAGTTGACAAAATTTAGGTTATTTAGGGTCCTAGTGGCCAGTCGTGATGGTTACTTTTAAAAAAATTTTATTTTGTATTGGTTTTGAGTATATAGCTTAGTGCTTAGACAGTCATAAGCTTTACATAGTGTTCCTCTCAATATTTCTGGTACCTTAACTGGCACTATATACATAGTTACTGCAATAGGTATTGACTATATTTCCTATGCTGTACTTGACATCCCCATGATTATTTTGTAACTGCCTATTTATGCTTCTTAATCCCTTCACCTCTTTCACCCAGTGCCCCAACTCTCCTTCTCTCCTGCAACACGTGTTTTCTCTCTGTATCTATGAGTCTGTTTAAATTTTGTTTGTTTATTTATTTTGTTCTTTAGATTCCACATATAAGTGAAATCCTAAGGTATTTGTCTTTCTCTGACTGGCTTATTTCACTTAGCATAGCAGTTTCCAGGTCCATCCATGATGTCACAAATGGTAAGATTTCACTCTTTTTTATGACGCAATAATACTCCACTGTACATAGGTGCCACAGCCTTCTTATCCACTCATCTACTGATAAACACTTGGACTGCTTCCAAATCTTGGCTGTTGTAAATAATACTCAAATGAACATGGCAGTGCATTTATTCTTTTGTTAATATTTTGAGTTTATTTGGATAAATCCCCAGAAGTAGAATCACTGAATCATAAGGCAGATCCATTTTTAATTTTTAAAGGAAATTCCATTTTACTTGTCAACTTGGCTAGGTTATGGTGCCTAGATTGTTGGCCAAACACTAGTCTAGACGTTGCTGTGAGGTATTTTGTAGATATGGTTAACATTTATAATCAGTTGACTTTAAGTAAGGAGAGTACCATCAATAATGGTGACAGACCTTATCTAAACATCTGAAGATTTTAAGAGCAAAAACTGAGGTTTCCTATAGAAGGAATTGAGCCTCAAGACAGTAGCATAGAGGCCTTGGCTGTTTGGCTCAGTGGTAAAGCATTGGCCTGATGTGTGGATGTCCCAGGTTCAATTCCCGGTCAGAGCACATAGGAGAAACACCCATCTGCTTCTCCACTCCTCCCCCCTCTCACTTCTCTCTCTTTCTCTCTCTCTCTTACTCTCTCTCTCTCTCTCTCTCACTCTCTCTCTTTCTCTCTCCCCCTCCTACAGCAATGGCTTGATTGGACCAAGTTGCCCCAGGGCACTAAGGATGGCTGCATGGCCTCACCTCAGACCCCAAGAAGAGCTCAGTTGCTGAGCAACAGAGCAGTGCCCCAGATGGGCAGATCATCACCCCCTAGTGGGCTGGTTGGGTGGATCCTGGTCAGGGCTCATGCGGGAGTCTGTCTTTGCCTCCCCTCCTATTCCTGACTAAAAAAGAAAAAATAAATAAAAAGATTGTAGCATAGAAATCTTACCAGAGTTTCCAGACTGCCAGTCTGATCTATGGATTTCAGATTTAAGACTATAACTTCAACTCTTGCCTGAGTTTCTATCCACCAGACCTACAGATTTCAGACCTGCCAGTCCCCACCCCACAATTCCATAAGCCAGTTCCTTAAAATCCTCCTCCCCCATACACCCACACTCTCTCCTGTTTCTTTGAGGAATTCTGACTAATACACCAAGTTATCAATACTAACAGCGCCCACACACAAAGCAGATCTTTTCAAACACAAGTTATCAATACTAACAGTGCCCACACACAA
The DNA here is from genome assembly GCF_036850995.1 of Saccopteryx leptura. NCBI lineage: Eukaryota > Metazoa > Chordata > Mammalia > Chiroptera > Emballonuridae > Saccopteryx > Saccopteryx leptura. Next base: position 48,085,226 of record NC_089511.1, on the reverse strand, counting down.
AGCAGATCCTTTCAAACACATCTGACGTCTTAGGATGCACAAATAATAGGACCTCATTTTGGGAAACTCAATACATTACTTGCAATTTATAAGCTCATTGATGGTAAATTTGCTGAATGAGACTGAAAATACTACCATTTCCGTATGAAGCTGTTTCAGGCTGTGATTAAGCAGATCAACACAGTGCTTTTAGAGTTGAGTTACTTAACTGATTCATTTATTGCAGCAATTGGAAGACCAGCTGTAGACATTATCTAACATTGCTGCTTAAACAGCTGCACTACCGCAATGGTTATATTCAGACCAGATTGCTTACATTTTAGTCTCAGTTATAAAACATTTTTAAGCTTTCAATTTGTATTAAGACAACATTGACGTTATTTAGTGTCTCAGCCCCCAGAACCTATTGCAGACCCACATTCAATTTAAGGTAAAAAGTCTTTAATTACTATATAAGGAATAACCATGTTGAGTATGGAAATTGTTCACATTTTGTAGCCAAATTTCCATGAAAATCATGAATAATATATTATAAAAGCAACAAGTAAATTCCAATAGTTGTTTATCAAACCAGTATGAAAATTTTGTACTGAAGGCATCCTTCATCTGTCTTTGCAGCTGTTGTTACATAGTGAGTAATTCATGGCCAGACCCCTTTGGGCCACTGTTACTTCTGTCTTTTCTCTCCTTTCTCATCTTTTCCCCCCACTGACTCCCCTACCAACCTCTCATAACCTTTCTCATTTTTAACATATGGGATGGGTCCTTCTTAATAGCATTTTTTAAAACTAATTAAAATAAAAACTATACATATTTCGAATAACACAGCATATTGTGAACGGTCCACTCTGAAAGACTCTGTTCAAGAAATGGCATGTTAGCTACAATATGTTTTCATTAATAGGCTGTCTGTCCTTCACAGTTAGAATGAGAGCTAGGGCTCTGGTTAACACGTAAGTTCCCATGTGAATAAAGAGTTGTTATTTCTTACTATATATTTGATGGATATTTGAATTTTTTCCCTGCAATTCAAATACAAATGTAATATGCGTTTTAATGACTGTACCGCAAACATTTGTACATTTATCAACATTCACAAGTCCCTCTAGAACATTTTATGAGCCAGGTAATGCTCATTACACCTGTGATATTCCAGTTATAATACCTTTCTGAATGGAGGGACAACCCCAGTATAAGGTTGTGGGGGCACTAGTACCTATAGGAAAAAAACAAAGCTTGGAAGGATATTGTGGCTTTTTAAAAGTAGGTATTTTTTAACTCATAAGGGAGAATATAGAACAAACTTGAAGGGCTAATGCAAATGTGGACTATTTGAATTTATCAGATATGAACATAATGTTATTCCAAGTGGTAGGGAGCTCCAAGCTAGGTTAGTTAGAAGAGGTTCTGAGCCTGGGGTCATAGTTAAAAGAACTAGTAAATTCATAGTAAAAAAACAAAGAGTAAGAAATGAAGCAGGAAGTAGCCCATTTTCCTAAATGGCTCTTTCGAGAAGGCTTCCTATGGCTGTTTTGATATCATCCTTCAAATGCCAGGATCTCATTGACCTCCCAATCCAACTGACTCCCCGCCCCTTCTTCCACTGATCTTTGTCTTGCTACATTGTTTCTGTCAGCCATGCACTCATGGCAATGTGAAATTATTACTTACATGTCTTTTACTTAGGCCTCATCACTGGTCTGGGAGCTCTGGGAAGGCAATAATCTTGTTAATCATTTTTGTTGCTATAATCCACAGAGCAGGGCCCAGCATGTTCCTGTTGGGTGATAGATTAATAAATGAAAAGCTAGAAGAACTAATTTGCTTCTAGGGAGAAGCAACAGAGTATAGTGAATGAGATTTGTATTCAAATGTTGACTCCACTACGCACTCATTATATGTGGTCAAATGTCTTAATTTCTTTAATGCTCCATTGCCTCATTTAGGAATTGGGTAGTATTTTCTATTCTTTTTAGTGGTTGTGAAGATAAAAGAGTTATATTATGTGAACTCATTAGCATAACACTTGTATTCGTTATCTGTTGCTGTGGAACAAATTACCCCAAACCATAATGTAAGCTATTTTTCCCCACCCAGAAGGAAGGAAGGGGCTGGAGCCATGAAGTGTGGAATAACAAAAGGCTTTATTGAGTACAGAGCGCACATCCCCACATCCCGCCCAGCGAGGTTCCCTGGCCCTGAGGAAAGATGGAGGCCAGGGAAGTCGCAAGTGGTGACCCGTGTGGGAGATATTTAAAAGGTCCCTAGGGTGGTCGAGCTAATATGACGTGGTGAAATCTCACCGGCTGGCAGACAGTCGCTTTTTTCCAAAGGGTTCCTGGGAAGTTTCTTTTGGCGCACTTGGTTGTGGGCGGTCCTAGCCAAAGTTCGCGGGTCTGACCTTTCCCCATTATCCACCGACCTTACACATAACATCTAGAAACAAGGAACACTTACCAGTTCTGTGGGGCAGGA